>NC_140987.1:343977704-344577704 GCF_052327205.1 Somniosus microcephalus
TCCCACCATTAATTTCCCGGTCTCATCCTCTAAGGGACCAACATTTACTTTAGCCAACCTTTTTCTTTTTATATAACTATAGAAACTTTTACTGTCTGTTTTTATATTTTTTGCTAATTTACTTTCATAATCTATCTTCCCTTTCTTAATCAATCTTTTAGTTATTTTTTGCTGTCTTTTAAAGACTTCCCAATCTTCCATCCTCCCACTAGATTTGGCTACCTTATATGCCCTTGTTTTTAGTCGGATACTATCCTTAATTACTTTACTTAGCCACGGATGGCTATCTTTTCTTTTACACCCTTTTTTCCTCAGTGGAATATATATTTTTTGGAAGTTGTAAAATAACTCCTTAAATGTACACCACTGGTCATGTACCGTCTTACCCTTTAATCTATTTTCCCAGTCCACTCTAATTAATTCCGCTCTCATACCTTCATAGTCTCCTTTATTCAAGCTCAGCACGCTTGTTTGAGATCCAACCTTCTCACCCTCTAATTGAATATGGAACTCAACCATGTTATGGTCACTCATTCCAAGGGGATCCTTTACTAGGACATTTTTAATTAATCCTGTCTGCAGGCTTCTCAGCCACTCTTGCACAATGGCAGAGGAGCCTGCACCAGCTGCTGCCAGCGGCAGAGGCCAAGCTGCCTTCAAATTCGACGAGGCTTCACTGCAGGCATTATTGGATGGGGTTAGGGCCCACAGGGAGGTCCTGCAGCCTGCAAATGCTGCCTCTTTAAAGATCTTCAGCCCTCAGCGACCTGCTGCTGCAAGCAAGCAAGCCAGCTGTTTTCACGCCAGCTCTCATCGGCGGGGTTCCCCGCAGGCGGGTTTCAGGTGGGGAAAGCCCCAAAGTCGCAACGGCACGGGAAAAGCCACTTCAACAAGCAGATAATTGCTTGTTAGTGCACCGACGACCAGTCCCGCCAGCGGCGGGCAGGACTGAAGCGGAGCGCGTGAAAACGGCAATCCGAAAGTCGAACGGGGCGGGGAATCAGGCGGAGGGGGTCCCGACCCGCTTTTTCCACGATCTTCAGACCATGGCCGCATGAAAAGCCGCCCGACAGCTGCCCGAAAATCGGGGCCAGAGTGTTTCCACTTGTGGGGAAGAGCAAAACTAGAGGCCATCAATATAAGATAGTCACCAAAAAATCAAATAGAGAATTCAGGTGAAACTTCTTTACCCAGAGAGTGGTGTGAACGTGGAACTCGCTCACTCAGTGTAGATGCATTTAAGGGGCGACAAGATAAGCATATAAGGGAGAAGAGTATAGAGGGTTATACTGATAGGGTTAGATGAGGAAAGACGGGAGGTGGCTCGAGAGGAGCATAGACACCATCATAGACTGGTTGGGCTGAATGGCCTGTTTCTGTGCTGTATATCCTATGTAATCCTATGTAATATAGCATTCCCTCATTCATGACTCAGAATTGACAGGACTACCAAGTGAGCCAAGCATTTACCCAGCTTACACTCTCTATTCCAGGAGTTGACATTGCGACATAAAGAGGTCATACAGTAATGGATATGAATGAATTGACACATTTTACTGAGGGTGTACTATAGTTAAATCATAGAATCATACAGCACAGAAGGAGGCCATTGGGCCCATTGTGTCAGTGCCAGCTCTTTGAAAGAGTTATCCATTTAGTCCCACTCCCCCCTCTCTTTCCCCATATTCCTGTATTTTTTTCCCCTTTTCAAGTATTTATCCAATGCCCTTTTGAAAGTTACTGTTGAATCTGCTTCCACCACCCTTTCGGGCAGTGCATTCATAACAACTTGTTGCATGGAAAAAAAAATCTCCTCTCCTCTCTGTAGCAAAGAATTTGAGCCTTCCATAGAAATGGCTGCTCTTTCCCAGCTCTATGATGCCCAGGTGCATTCTGGCTGAGTGGATGAGATGTTGAGTCAAATGTACTTGATGTGAGCTAAGGCATTTTGAGAAATGAGTGTCCAGACATGAAATTACTTACCATCCAGTCACTGCAGAGATCCCCAGTGTGCAGTGATGTATAGGCCTTAGCTGCCCCTTAACCTTTGAAGTAACGTTACTCTCAACAGTATTGTAAGAATTCGCAATAATTTACAGTTCTGAAGATTCATTTTTTTGATTAAAGAATCCCTGGGCGATGTGCTTTTAAATTTCCAGGGATAAAAATGGCTGTCACCACATGGCCGAAGACAAAGGACAATGCTTTGTTTACAAAGCAATTGAATGCTATTAGCATTTGTTTGTATATCGAGTGGATACATCTAAACTGCAGAAGAGACTTTTGCACCTTGAATGAGAATCGTTCAAGATTTGAATGGGTTTTAAATCACCCAGCACTGGACAATAGAGCAGTTGTATCTCCCTTTTGTTTCAGCCCAGGAAGCTCCGGAAGACACATTAACCCAGTCTAACCACTTTGAGTTAGCCAATCACAGCTTTCTCTTGTGTATTGGACCCTTTTGGGTGGGGAATTTTGCACACAGCCCTTGCAAGGCAGAATGGCAGGACCGCACCAGGTATAAAAATAGCGGCTGAGAAGCTAGCTCGCTCTCTTACTTCGTTGGACCAAAGGAGAGCAGGGTGTTCTGACTCCTCAACAAGGCAACTTAGCAGGAGTTAAGGGGTGGTGATTTAAGGGTATTGCTAAGATTGTTTAAATAACATTGTAGCCATTGTATCCCTTGTTTTCGCCATCTGCAACCCCCTGTTATATAGTTTTACTGTAATTACTGTGTTTGTGTGGTATAGTTTATTCTTTTGATTGTAGTTTATTTAGGTAATAAAACTTGATTTTTTTCTCTCATCCAAACCACTTGTTCCATTTTAATATCATTAATTATAAGTTCCTCCACTCAGAACTAAAGGAGGGGTAGCGATTCGTAACCGCTGTAATAACATTGGTTTTATTGGAATTGGTCCTGCAAGACCAGGAAAATTACTTTAAACCAGTTTAAAGAAGCCTCCAAATCCTTACAATGGTGAGCCAGGTAGGAATGGAGGCAGTTTTTGATTTAATAAGGATCTGGAGAAAGCATCAGCTCTTGTCTTTCTTGCTTTCAGTCTGTGGGCAGCCCTGCGGAAGGTAGTGGCAGTGTGTAAGCTGACCTATTGGAGTATAGGCGGCTGGGCTAGGAAGGGTGAGATGGGAGACCAGGAGGAGTTTAAAGAGGCCAAGAATCGGGAGTCCCAGCTTGAAAATCATGGCCCCTGTAGGGCAGAGATCGAAAGCCTTAACGTGGTTTTAAAGGTAGCAAGGGTGTAGGGTTTTTTTTCCTGCTCTCTTGCCCGTTCTGGCCCCCTGCCAGGCTTCGTGCAAGAATTACCCTTGAGTGGTTCGACCCCCCCCCCCCTACGGTTCTAGACCTTGGACTTAGATGCAGAGAACAGTAATGCAGAGAAGAGGACTCAATAGACCAGGCTGAATAGCACGAAATGGATGCTTTTATTTTTGAACAGTTGGAAGCATTACAAAATACATGTCATAGGCACAGATTAAAGTAACTACAATCATGCACAAATTTATGAACTTGACTCTATGGAAATGGGGAACACACGGCACATCGAAAAAGGGGAAACACATTACGATTTCCCTTAACTCCCTCCCCTATACCTAAACTAAGTTTCGACCTGGGGAACTTGGGATCATGCTCACCACTCTCAAAATCGCGAAAAGGGGTTCGCAGCCTTTTTGACACCGCTTCCCGTCGTCACGTGGATTGGAAGCTTCTGGCGCAGTCGATATTCTCTCCTCCCTCGAGGCGGTGGGGTAGACCCAGCCTCGATGAGCGCTCGTCAAGGTTGAGATCCACTAGGCCTGTCGTGGATTTTTGTTCGTGGAGTAGACCTAGATGCAGGTTATGCACATGGGAGAATCTTGTGGCATCGATCGCCGGTTCTCCAGAGGGTTTCTTCTCCGTCGGCCTGGGTCGTCGATGACCTCCCGACCCCAGTACCCGGGCCACCCTTGTCGTCTTCTCGTCGTGGCCGAGCCTTGTTTGGCTGAACACCGGCCACGTTGTCCTTTTTCCGAAACCGTCCGTCTTTAAAAAGACGAAAACGTTTTCATCGATCTGCCGAAGTGGAAGAGGCGCCGATCCGGGCACCGTCCGCCCTTCGTTCGTTCCTCGTAGAAGAAAGTTCTTGAAGAAATGAAAGCCTGAAGTCGCCCAACCAGAAGCCGTAGCAGTGAAGAAGTAACTTAGATGGACTTTCAATCCATAGTTATACTCTTTTGGGACAGTCTTATCTCCCGCCAAATCATAGTCCTGTCTTTGTATTAATTTTGGCGGGCAGAGATCTCTGCAGGGGCGCTTTGTCTTGTAACGGAGCCGGTGATAACTTGAACTGGCCTTCCTGGCCGATAATGTCTGTTAATGTCCTTTGCATTGTCACCGCGGCTCGGTTCGCATATTGATCGGTCCGGACATTTTCCTTGATGGCTGCTAAACGGTTTTTCCTTTGTACAATAAATGGGTATAAGTGTTTTTACATTGTCCGCCCATATCTTGATGGGCCCCATCCTGTACTTATAATCCATTGAATATGTATGCTGTTGCTCTGAGTTTCGGTTCCCAGATACTGGCTTTCGCGGGTTTACTGTCTTCAATCCACAAGCCTGTCTAGCTTGCAGTAACAGAAATAAACTGGTTCAGAAACTGATCACGGGGCCTGGCGGCCATTTTGTATGCCCCTTTATCAAAGGTTTTTCTGTGCAAGCTTACTTTGGTCAATAAACAGTCTTATTTTATCCAGTTTTCTTGCTTGATTTTTGCTGAAAATTTTCGAATCTTACAAGGGGAATGATTTGCGTGATCAGCCTGAAGGCAGGTCAGCTGGACTTTACTGGCAGCCCAAGTAGAACCATCCCACAGGCAGCACCCAGAACAGTGCTGGATTGGGAATTAGAGACCCCAAGACCGCAGCCCACAGCTCCGAGTCTTGAGGAGCTCTGGCAGCAAGGAGGGGTGGACAATGGGGTGGTAGGAGAACACCAGCAGATCCCGCTAGGCAGGTGGGGACCAGGAACAGTGTACCCCCTCCAACAACGGAGGTACGGTCCGCCCGTGAGGAGTGAGCCTGAGAATAGGAATCCTCAGCCCACAGCATGTTCGAGTTCACAGGCAAGCACTGTGGCTTGTGTGGGGGGAGGAGCCATTCATATTCAGAGTAAGCTGTTTAAGCCAGGGAACAGGAAAGGAGAGTTCTGGGACCCCTGTAGAGCAGGTCCAGTAGCAGAAATCCAGGACAAGGGAGGCACGCAGGGGATAGTTTTGGCCCCAGGAAAAAGGCAGGTCCAAAATTCCCCAGTTAAAGCCACCTGGGTGAGGGAACATGAGTTTGCTGTCCATGCAAGTTCAAGTTCACAGCCTATAAAAACAGGAACTGTGACTTGTTTCCAGGGAAAAGCAGACAAACCCAGAGAGAGATTTGCACCGGCAGGCTGCCAGGTACATTATACAGTGCGGGCTATTTGGACATGGGGGAGAAGGTTCCCAGCCAGCTGGGGCTGTGACCCAAGCTCAGGGTCCGCCAGCCAAAGTTTCCCCCATAGAGACACCCCTCAGAAGGTCTCAGCGGGTGCCCCAGCCTAAGAAAGCATGGTCACCCACTTTACAGTGGAGTAGGGCAGGCTCCCGAGCCAGGGAGAAGCCAGAGAACAGGGGCCCCCACTCAACAGCCATAATCTGCGAGGGACCAGAGACAGGAGGCAGTCCAGCTTCGCTGCAGCCAGCAGCAATCTGCGACAGTGCCAGAGATTAGACTGGCCATCCGGAGACGGGCGGCATATGTATTATAGCTATGTGTGTGTATATAGCGTGCTTTTAAGGTGTACCATAAGTTTTGTTGATTTAACTAGTTTTAAGTTAAAGTGCAAAGAGTTTAAGTTTACATGTGTGCCAAATGTTTGTATTTTTGGTCCGAGGTCGAGGGACCCGACCATGTCTCCACCTAAGGCAGCAGGTCAGTGAGACCTGGCTGCATGTCCTTTTTAAGTTTTTGCAGGAGATGGGAAAATGAAGCAGCCATGTTCGCCCAGCCCGAGCTGGACATCGAATGAAGATACGGAATGTTGGGGATCACCTCGCCACTGGACGAATCCAGGAGACCCCGCAGCGATCTTCAGGAAAAACCGGACAGAGTCCGGAGGAATTTGCCTACTCCTCCTACGGGGAGGAGATGGCTCCAGCTGGGTGGGGCACGGCCCCCAACCCAGCACTATCCTGACCGAAGTTCACATGCGGGAGACCTTGCTGTTGAGGAGTCACGATGGGGAAGCGCGGGCGCCTTGTGATAGGGACGCGTTCCCTGGGGGTGGGTGGTGATGGCCCGGGAATGATTGTATAGAGGAGGGGGAGACCCATTGAGTCGCGTGGGTGCGGTCGGGGGAGGGAGGAACTCACCCGGGGGCCCATGGGCAAAGAGGATAAGTGTGGCTGGGAAGGATGAGTGGGTGGCCGGATCAGTGTGGGGCCAGGGAGAGCCGCCACACAGGCACCCATCATTTTCTGCAGCCAGTCGAGGGAAGACGGGAGGGGGAGGGACTGGGAGTCATGAGATCCCATACTCCCCGGTCTCGGTCTGTGCCAAGGTAATTTTAAACGTGAGGGGTACCCCACCTCCACAAAGGGACAAGGGAACAGTTCGGGGCTGACGGAGCAGGCTGGTCGGTAAATCCATTCTGCCTGTTTTAAAGTTTAAGACGATCAAAGGGGGGTGGAAGGTACTTTCACTGCCTGAGTGGGAGGAGCAATACCCACTCGAATTTCGCGACCCATCATCGGCACGTGATCGGGGTTCATTTAAGCATGTTGTTTAATGATTTTTTTTTGTATTTTGTGTTGCAGCCCCAAGTTGAGCAGAGGCGTCGGTTCCTCTCCGTGCTTGGGACCAGTTTGTGACAACTCCAAGTTGAGCAGAGGCGTAGGACCCTCTCCGTGCTTGCGATAATTTTTGAGTACATTGTGTAACTAAGATTGCAACATTTTGTAATAACTTATGATGTAAAAAAAAGGTGATTGTAAATTTGGTTTACACTGTATAATTTTACAAGTGTGTAGGGGTATGAGACCCCTTATTGAAAACTGAAGTATCTGTAAGATGCCTACCGTACCATGGTTTTTCTTCTTTAATTTAAGGGGAATAGATGGGATGGGGATCAGTGGCAGATAGCTATTAGGTAAATACAGGGGATGGTTGTTTGTGGGGGGTCAGAAATTATTGCTCATTTCTTCAAGAAGATACTACAAGCAAGCTGGAAGTATCCAAGGGCGGACTGTAAGAATGCGCAATAATTTACAGTTCTGAAGATTCATTTTTTTGATTAAAGAATCCCTGGGCGATGTGCTTTTAAATTTCCAGGGATAAAAATGGCTGTCACCACATGGCCGAAGACAAAGGACAATGCTTTGTTTACAAAGCAATTGAATGCTATTAGCATTTGTTTGTATATCGAGTGGATACATCTAATCTGCAGAAGAGACTTTTGCACCTTGAATGGGAATCGTTCAAGATTTGAATGGGTTTTAAATCACCCAGCATTGGACAATAGAGCAGTTGTATCTCCCTTTTGTTTCAGCCCAGGAAGCTCCGGAAGACACATTAACCCAGTCTAACCACTTTGAGTTAGCCAATCACAGCTTTCTCTTGTGTATTGGACCCTTTTGGGTGGGGAATTTTGCACACAGCCCTTGCAAGGCAGAACGGCAGGACCTCACCAGGTATAAAAATAGCGGCTGAGAAGCTAGCTCGCTCTCTTAATTCGCTGGACCAAAGGTGAGCAGGGTGTTCTGACTCCTCAACAAGGCAACTTAGCAGGAGTTAAGGGGTGGTGATTTAAGGGTATTGCTAAGATTGTTTAAATAACATTGTAGCCATTGTACCCTTCGTTTTCGCCATCTGCAACCCCCTGTTATATAGCTTTACTGTAATTACTGTATTTGTGTGGTATAGTTTATTCTTTTGATCATAGTTTATTTAGGTAATAAAACTTGATTTTTTTCTCTCATCCAAACCACTTGTTCCGTTTTAATATCATTAATTATAAGTTCCTCCACTCAGAACTAAAGAAGGGGTAGCGATTCGTAACCACTGTAATAAAATTGGTTTTATTGGAATTGGTCCTGCAAGACCAGGAAAATTACTTTAAACCAGTTTAAAGAAGCCCCCAAATCCTTACAGTATTACCAGTGTAAAAGATACACATTTAGTTGTATAGTATTGTTTTATAAATGATCACCGCACGTGGAATTGAGAAAGAAAAGTGTTATCCCAAAAGCAGCAATGAAGGGCAAAAGTAACCCAGGGAACACGAACAACACAATCAAGAAGATGATGAATAAATTACAGAAGAACATTAGCGATATTATCCTGTCAGGATTAACTTGCTTGCAGTGTTATTTAGTTTAATATTTTATATATCCTGTTTTTATTAATGAGGTTTATTAAAAGATGCAGAGCTGAGCACAATAAAAGACACCATAGGACACAGAAATAAATATTTTTTATCTGAAAAGACAACTTGTGTTCCTTGATGTTTCAAATCATTCTGCAAAACGCGACAAAAGCTACGTTAATTCACCAAAATCAGCAGCATTTATTCCGTGAGAACATGATACTTTGCATTTTACAAAGTGCTCATTATTTAATCTAATTGGTCATTATGGCCCCAAATTTTCCAATATTGAAAGCATTGAGACTGCACACAGTTGAAGCACGGGCAGACCTTCAACTGTAATACCGGGGAATGGAGTGTGGAGAATGGGTGGGGAATGGGTGGGGAATGGGTGGAGAATGAGTGGAGAATAGGTGGGGAATGGGTGGAGAATGAATGGGGAATGGGTGGGGAATGGGTGGAGAATGAATGGGGAATGGGTGGAGAATGAGTGGAGAATAGGTGGGGAATGGGTGGAGAATGAATGGGGAATGGGTGGGGAATGAGTGGGGAATGGGTGGAGGATGGGTGGAGAATGAATGGGGAATGGGTGGGGAATGAGTGGAGAAAGAATGGGGAATGGGTGGAGAATGAGTGGGGAATGGGTGGAGAATGGGTGGAGAATGAATGGGGAATGGGTGGGGAATGAGTGGAGAAAGAATGGGGAATGAGTGGAGAATGGGTGGAGAATGAATGGGGAATGGGTGGGGAATGAGTAGAGAATGGGTGAAGAATGGGTGGAGAATGACTGGGGAATGGGTGGAGAATGAGTGGGGAATGGGTGGGGAATGAGTAGAGAATGGGTGGGGAATGGGTGGAGAATGACTGGGGAATGGGTGGAGAATGAGTGGGGAATGGGTGGAGAATGGGTGGGGAATGGGTGGGGAATGAGTGGAGAAAGAATGGGGAATGGGTGGAGAATGAGTGGGGAATGGGTGGAGAATGGGTGGAGAATGAATGGGGAATGGGTGGGGAATGAATGGGGAATGGGTGGAGAATGAATGGGGAATGGGTGGGGAATGAGTAGAGAATGGGTGGGGAATGAATGGGGAATGAGTGGAGAAAGAATGGGGAATGGGTGGAGAATGAGTGGAGAATGGGTGGAGAATGAATGGGGAATGGGTGGGGAATGAGTAGAGAATGGGTGGGGAATGGGTGGAGAATGACTGGGGAATGGGTGGAGAATGAGTGGGGAATGGGTGGAGAATGGGTGGGGAATGGGTGGAGAATGAATGGGGAATGGGTGGAGAATGAGTGGAGAATAGGTGGGGAATGGGTGGAGAATGAATGAGGAATGGGTGGGGAATGAGTGGGGAATGGGTGGAGAATGGGTGGAGAATGAATGGGGAATGGGTGGGGAATGAGTGGAGAAAGAATGGGGAATGGGTGGAGAATGAGTGGGGAATGGGTGGGGAATGAGTGGAGAAAGAATGGGGAATGAGTGGAGAATGGGTGGAGAATGAATGGGGAATGGGTGGGGAATGAGTAGAGAATGGGTGGGGAATGGGTGGAGAATGACTGGGGAATGGGTGGAGAATGAGTGGGGAATGGGTGAAGAATGACTGGGGAATGGGTGGAGAATGAGTGGGGAATGGGTGGAGAATGAGTGGAGAATGGGTGGGGAATGAGTGGAGAATGAATGGGGAATGGGTGGAGAATGAGTGGGGAATGGGTGGAGAATGAGTGGAGAATGGGTGGGGAATGAGTGGAGAATGAATGGGGAATGGGTGGAGAATGAGTGGGGAATGGGTGGAGAATGAGTGGAGAATGGGTGGGGAACGAGTGGAGAATGAATGGGGAATGAGTGGAGAATGAGTGGAGAAAGAATGGGGAATGGGTGGAGAATGAGTGGAGAATGGGTGGAGAATGAGTGGGGAATGGGTGGAGAATGAGTGGAGAATGGGTGGGGAATGAGTGGAGAATGAATGGGGAATGAGTGGAGAATGAGTGGAGAAAGAATGGGGAATGGGTGGAGAATGAGTGGAGAATGGGTGGAGAATGAATGGGGAATGGGTGGGGAATGAGTAGAGAATGGGTGGGGAATGGGTGGAGAATGACTGGGGAATGGGTGGAGAATGAGTGGGGAATGGGTGGAGAATGGGTGGGGAATGGGTGGGGAATGGGTGGGGAATGAGTGGAGAATGGGTGGAGAATGAATGGGGAATGGGTGGGGAATGGGTGGGGAATGGGTGGGGAATGAGTGGAGAATGGGTGGAGAATGAATGGGGAATGGGTGGGGAATGAGTGGAGAATGAATGGGGAATGGGTGGGGAATGAGTAGAGAATGGGTGGGGAATGGGTGGGGAATGAGTGGAGAATGGGTGGAGAATGAATGGGGAATGGGTGGAGAATGGGTGGGGATTGAGTGGGGAATGTTTGGGGAGGGTGGTGAACAGGTGGGGAGTGTGGGGATGATGGAGTGTGAGGAGCTGGCCATGCTGATTCCTTTCTCCTCCTTTGAATAATGGTTTATAGTGGCCAACCGCTCAAGGAAGGCATCATTGACTACTTCCTGGATAATGGCCACTGACGTTCAGGAAGACATGCATGGACCTTTAGGTGTGTTCCACATCCACTGGCTGCGGGGCTGCTACACCTGTTTTCTCTTGGTGTGTGCAGGAAGAGCCGTGGATTTTCAGTCCCCATGCATTTGCTGAATTAGAAATTATATAAAGTAAAAAGATTATCACCATTGCTTCAAGTGCTTCTTATAGTAGGAGGCACAGGAAGTTGTGTAAATGAAAGCAGAAAGTTAGAAAGAGAGATTAAGTGAGTGGGCAAAACTGTGGCAGATGGAGTTCAATGTGAGCTCATCCATTTTGGATCCGAGAAAGACAAATTGGAATATTTTCTTAATGGCAATACATTATGAACCGTGGAGGAGGAAAGGGATTTAGGCGTCCATGTACACAAATCACTAAAAGCTAGTGCACAGCTACAAAAAGTAATTAAAATGGTTAATGAAATGTTGGCCTTAATCTCAAGAAGACTGGAATACAAAGGGGAAGAAGTGATGTTTCAGTTGTACAGAACCTTGATCAGACCCCATCTGCAGTATTGTGTTCACTAGTGGGCACCGCACCTCAGGAAGGATATATTGGCCTTGGAGGGGGTGCAGCGCAGATTCACCAGAATGATACCAGGGCTTAGAGGGTTAAATTATGAGGCCAGGTTATAAAACTTGGTTTGTATTCTCCTGTGTTTAGAATTTTGAGGGGTGAACAAATTGAGGTGTTTAAAATAATAAAGGGATTCGATAGAGTTGATACAGAGAAACTATTTCCTCTGGTAGGAGAATCCAGAAACAGGGGACACAATCTTAAAATTAGAGCTAGGCCCATTAAAGAGCAAAATCAGGAAGCACTTTTTCACACAAAGGGTAGTAGAAATCTGGAACTCTCTCCTCCTAAAGGCTGTGGATTTTGGGTCAACTAAAATTTTCAAGGCTGAGATTTTTGTTAGTTAAGGGTAACAAGAGTTACGGAATCAAGCCCGGTAGATGGAGTTAAGATACAGATCAGCCATGATCTAATTGAATGGTGGGGCAGACTCGAGGGCTGAATGGCCGACTCCTGTTCTGACGTTGCCAGCACCTGGATAAGACAGGGTCAGTTTAACCCTACCGCCTGGTAGAAACCTTTGGTGCCAGCGGGCAGCCTCCTGATGCCTGGTCTTCCGCTTTCACCCGCCGGACAGCTGCCAGTGTCCGTCGGTTTTAAGCGGGGTAAAATCACCCGGGCCTCACATTGTCCAAGTCAAGAGGGGAAGGGTTGGTTCTCGCCCTCCCTGCCTCACGGCCCCAAATCCCAAGTTATAATTGCCGCTGGAGAACCGTCTGTTTTCCTTCTATTGATTTATTAAAAATAAATCGATTGATTAAAAGTACCCAGTTCATAATAGTTTTCAAAATGATGACCGTACCATTAGCAGTTTAAGCTTATTGTAAATTTATAAAAGTTGGATTTGGCTCAAATGTGGACTATTGTCCTTCTCCGAATAATTGAATATAATGGTTCAGAAGGCAGACATTCGGCCCATCGTCTTCTCAAAGCGCTCTCCCCTTAGTCCCAGTTCCCCTGCTCTTTCCCCAGTAGAATTTTCTATGCAGAATTTGTATTAGAAAGGGGACACTGGGTAGAGCCACTGTGTGACATGTATTTTGCGAGACACCAGCCAATGATAACTGTTGTCAGCTTAGGGGAGACTAATTATTTGGTGAACCCTCCCCCATCACCATCTCCCTGCTCCAAAAATACATCTACAACATCACCAAACAAATCCCACAGGGACAGGAGGGGGCGGAGGGAGTGGGGGGGGGGGGGATGTTGGTGGTTGGGAAAGAGTCTTATACATTTTTAGTGTGCAAAAGGCATTTGGTCTCAAACTCAGAATAGTGCCCTCTGTGCATATTTTAAGACTCTTTAAAATGGCAGTCTATTGAGCACTATTTACATAGTATCCAAATTCGGAATTACCCGACTGTCAGTGTTAATGCGTGTACGGTAAAATAGTGCGTGCCATATTCTACTCGTGGCACTGTCGGAATTTCCATCGGCATGAAGTGTTTGCCGTACCTGGCACTGTTTCAAAAATTAATTTAAATTATCATTGCAGTCACAATACTAACAAAGTACAGCAAGGTTCATTCCAGGGGGTGTGCCAGCTGGAATCAAGCTCGGCTAGCATGACTGATACCCCATGCAGCTATTTTAATTGCTCCTTTGGTATCAGATAAAACTTTGTCAGGCTGCAAATAAGATAATTCCAGAACTGACGTAGCATTGTAAGGCATAAAGAGGTAGCTACTTTTAAAGCATTGTTTTCAACAAATAACTCATGTCCTTAAATGAGCAATGGTCTGACAACCAGAGCATATATCTTTTATTCTGTGAAATATAGAAAGATTGGGGGATGGGTGGGGCAATGGCCTCGAGACTTGTCTAACGTTAGCTGTGGTCATCATACCTCAGCACTCGCTCAAGCATGATAACTCATGTGGTGCATTGAGGTCCTACCCACATTTGTGACAATTTATGTGGTGCCTCAAACAGGTTTTTAAAAAAATGCTTCATGTGGAGAGCCACCGTTGCAATTGCCGCTGATTAAAACCATGCCCATTGCCTTTTAAAGTGGAATTCCCAGCGATCCTGGGGAGTTTGTAAGTCTAAAGAGAAAATGTTAACAGTTTGTGTTTGGATTGTGCAACTGTAAAAACTATGGGCTAACTCAGTGGCTGATACAAAATATCAAGGCCCAAACCATGAGCAGATTAAGGCCAAAAGGCAAATAGGCCTAGGGTTTTCCTGGTCTCCCAACTACGTTTTGCATTAAGTCAGCATTACTGATTATCGAGCACAAATTAAAATATGCAAAAATACCCAGAAGATTTTTTTAATAAAAGGATTGATTAGGCAAAACTCCATTATTGTTGTGTCATGCTGGTAGAAGGTGAACTGGGTGGACCTTGGTTTTTTTCATCTAGCAATTCCTATGCTTGTTTGGTACAAATTAATTTAGCCGTGAGTGTAATTCTGTCATTTTATGCCTGTTCAGCGATTTTGCTGTCATCATTTGGGCGCTTCTTTATCTATTTATTAAAAGTTTTGACAGTGTCAGTGACACCCAGACATCACCTGTCATGTCACACTTTGTGTCAAACTGAGTAGCAAATTTCAACAAATCAGAACTGAACAATCTTAAACAACAACTTGCATTTATAAAGCGCCTTTAATGTAGTAAAACATCCCAAGACGCTTCACAGGAGCGATATCAAAAAAAATTGACATCGAACCACATAAGCTGATAATAGAATAGATGACAATAAGCTTGGTCAAAGAGGTAGGTTTTAAGGAGTGTCTTAAAGGAGGAAAGAGAGGTAGAGAGATGGAGAGACTTAGGGAGAGAATTCCAGAGCTGAGAGCCGAGACAGCTGAAGGCACAGCTACCAATGGTGGAGTGATGAAAATTGGGGATGCGCAAGAGGCCAGAATTAATTGAGCGCAGAGATCGCGGAGGGTTGTAGGGCTGGAGGATGTTACAGAGATAGGGAGGGGTGAGGCCGTGGAGGGATTTGAAAACAAGGATTAGAATTTTTGAATTGAGGGGTTGCCGGACCGCGGGTCAATGTAGGTCAGCGAGCACAGGGGTGATGGGTGAATGGGACTTAGTGCGAGTTAGGCTATGGGAAGCAGAGTTTTGGGTGAGCCCAAGTTTACGGAGGGTGCAAGATGGGAGGCCGGCCAATGAGTAGCTGAGAGTACCTGAGCAGCGGCCTTAAAGGGACAGGCTAGGTTTGCAACTAAACATTACAGCTGTGCTCCAGACTTTAAGATGATGTGTGAGCAACAACACAGGGGATCAGCTAATATTGCGTATTTTTTACCTTCCTGTCATAGTTGCATTATTAGTTTCCTCTTTGACTCATAGGGGCAGATTTTGACTTTGTGCGGTAATGTAAAACGGGTCAGCAGCCCATTTTACGTCTCTCCCAATTGAAGTCAATGGAAATAAAAATCAGGAGAGTTGTGAAACGGGCTGCCGATTCGCTATCGCCCATTTACACAATCACACAAAGTCAAGATCTACCCTAGCCTGACTTGTGGTGGAGATTGAGATTAAATGGGGCAAGCTTAAAAAAGGCCTAGCTTGGACCAGGCTACTTTTTCAGACTGAATGGAATATTGCATTTATCAATGACTGCCCATGCATGCTCTTGGTATGATCCTGCAATATTCGTGCAGTGAACTCAGAAAGGTCAAACTCTTGCACAATAGAATTAAAAGACACGTGATTGTAATATTATTAATTGCCAGGATTTTTACACTCTTGTGAAACTCTTTCCAGCTCATTGCCTATGTTCCCTTTGAACCTTTTCAGCTTTATGTTCAGCTTTGAACCTTTTAATAAACCTCCTCAAAGAACACAGGAGATATGAAATATTAAACCAAAGAATAGCAGTATGCAGGTTAATCTCTTTATCCCTTCATTCCAACTTGACGCCATTGGGACCCAATTTTCAAAGGCCGGTTCACATAACTGGCAAATGATGGCACCATTCCCACTAGCTTCAGGGATTTGAAAAATATCTTGCATGAAATGCATGCCTTAGCTTGCCAATTATTGGAGAGCAGTGTAAATAAACCCCCTCCTTGTGACCTGTGTCTGGTAACTAAACCGTGGGGAAGAGACGGTTGGGCTTTGTACAGGCTCCTTCTACCGGGGGACCAGATGGTGTGGGAGATGAATATGTTGTCCTTTCACCTGTGAAACCTGGGAACCCAGACAGCCCGCAATGTTGGGGTGGAAAACTGCCAGCTGCTGCCATAATTGCCCAGTATAAAATGAGCTTACAGCATCTTGACCCATCCCTAGTGGATGTGGGTTCACAGCATAAAACTACCACCAATTTAGCACAAATTGGCGATCTCATTCAGAGAGGCCACAAGAATGGTTGATGTGGGAATGAAAAGACTGTATGCTGAGGCAGTGTGGATGGCTCTTTAAAGGTTGCTGTTAAGGCATATTGTTTAAAGGGGGGCTACACCTGACCTGTGACTGCATGATGCTGACTTTGGGAACCTAAATTGGAAAGTTACTCCATTCTCAGCATTGATATCTCTCAGCTCTGAGAGTAAAATTCACTAAAAAATATTTTTCAAAGGCCTATTTCTTTCAGCTTCTCTATCTTTTTCCATTATTGTCTAAGTTCCCCTATGCCACACTAATCTATTATACTCATTACATCACACTTCAAAGTGTCACGCTTGCTTGCAGACACAAAACCATTTTTTTTAAAAGAGAAAGAAAACCAATAATTTCATGCTGAGTTCTCCTGATCTGGAGTCAGGAATTTAAAAAAGTTACAATTGCCCTCTAACTGACCCCAGCTATTTTAAGCAGCTACAATGGTCTGCATTTGTCTATTTAGACCACTCCCCCACAGGGATTACTTCAGCAGTGGTCTTAAAGGGACAGGTCAGAATTAAACACAACTCCATATTTGCAGCTAAACATCACAACTGTATTCCAAATGCTAGTTTGCTGTATGCAATGCCACGAGAGATCTAGAATATAATAAAAAAGATTGAATGCTGATGGTTTATGGGATCTGCCATATTTAAAAGGAAAGTTGGGTAATACGGTACAGGAGTACAGTGGTTCTGGGGCTGGACTAGCCATATAGACGTCATGAGTTTAAATCCCGCCTACGGCACGTTTTGAAGTTAATTTCAATGAATCTGATCATTTGTGGACTGGCACCAGGAAGAATGATAAAAACTGATTCACTAAAGTCCTTGAAGGCACTTGACAGCCCCACCCAGCCTGGCCTACATGTGATTCCAGTCCCGCACAATGTGGTTAACTCTTAATGCCCTTGGGTCAACTAGGGATGGGCAATAAAGGTAGCCCTGTCAGTGTCACCCACAACCCAAGAACAAATTAAAAAATCACAAATCTGCACAAGAACTGGCACAAAATGTTAAAAGTTAGAACAGAGAGGGAAAGCGTTCCTTGCAATCAAATGGTCCATTCCCCACAAATAGTGCTGCCATTTGTTGGCAAGCTGCGCACACCATTGATAACAAATTTCAACATTATTGCGCCTGTTTAACAGGCGTGGAATTTAGCTGATTGACGGCCCACACTTGATTTCTGCAGGCGTTCGGGCCACCGCTAAATGCATCAGGACATTTTTCAAGGTGGCTTTGGCACCCGCCTAAATGAACACGGGCCTCACTGAAATGAGGGTCCTGCGCCCATTGTCAGGAAATGCGTTAAGACCAGTTGGAGATTGCGCTGTGTAGACTCCGAATAGTTTTTCAGGCTCTGCAGTGGCCTCACCAGGGGTCCTCAAAGAAACCGAAGGAGGCCGCGGGAGAAATCGGCAGGTAAATTTTCTGAACTTACCTCAAGCTGGAGCCAGAAGGAGCTTGAATGCTTCCCCTGCCACCACATTACACATTAATACAGCAGGCCGCTTGCTGATGGCCCGCACTCGCTCCCGACTTATTTGCCTCATTCCTCCCATGGCTTGCCTGCGGGCTGGCTCAGCATTCAAGTCAGCCAAAACTTGAAGGGCCCCGATTGGCATCCTATCTATTCCAGTGAGGTCCTAGGACAAATTTAGAATGGTCCTTGGGGCTCTCCAGGTGTGCGAGTTAGCGCGACGATCGTTTTGTGCTCTTTATTTGCCACCGTCGAATTCAGGCCCCAGTGAGTCCCTATTGTCCTCCATGGTAATTCTCCCTTTGGCTAGTAAAACAGCTACATAACTGCACACAGACAGCTGCCAATTGTGGGGAATACTTTGTAAAGTTTCGAGAACATGTTCAGGGTTAGTTTTCATTAATAGTAATGGTTAGAGTGCGCAATATTATAATTAGATGAATGATATTAAAATACAGAGGACTGTTGGCATTGTGCAGTATGCTAATTTGCTGATTAATTCTAAAGTTTATTGAAGAGAGCTGCAGTTATATAATGAGCTAAGTGTATGAATAATTTATGATCCCGGAAAGACTCTATTGTAAATACATATGTTAATTAGGTAGACAGAGTGCATATATATTTTCAGGATAGTTGTTCGTTGTTATTGAATGTTGAGTATTAGTGGTCATTAGCTGTTGCTGATACTTTGGATATTACTAAGTATTGGTACAGCTAGTGTTATTGTATTATTACACTGCAGCTGTCAGGCAGTAAGAAGGAACTTGTATTTACATAGTGCCTTTCCCATCCCCAGGATGTCCTAAACTGCTTCTCAATCAATGAGGTATTTGAAGCGTAGTCACTGTTGTTAAAATGGCAAACTTGGCAGCCAATTTATGCACAGCAAGGTCCCATGATCAAGAAATTATGTTTAATCAGTTTTGCCCATGTTGGTTGAGAGACAAATGTTGGCCAGAACACTGGGAGAACTCCCTGCCCTTCTTTGAATGAACAAGCAGACGGGACCTCAGTTTAACATCTCCTCTGAATGAAGACAGCTTCAAACAATGCTCAAATCCTGGATTGGGGATTCTGACTCAAAGGTGAGAGTGTTGCCAACTGATCCAAAATGATACTTTGCCTGTTTACGCTGCATGGCTCCAATTGGAAATCTTCCACCCAGGAGCTAGCTCTGTGGGTGCAGTTAAAATATAAATGTTCGGGGAGCATCTGCACGCCTGGAACATTAAAATCAATTCTGGGTAAGTTTACTAAGTGCTCCAGTGTCAACGTACTCCATGTGATGTCAAACTTATTTGGCAGGGGGATGGGCACCAGGATGTAGCATTAGCAAAGAGAAACAAGGCACACAAAGGATTGGGAGAGACAGCTAGCACTAGAGTAAGAAATAGTACGGTATTAGGTGGGGTCTGATTAAGAGAGAATACAAGAAGGTCTAAGATAGGTTTAGAACGCATGTGTGTAAACGCACGAAGCGTGGTAAATAAGGTTGGTGAGCTGCAGGCGCAAATAGCCGCATGGGAATATGATGTTGTGGCGATAACGGAGACCTGGCTTAAGAAAGAGCAGGATTGGGTGCTAAATACCCCTATGATAGAAGATGTTCGGGAAAGGTAGGGAAGGAAAGAAAGGAGGTGGGGAGCTATATTGATTAAGGAGAATATTACAGTGCTGGAGAGAGAGGATGTCCTGGAGGGATCAAGGACAGAATCTATTTGGTTAGAGTTAAGAAACAATAGAGGTGCCATTACACTACTAGGTGTATTCTATAGGCCACCAACTACTGGGAGGGATATAGAGGAGAACATTTGCAGGGAAATTAGAGAGAAGTGCAAGAACTATAGAGTAGTGATAATGGGGGACTTTAACTATCCTCATATAGACTGGGATAGTAATAGTGCAAAGGGTAGAGAGGGGGAAGAATTTCTGAAGTGTGTTCAGGAGAACTTTCTTGATTAGTACGTTTCCAGCCCAGCGAGGAAGGAGGCATTGCTGGATGTGGTTCTGGGGAATGAGGTGGGTCAAGTGGAGCAAGTGTCAGTATGAGAACATTTAGGGAACAATGATCATAGTATCATAAGGTTTAGATTAGCTATGGAACAGGACAAGGAGCAATCTAGAGTAAAAATACTTAATTGGAGGAAGGCCAATTTCAGTGGGTTGAGAATGGATCTGGCACGGGTAAATTAAAATCAAAAATTGGCAGGAAAAACTGTAATTGAATAATGGGCTGCCTTTCAAGAGGAGATGGTTCGGGTACAGTTGAAGTACATTCTCACGAGGGGGAAAGGTAGGGCAACCAAAGTCAGAGCTCCCTGGATGATGAAAGAGATAGAGAGTAAGATGAAGCAGAAAAAGGGGGCGTATGACAAATGTCAGGTTGAGAATACAAGTGAGAACCAGGCTGAATATATAAAGTTCAGAGGGGAAGTTAAAAAGGAAATAAGAGGGGCAAAGAGAGAGTATGAGACTAGATTGGCAGCGAACATAAAAGGGAATCCAAAAGTCTTCTTTAGGCATATTAATAGTAAACGCGTAGCAAGAGGAGGGGTGCGGCCAATTAGGGACCAAAAAGGAGAGCTATGCATGGAGGCAGAGGGCATGGCTGAGGTACTAAATGAGTACTTTGCATCTGTCTTTATCATGGAAGAAGATGCTGCCAAAGTCATAGTGAAATAGGAGGTAGTTGAAATACTCAATGGGATAAAAATTGATAGAGAGGAGGTACTAAAAAGACTGGCTGTACTTAAAGTAGATAAGTCACCAGGACCAGATGGGATGCATCCAAAGGATGTTGAGGGAAGTAAGGCTGGAAATTGGGAAGGTACTGGCCATAATCTCCCAATCCTCCTTTGATACGGGGATGGCGCTAGAGGACTGGAGAATTGCAAATATTATACCTTTGCTCAAAAAAGGGTGTAAGGATAAACCCAGCAACTACAGGCCAGCCAGTTTAACCTCGGTAGTGGAGAAACTTTTAGAAACAATAATCTGGGACAAAATTAACAGTTACTTGGACAAGTATGGATTAATTAAGGAAAGCCAGCACGGATTTGTTAAAGGCAAATTGTATTTAACTAATTTGTTTGAGTTTTTTTATGAGGTAACGGAGAGGGTTGATGAGGGAAATCGGTTGATGTGATGTACATGAACTTCCAAAAGGCATTTGATAAAGTGCCACATGATAGGCTTACTAGCAAAGTTGAAGCCCGTGGAATAATAGGGACAGTGGCAGCATGGATACAAAATTGGCTAAGTGACAGGAAACAGAGAGTAGAGGTGAACGGTTGTTATTTGGACTGGAGGAAGGTATACAGTGGTGTTCCCCAGGGTTTGTTGCTAGGACCAGTGCTTTTCTTGATATATATTAATGATTTAGCCTTGGGTGTACAGGGCACAATTTAAAAATTTAGATGACATAAAACTTGGAAGTATATTGAACAGTGAGAAGGCTAGTGATAGTCTTCAAGAGGATATAGACAGGCTGGTGGAATGGGCGGACACATGGCAGATGAAGTTTAACGCAGAAAAGTGCAAAGTGATACATTTTGGTAGGAAGAATGAGGAGTGGCAATATAAACTAAAGGGTAAAATTCTAAAGGGGGTGCAGGAATATAGAGACCTGGGGGTATATGTGCACAAATTGTTGAAGGTGGCAGGGAAGGTTGAGAAAGTGGTTAAAAAAGCATACAAGATCCTGGGCTTCATTAATCGAGACATAGAGTACAAAAGCAAGGAAGTTATGATGAACCTTTATAAAACACTGGTCCGACCTCAACTGGAGTATTTGTGTCCAATTCTGGGCACCACACTTTCAGAAGGATGTGAAGGCTTTAGGGAGGGTGCAGAAAAGATTTACAAGAATGGTTCCAGGGATGAGGGACTTCAGTTACATGGATAGGCTGGAGAAGCTGGGGTTGTTCTTCTTAGAGCAGAGAAGGTCGAGAGGAGATTTGATAGAGGTGTTCAATATCATGAGGGGTCTAGACAGAGTAGATAGAGAGAAACTGCTCCCATTGGCGGAAGGGTCGAGAACCAGAGGACACAGGTTTAAGGTGATTGGTAGAAGAACCAAAGGCGACATGAGGACAAACTTTTTCACGCAGTGAGTGGTTAAGATCTGGAATGCACTTCCTGAAAGGGTGGTGGAGGCAGATTCAATCATGGCTTTCAAAAGGGAATTGGATAAGTACCTGAAGGAAAAAAAATTGCAGGGCTACGGGGAAAGGGCAGGGAGTGGGACTAACTGAAGTGTTCTTGCAGAGAACCGGCACGGGCCAAATGGCCTCCTTCTGTGCTGTAACCATTCTATGAGTCTAAGGGGGAGAAATTCGGTATCGCCCGTTTGGGGCGCAGTTATTGGCCGGGTGCAAAGTTTAGCGCCTGGCGCTAATTATCGCCTCCGACTGCAAACTTGGCTTCTATTGCCCCTGGAGGTGATTGGAGCACTAAATCAGGCGCTACACACCTGTCTTAAGGCGCAAAGGCCGAGGAGCGAGGCGATACCTCAGAGCGCTGGCGAAGCTCATGTGATGTCAGTCAGCAATGGAACACAGATACATTGGTGCCGGCCAGTTCTTAAATGGGAGGGTCGATCTTGCTCTCCATCCACACCCTGCTCATTGCAGCCTTGAATCTCGGCCTGGAGAGACCTGTACATCAAATCTGCTGGAAAGAATAATGGAGAGGCCCAGGGAAAGAGCTCAGATTGCAGCCCCCACAGTCTCTTCTAAATCAATGCAAGGAAGATCAAATCAAAATGAACCTGCAAAGTGCTGCTCATTACCCAAAACTCCTCAACACAGCATTGAATATCTCCAGAAGCCTCTCTCTCTCACTCAGAATGCATGGTGCAAAAATATCGCCGACAAAAAAAAGCAGGAAGCGGTCGCCTTTAAATAGTGTTCCCCTAGTCCCTTCCCAACTGCAAATCATTCCGCTCCACCTGTCGTTGCTAGTGGCAGGCGGTAAGGCAGGGGGCGCCACTCAATATCTGTTCCGGGGCGTTGCACGCTCGACTGACATCACGATCTGCAGGCGTAGGAGATCGTGGCAGCATTGTTTAGCGCTGCCACAAAATGTCTGGTCAATTTCGCGAGTGGCACAAACATCGCATCGCCCGGGCACTAGTTGCTTTGCACCCCATTAGCGCCCTCTTAAGGCGATAACGGGAGGCGCAAACCAACCGAATTTTTTCCCCTATGATTCTAAATGCAAGTGGTCTGAGACTACCTCCTCCAGGTGTCTCACAACAGCTCTCTCTCTAGTAAGTTAGGACTGTACTCCAGTGTCATATTGAGGCTGCAATCATAGTGCGCACTTTGGGAAACCATTCTGCTCAAGGCCTTCTCCTGGAGTGGACTCTCAGACCCCGGGTCTTTAATACGCTCAGTATTCTCCTGAATTATACTGCCACTATTGAGTTGACGTGCACCCACAGCCACCCAACATGGTTACAAAAGTAGCAGTATACATGTAGCTTTTAGCATCCCTGGGAAATGGAAACTGCTTTGCAGCAAGGCAGAATTTGCTGCATAAACACTTGCTTAGCTGTTCCTTTCAATTACAGGTGCATTCAATAAATCCTAGTTTGGGATAATTGGCCTAAAGATGCAGTAATTGGACTTTGTTCCACTGCAGAAGAACTCACGGGCGTCACTTCACAAGTGATAAAACAGCAAAGCACTGTTTAAAAATGTGTTTGTTCCGCTTGGTTTAAAAGCAGTCTGTTCTCATAAAGCCAGGAATGAGATGAGTTCTATGACATTAGGGGATTAAGTTCACAACACAAGTTCAGCAGCCGCTTGCTGTAATACTGTATTCAAAATGAAAAATGCAAAAATATGACTTCTGTGCAATGGAATGGGATTTTAATGCACAAATGCACTGGGAGCGGCCGGGGAGGGGCCGATAGCGCGTGGGAAACCGGAAATATGTTCAGCGCGTCTGTCAGTGGCTTTTTAACACAGCCATTTCATTAGCATTTTATTTTCGGGTTTCCTGTCCAATCAGCGGCAGTGGGCGTGATGACAATCCACATGACACGGTCTCAACTCCAGTATTTAAAGGGACAATCCAAGCATGCAAGTTGAAGGAGTTGGAGTTGGGAAGAAGAGAGGAGTGAGGCTGGAAATCAAAGCGGAACATTCAAAGTCTGCGCCCCGCTTCATGGACACTTCCCTGGATGTGCTGCTAGGGGCTGCGAGGACCCGGAGGGAGTTGCTCCTTCCTAGCAATGGGAGGAAGAAGCCTGCTGGGGAAACCAAGAAGGTGTGGTTGGAAGTGACAGAAGACATCAGCAGCAGGAGTGTAGTGCCACGCTCCTGGATCCAATGGAGGAAGTGGTTTAATGACCTAACCAGGGCAGGAAAGGTGAGAGCAGTGGCACATTCACCTACATCCTGATGTGCATATCACCCCAACATCTAACTCTGCCTTATCAAGCCTACTGCAGAACATCACTCCTCACACCAACTTACCTTGCAGGTTTTTTTAAGTTCATGGGATGTGAACATATCTGGCAAGGCCAACATTTATTGACCATCCCTAATTGCCCTTGAGAAGGTGGTGGTGAGCTGTCTTCTTGAATACAACTGAGTGGCTTGCTAGGCCATTTCAGAGGGCAGTTAAGAGTCAACCACATTGCTGTGGATCAGGAGTCACATATAGGCCAGACCAGGTAAGGACGGTAGATTTCCTTCCCTAAACAAGATGGGTTTTTATGACAATCCAGTAGATTACAGATACTAGCTTTTATTCCAGTTTACTTAATTGAGTTTAAATTCCCCAGCTGCCGTGAACTCATGTCTCCAGATCATTAGTCCAGGTCTCTGGATTCCTAGTCCAGTAACATAACTACAATGCTACTGCACCCACATTGCACCAATCCCTTTCTTTCTATGCATTTCCTCACACCCCTATCTATCCATCTACCACTGACACTCACCCTGATCCTTATGCAATACTATGCCTCTCCCTCATAGTCTCCCTCAACAAATGCTCTCCATTCATCAGGTGAACACATGCCATTACTCTTGCTCATAGGTCTCTTCTTTCCCTCCTTGCAGGAGAAGAGAGCAGAGAACACAAGGGAGAGACAGGGAACCAGAAGTGGCCCTCCAGCCATCTCGCAATTAACAGCTACAGAGGAGGAGGCGCTGGAGATCAGCAGAGACCTAGCTGTCGGAGATGGGGGCCTCCCACTTACATGGTGATAGAATTAACTATCAGACAGCCACATGTCATACAACACTCAGTCACGTTGACTTGCTGTCAACAGTGAGTGAAATATGATCATGGTCGTAATGATAATTTCTAATATACTTACCTTGACAGTCCTCATTCATGTCTTTTATCTCCTACACGGCCTTCACACGTCCATCAGGAGGTGGTACAAGTCGCCCACAACAATGATGAATCTTCAGAGGAGCTCAGTCCCTCTGAGGGTGCACTGTCAGAGGACTTATGCAAACTATACACCAGCTCTGATACTCATACTTCAGTGGGACTAGTTACAGAGATAGTTGGGTTTTCACATGGTGCCCCACACTTCACAAGTGAGCAAGAGCAGATGGTGGAGTCAGGGACAGCAGTGGAGAGTCCATGTTGAAGGGTGCAGAACACACCAAGCTCTGTTTAGCTGGACGCAGGTGCTGCATCATGGGGGCCATCAATGAAGAGGATAATCATTGAGCAGCAGGAGAGATTGTGCGACGTACTGACAGGTGTTCCAAGAACACTGTCCACGACTGAAGAGAGACTGGAGCAGCCCGCCTCAAGTATGAGTTTGTTCCTACCACAGGCCATTGTGATGATGCCTTCTTCCATGGATAAAGTGACCAACTGCATGGAGCATCAAACACGGCAATCGACCGAGTGCATGCAAGCCCTCAACAAGGGTTTGCAGACTCTGGATGCCACCTTGAATTGGATGACTGATACCCTAGCCTTGGCCTTGCAGTAGCCCACTGATCTGCAGCAAAGTTTTCTCCAGCAGGGAAGTGCGGCTGGGCCATGTGAGGGACATGGAAGCGGGGACCCTGCTCACAGCACTTCCACGTCTCACCACTACTCAGTGTTTTTTGCATGTGGTTGTTAGATGGTTCCACTGGTGGAACCTAAGCGAGCCTTGCAATAATCAGGGCATCCCAGGCAGCACTGTGCGCTGCTGGTGGTGCATTGCCCTCATCAGCTTCCGCCTCCACGTCTTCTTCTGAAAAGGCTCCGTGAGCTGCGCCTTGGTCCTCCTGTAGGTCCAAACCTTGCTACTGTGCAATGTTGTGCAAAGTGCATCAGACCATGACCATTCTGGAGACCCTGGTTGGTGCGTACTGAAGGACATCCAGATCGGTCCAGGCACCTGAAGCACATGTTCAACATGCCAATAGCTTGTTCAGTGACAAATCTGGTGGCCATATGGCATTCATTGTCGTGCTCCTGGGCCTCATTCCTCTGATTTCTGAGAGGTGTCATCAGCCACGTTTTAAGTGGGTATCCCTTGTCTCTGCAATGTTTGGGAACCGGGACTGTGACAGGACGAAAGCTTCATGGCAGCTGCCCAGGTATCTTGCGCACAACTGCATAAAGATCGTTTTGTGGTTGCACACCAGCTGCACATTGATGGATTGGACGGCCTTGCAGTTGACAAACGCTCCTGAGTGTTCTATGGGTGCCTTAATTGCCACATGTGTGCAGCTGATGATGCCCTGTGTTGTGTCGGTACCTTTCTACCTAGACACAATTAGAACTCAGAACCCAGAGATTCAAACATGAAGTGATTTATTCAGGAAGGAAAGGAAAGTTCTGTAGAGTTCCGAACAAAGAGAGCTAAACTTAACCAAGAGAACACCCAACTATTTATCTGCTGTGACAGCGCCACCACAGGTGGGAGGAGAATACACAATACATAACATATTCCTCCCCTCTTAAATGAAAGGTCCACATTATTCCTCAACAGGTAAGTTACTTTCAATGCACTCAACTAACCAAGGGTAGAGGTAGACTGCCTCAAACCCTGACTTTATCCTGGGGTTTATTCTGCCCCAGTCTTGTGGGTAAGTCACTAAGCCTACAGATCCAAGCATCTTGGAGGCTGCCGCTTATTATGTCCGTGTATAATTGAGACACAGACTGCAGGAGTTGGTTTAACAAGTCTTTACTGAATGGAGACAACCTGGAAACTGAAACTACAGAAGCCTGCTAGGGCCTTTTATACAGGGGTGGTCACTGCCGGTACTGCAGTCTGAGACCAGTTATTCCCTTAAAGGTACATACACAACAATTCCTCCCCTTTTAGATAAACAGTACATAACATTCATTTAACAACTAAATAATAACTAATTACAATTACAATTACGGTTGCTAGATATATTGGTTGAAGTTAAGCATTATAAGTTCAGTCTTTGAGGAGGCTTCCTGATTCTGTCTGGATAACGCCGCTTTGGGATATCAGGTTCTTCTGGCAAGGTTGAGTTGGGATCAATGTCGTTGTTTGGTTCGTCTGCTTCCAATATCACCGATTCTGCGGTAGATGCAATTGGTACTTCGGTTTCATCGCCAGGTGTATCAGATCGTGGTGTGGAGTTGACGTTTTCCAGTGACTCTAGAATCTGGTCAGCATGGCGTCTTACAATGCTCTCTCCAACGTCCACGGTATACATTAGAGGTCCTTGCCGTGTACAGATCGTTCCTGGCTGCCATTTCTCTGTGCGGTAGTCCTGGGCCAAAACTGGTTGACCTATCTTAAAACTCCTGGTCGGTCTTTCATTCATATTCTGAAACTGCCTGTTCTCCACATCTCTTCTGACGTTTGGCTTAACCAAATCCAAGCGGCATCGTAGTCTTCGATTGAAGAACATCATGGCTGGAGTTTGGTTGGTAACCGCATGTGTCGCATTCCGGTAGGCAAACAAGAAGTTATCCACCTTGTGTTGTAGGGGTATATCTTCATTACATATTGCCTTGATAGCCTTCTTTAATGTTTGAACAAACCTCTCGGCCAATCCATTAGTGGCTGGATGATATGGGGCGGATGTGTAATGCTTAACAACATTGTTCTTAAAGAACCTCCGGAACTCTTCAGACACAAACTGTGGTCCATTGTCAGAGCAAGACTGTGATAGTTTTTTCTGTGGTGGTTGAGGGCATTTTTATTACCTCTGGCCACTTTGAATGTGCATCCACCGCAATTAAAAACATCGAGTCCATAAAGGGACCAGCAAAATCAATGTGCACCCTTTGCCATGGAGATGAGGGCCACTCCCATGGATGTAGAGGGGCTTGTGGTGGGGCGTTTTAGACCTTCTGGCATCCTGTACAGCTCTTGGTCATCTCTTCAATTTCTCTATTGATTCCCGGCCACCACACAAACGCTCTGGCTAAGTTCTTCATTTTTACCCCTCCCAGATGACCCTCATGAAGCTCATTGAGCACTCTATCCTTCAATTTGGGTGGAATTACTACTCTGGATCCACACATCAAGGTTCCTCTGCACACTGACAGCTGTTCTCTTCTCAGTGAGAATGCTGGCAGCAGTGGTTCGCCATGTGCTGGCCATCCCTTCACCGTTAAATCATAGACCCAGGAGAGTGTCGGGTCATTTCGTGTTTCCTTTTCTATGTTTGCATTCGTCACAGGGAGACTTTCGACTATAGTCGAGTGGAATAACTCCACTGGATCCACTGCCAGTTCTTCTTCCACCATCGGCAACGGTAGGTGCGACAATCCATCAGCATTCCCATGCTGTTTAGTTCCTTTGTACTCGATGTCATATTGGTGTGCCCCTAGGAAAAGGGACCACCTCTGTAGCCGTTGTGCCGTCATTATCGGTACGCCCTTCTGAGGGTTGAAAATGGAGACGAGAGGTTGATGATCAGTTTGTAGAGTAAATTTCTGACCATGCAGGTAGTGATTGAACTTCTTCACCCCCCACACCAGGCTGAGGGCCTCTCTGTCAATCTGGGCGTAGTTACGCTCGGCTGAAGTTAACGAGCATGACGCAAAATCTATCGGCCTCTCTGAACCATCAAGGAATTTATGTGACAGTACCACCCCAATGCCATAGGGAGACGCATCACACGCCAGTCTTATTGGTAGTGATGGGTTGTAGTGAGCCAATACTTCTCTTGAAGTGATTAGGTCCTTACTCTTCTGAAAGGCCCGCTTACATTCATCGCTCCATTTTCATGCTACTCCCGTTCATAGTAGGGCATTCAGTGGATGCAGAACTGTGGACAAATTCGGCAAAAACTTATGGTAGTAATTCACCAATCCGAGGGATGACCTCAGTTGCGACACATTTTCAGGCATTGGAGCTTTAACTACCGCTTCAATTTTGTCAGGGGACTTATGAAACCCCTCTTCGTCAATCACGTGGCCACAATACGATATCTGTTTCTTAAAAAACTCGCACTTGGGGTGATTGGCTCGTAGCCCATGTTCACGTAGTCTAGTGAGCACCTGCTCTAGGTTGGCAAGGTGTTCACTGTCATCTTCACCTGTCACTAGGATGTTGTCCAAGTAACACTGAGTCCCCGGAATCCCTTGCAGGACTTGTTCCATCGCTCTTTGCCATATCGCCGGAGCTGATGCTACTCCGAATACCAGTCGATTATACTGGTAAAGACCTTTGTGAGTGTTTATTGTGAGATACTTCCTAGAGGATTCTTCAACCTCCATCTGCAAATATGCTTGTGCTAGGTCAATTTTTGTAAAACGCTTCCCTCCAGATAGTGAGGCGAAGATATCTTCTATCCTTGGAAGAGGATATTGTACTGTGTGAAGGACTGGGTTCACCGTCGCCTTGAAGTCCCCACAGATGCAAACCTTCCTTGGCTCCTCAGACTTATTGTTTAATGTTTTCTTCATGACAGGAACGATGGGTGTCGCCCACTCGCTCCAGTCTACCTTAGATAACACGCCTGCATTCTCCAGATTCTCCAGCTCTGCCTCGATGGCTGGGTGAATTGCATATGGTACCGGTCTTGCTTTGAAAAACTTGGGAATTGCATTCTCCTCTATTTTTATCGAGGCAGTTACGCCTTTAAGAGTTCTCAGTTCTTGTTGAAATACCTCTTTGGCGTCAGCTAAGATTGTTGACAATTGTCCAGGAGTGACATCATCATCCTTTTTACCAGCCACCGTCAGTGCCTGAATGGAGTGCCAGTCTAAACTTATCTTTCTGATCCATTCACGTCCCAATAACGGTGGTCCACCATCTTGCAGAATGTAGAGATACAATTTCCGTATTTTCTTGCCGTTGTATTCGACAGGCACCCTTATTTTTCCTCTGGGGTACACTTTTTGCCCCATATACGTCCTCAAGACAATGGATGTCTCTTTCAAGGGTATGTGTGAGAATAGCCGCTCGTAGTCTCGTCAATTCATGACGGTTAGAGCTGATCCTGTATCCAATTCCATTTTGACTTGGGACCCTGCTATCGTGAGGGTGACCCAAATGGTTCAGTGATCCTCTTTTGCGATTACGTTGTGAAGTTTGAGACAGCTAAGTCACTTGTTCCCGGATTCACTATCGCTCATCTGGCCTTCGGAGCTACTGTCCGTCATCTTTTATACTTTCCTGTATGGTTCCTTAGTAGCCTTTTTGTTGTTGTTGGTCTTCTTCCCAGACCTGCAACCTCGTGCAATGTGTCCCACCTTTCTGCATTGCCTGCATATTTTGTCCTTGGACCAGCAGTCCTTCTGGTCATGGTTTGTTCTGCCGCAGCGATAACATTTTGCAAATCCCCGTGTCATTTCTTGGGTGCCGTATTCCTGTGGCTTTTGTTGTATTTCTGCAGCTCCCCTTGCTGCTGCTTCGTACGATACTGCCACGCTGAAAGCCTTATCTAGCGTCAGCTCTTTCTCTGAGAGCAACCTCTTCTGGGTTCCTTCACACAGGAGTCCACAGACAAATTTGTCCCGTAAGGTATCTGCCAGTCCTGCTCCGAACTGGCAGTGCTTTGATAGCTTGCGTAGTTCCGTAAGGTAATCAGCATTGTTCTCATTTTTATGCTGATTTCTCCTGTGGAATTTAAATCTTTCTGCTATCAGCAGCGGTGTAGGATTTAGGTGTTCCTGTAGGATAGCAACAATTTCGTTAAAACTCTTCGTCTTCGGTTTGGCTGGAGTAATCAGGTCCCGCAATAGGCCGTACGTTCTTGCGCCCATTAAATTTAGCAATACCGATGCCTTTTTCTCATCGGCTATTTCGTTTGCCTCGCAATATACCTCGACTCTTTCCACATACATGGTCCAGTCTTCTATTGCATTATCGAAGGCAGTGATATCGCCAGTCTTTGGCATCTTAAAAATCTAAAATGGCGCCTCCCGCACTTTTCCTTCGACCCCGATGTATCAAAATGGCGCCTCCCGCGCTTTTCCTTCTTCCCCGCCGAGTAAAGATGGCACCTCCTGCGCTTTCCCACCACTGCCACTGCTGCCAACGCTGTTGCTGGCAATTATATTTATTTTACTATCCTGTAATGGCGACGCCCTATGGTCTTCGTGCCTCCCCAATCGCTGCTGCCAACGCCGCGCTCCGTGGTATGTTTATTTTTGTATCGCGCTTCAATATTTGCTGCGTTAATTGAGGAACCGTTCCCGCCGTGGAGCGGACCCTCTGGGACACTTCCCTCCCTCTTCTTAGGTCCGAACGCTGCCCGGCTTTGAAGCACCGGCTGCGCCCTGTGTACTCCACCCTCTCTCTCTCTCTTTGCTTCCCGACTCGCTGCCCGGCCCCGTTGCAGAGCCACCCGATCGAGCTCTGGCCTGCCGTAGCCCAGGAAGGACCAGTGCACTACCTGCCACCAGCCCGATTAGCTGGGAAACCACATACTGGAGAACCAAGCCTGGCTCTCGACAGTCTCTCCTGCAACTTTTCAATTCGATGATTTGGAGGGCGGTTGCCCACGGTCGATGCCCGTTTCTCGAGTTTCTTTGGGTTTTTTTTTTCTTTCTTCTGGCTTCGACCTTCAATAACGTCGTCTGAGGTGCTGCTGAGTTGCAGGTAAGTTCGTTTCTTACTCGTCGCCAGTATTATGTCCGTGTATAATTGAGACACGGACTGCAGGAGTTGGTTTAACAAGTCTTTACTGAATGGAGACAACCTGGAAACTGAAACTACAGAAGCCTGCTAGGGCCTTTTGTACAGGGGTGGTCACTGCCGGTACTGCAGTCTGAGACCAGTTATTCCCTTAAAGGTACATACACAACACCGCTCTCTGACAGGATACCGGCAGTCATCACTGGCTTCCACAGCAGTAGGCATTGACACAGGCCTAGATAGAGAAGGTGCCTGTGTCAGGCGAAAGTCAGGAGTTTGCACAGGTGGAACAGTCTCTATGACTTCCTGTGTTGGAGAAGAGCACTGTGGCAAAGGATGCTGGTTTGCGGTATCATCCGGAAACAGTTCAGGCCAACCAGCCGTTGGAGCCTCTGTGGCTGTCTCTGCTCCTAGCAACAGTTGATCTGTGTGTCTTCTCCAGACGACATCCTCAGCAGTCTCAACCGTGTAAGACACAGGGCCTGTGTGTGCGATCACCGTAGCAGGAACCATTTCGGTCCAGTGTTGTAGTTTCGAGCAAGGATGTGCTCTCCAGGGTGAAACCGTCTCTCCTTGGCTCTTTTCTCTCTCTTTTCAAATTGAGCTTGTTGTTGACAATGGACAACCTATTCTGCCCTTGGAGGTTTGAGTAAGTCAAAACTTGTCCGCAACTGCCTCTTCATCATGAGCGAAGGGGGGGAAGTTTTGGTTGTGGCATGCGGCTCGTTCCTGTAGGACAACAGGAAGCTGTTCAGACGTTGGTGGATTGAGCCCTGACCTTGCGATGCCTTCAAGGCGTGCTTCAAAGTTTGCACGAACCTTTCTGCCAGGCCGTTAGTAGAGGGATGATAGGGCGCAGACCTGATGTGTTGGACACCATTCACATGCAGGAAGGTTGCAAACTCCTGTGATACAAATTGTGGACCGTTGTCACTTACGAGTTGTTCCGGTGAGCCATAACGGCTGAACATCTCACCAAGTTTCTCAATTGTTTTCTCTGCCGTGGTAGACCTCATCACAGCAGAATTCCGGTGTGGGGCCCGAAGATTGATGTCAATGGATGGTGGTCCGTCAGGAGTGTGAACCTTCTCCCAAACAGGTACTGATGAAATTTTCGAATTCCAAAAATAATTCCCAAGGCCTCACGCTCAATCTGTGCATAGTTACTCTTGGCCTTGTTCAAGGTGCGTGATGCGAAGGCGATAGGTTTCTCTTCACCAGAAGGCATGATGTGGGATATGACTGCTCCCACACCATATGGTGACAAATCACATGCTAGCTGCACGGGTAGCTTTGGGTCGAAATGTGTCAGGACCTCCGATTTCAGCAATGCTTTCTTTGCTTGGGTGAAAGCTTCGTTGCACAGTTCAGTCCATTTCCATGTTTTGCCTTGACATAGCAACTGATGTAACGGCTTCAGCAATGTTGCTAAGTCTGGAATAAACTTCCCATAGTAGTTAAGTAGCCCCAGAAATGAACGTAACTGGCTCACATTCTGGGGTGCTAGGGCCTCCACGATCACCTTGACCTTGGACGGCGCCTTATGCAGGCCAGTAGCATCAATCACATGGCCCAGGTACAGAACTGAAGACTGAAAGAATTCACATTTGTCCTTACGAACTCTGAGTGCGTACTCTTTCAGTCGTTGTAGTGTTGCATCCAAGTTCAGAAGATGATCCTCCTCATTTGTCCCAGTGACAAGGATGTCGTCCAGGTGGCACTGGACTCCTGGCAGTCAACTCAAAATCTGATCCATTGCCCTTTGGAATAGAGCAGGGGCCAACGTAATTCCAAACGGAAGGCGGCAGTACCCGTATAGCCCCTTGTGTGTCACAATTGTCAGCAGCTCCTTTGATTTGTCATCGACATGCATTTGTAGATAAGCCTGGCATAAGTCTATTTTGCTGAACTTTTGCCCTCCGGCCAGGCCCATAAAAAGGTCATCAATGAGGGGGAGAGGGTACTGTTCCGCAGACAGCACCGGGTTAATAGTCACTTTAAAATCTCCACAGATTTGAACAGATCCATCCTTTTTCAGGACAGGAACAATGGGTGTGGCCCATTTGCTCACACTCACAGGCTCCAGGACTCCATTCTCGACTAAGGCCTCCAAGTTAGCCTCAACTTTTGGCCTAATTGCATAGGGTACAGGTCGGGCTTTGTGAAACTTTGGCTTGCTGTCAGGTTTAATGTCCAGTCTCAAGCTGATCTTTTTCATGCTCCCAAGTTCCCCATTGAAGAGTTCTGCATGTTTGTTTAACACTGCAGTCAGACCTGACTCCCCTTTTGATATCATGCGGACTGCAGGCCAGTCCAGCGTGATTTTCTCTAGCCACTCACGTCCCAGTAGCGGTGGGAAATTTCCCTTTACCACATATAGCGGCAGTTTCGCAGTCTGTCCGTTCAATTTAACTGTCACCTCAATGGTGCCCCTCATGGCCACAGGTTCGCCGGTATACGTCTTTAGCACAATGTTTGTTGGCTGAAGGGTAAAATGCTTTAGCATTTTATTGTAGACAGTGTCTGAAACAGGGGACACAGCCGCGCCTGTGTCCACCTCCATCCGCACTGATTGTCCCTCCACCAGTGGTGACACCCAGTAGCCATTTGAACCACCTGCAACCGTCAGTATGTGCACCTCTTCCTCCTCAGAGGTGTCGCTCCCCTCTGTTTTGCTTGTTCCATCATATTGCACTGAATGAACACTCTTTTTCCTCTCTCGTCCAAATACAGACATTTTGCTTTCATGCTTCCCAGCTCTGTCTGTTCTTTTTTTACCTCTACATGCGCGTTCAATGTGACCCTTTTTGCCACAATTTCGGCATTCCAGCTCCGTACACCAGCAGTCATTAGCGTGATGGCCCGTTTTCCCACAATGGTAACATGTGCCGTTCCGCGCACCTTTAGGCTCAGACGACACCTTGTGAACACTCCCTGTTGAACTCAACTGGTGAGCCTCCTTTTCCGCCATCTCCATGGAGACACTAACTTCAATGGCCTTTTCAAGAGTAAGGTTGTCCTCAGTAAGAAGGCGCTTCTGTGTGGCTGCACTTTGCAGACCACACACAAGTGTGTCTCTAATGGTGTCATTCAGCATCTCCTTGAACTCGCAGTGTTCTGACAACCTTTTTAAAGCAGCAATAAACATCGTCACTGATTCCCCCTCTTCTTGATTCCATTTATGAAATCTAAATCTCTCAGCAATAACCAGAGGTTTTGGTGAAAAATGTGCTCCAAGAATTTCCACTAGTTGATTCTATGTTTTAATTCCTGGCTTATCTGGCTGCACAAGGCTGCGAAGTAAATTGAATGTCTTCAGCCCCATTACATTCAAAAAGATAGGCACGACCTTTTCGTTTGCCACCGCATTCGCCAAAACAAAATAGTCAAAACGTTCCGTATAAGCGCTCCATTGCTCCACATTTTCATCAAAATCACCGATGTTTCCTAATATAGTAGCCATCTCACATTTCAAATTAAAATTTCTGTTTACTCACTGCACTCGTAATGTTAATGTGATGCTGCAATCTCTGTTCCGAGTGTTTTGTAGTCGAAAACAAGAAAGTTCCCACAACGCAGATTCATCCGATCCTCGTCGCCACTTTGTTGTGTCGGTACCTTTCTACCTAGACACAATTAGAACTCAGAACCCAGAGATTCAAACATGAAGTGCTTTTTCAGGAAGGAAAGGAAAGTTCTGGAGAGTTCCGAACAAAGAGAGCTAAACTAAACCAAGAGAACACCCAACCATTTATCTGCTGTGACAGCGCCACCACAGGTGGGAGGAGAACACACAATACATAACACCCTGCACCTATGGGTAGCCAGCCAGAGCCACAAACCTAAGCACTCGCTCATTCTGACTGGCATCATCATAGGAAAAGTTGACATAATTGGCAGCCCTGGCAAACAATCCCGTCTTATGCATTTGTGAGTTGCGGACTGGGAAGTGCTGGTTAGCTGGCAGCAGGTCTTGTTCCAGCAGACTGCAAATGTCTGCCACCACCTGACGCAACACCCTGAGCCTCCTTAGACACTGGTGTTCAGATTTGTTGAGGAAATTATTCTCTGACTGTAGACCCTGTGTGCCAGGTATGGAAAGTGGAGATCTGATGTCCAAACCACAAAGTGTAGATGAAACCTTCAAGGTATAGAAGATACCTCCAATGTGTGTAAAGTAACCTCTCAATACAAGTACTGTGAGCATACCCTTTCCCACTAGCAGGTAAGAAAGCAGCTGTGAGTACTGAATATTTGTTGGTATATTTCCCTGAGATTGCTTCAGCTCCCTCATTTGCCACAATGTACTTGCCTTGCTTTGACTGGCGAGTTCCAGGAAGCCCAGGAAACCCATGGATCCAAAGTTAAAGTAGAAGACCCATGTCAATATCACACTAATTAAGTGATTATCAGATGTTAATTGTCAATCCGCCTCTCCCGAGGGGGGTGCTCGCACACAGCCTAACACTTTGCAGTGAAACCTAGAAGTCAGCGGGTTGGAGCCGACTTCCCAACATGCTGGTAGCACTCTCGCCTCGGTGTCAGACAGTCATGAGTTTGAGTCCCACTCCAGAGGCTTGAGCACATAATGTAGGCTGCTACTCAAGTGCAGTACTGAGGGTGTGCTGCACTATCGTCTTTCAGATGAAAAATTAAACCATCTGCCCTCTCAGGTGGAAATAAAGGTTCCCATGGCACTATTTGAAAAAGAGCAGGGAAGTTCTCCCCGGTGTCCTGGCCAATATTTATCCCTCAACATACATCACTAAAACAGTTTAGCTGGTCATTATCTCATTGCTGTGCGCAAATTGGCTGCCGCATTTACTACATTACAACAGTGACTACAAAAGAATTTCATTGTCTCTAAACCGCTTTGCGACTTCCTGAGGCCGTGAAAGCCACTATATGAATGCAAGACTTTCTTCTCTTTCTTTTCATTGCCCCTTGTTCCCCTCAGTGACCACATTTGCAAGCACCCGATTTTCTAGCAGTCTGAAATAAATTAACCGCCATTCTTCCCAATGTGTGAAATTGATCTGTGGCCTGATCATCTGAGAACAGTAATGATCAGGATCCCACACAGCTCCTTTTTATCTTTCCCATGTCACCACTATAATATCTCAGTGACGGCTCCATGGGTTACTGCACAACAGGGGCTTTGATTATTGCACAAGCTTTTCCATTCGTAGCCCTTCTGGGTCAGACTACTCCTTCTTTCCCACATTGCAACCTGTTAGTTCTTCCTGACCACCTGATGACAATAACCACTACCCAGTTTACATATCAATGCGTCGCAGTAGAAACTGTCCCCCTGTAACATTATTCTTTCCTTTCAGAGTATACTATATCTACCAGTTTTTCATCACATTGTTGTTGCACGCCTGATTCCTGTCATATGATATTAATGGACGATTACATATCCTAGTACAGGATGATTGATAGGAGCATTGAAACACGACTAAACTCTCAGTGACAGGAAGCATATAACCTACTTGCACTTCAGGTTTACAGGCTCCCAGTGTTGCATGGTGTATTATGTCTTATTACTCACCAATCTCAATTCTATTTATAATGACCATTTGTGTGGTATACTAATTAACTCATTCATTTAGCAGCGAGAAATGTAATTGATGCATATGACTCGGGGGTCATGTGGCATCAGTAAATTAGCTCTGGGAATTAATTAATGGAAAATAACCTACCACATCTCAGAGAAGACACAATATATAAAGAAAGCAATGGGCAACAGAGCTTTTATTTCAGGAAAGAAAGGAATTATCAAGCTGTACATCTTGTTGAAAGTAACAGGAGACTAGCAGTGTGCTCGAAGTCTGCAGTGTATTCTTTGTGTTCCTCTAGTGCTAACACACTGCCTCTATGATGTGATGTAATAAAAATTACGATTTAACATGTGTCAGCTTGGCTCAGTTGTATCTCTTTGACCTCTAAATCAGGAGGTCATGGGCTCAATCCAGGACTTGAGCACATAATGTTGGTTGCCACTCGAGTGCAGCACCGAGGAAGCACTGCATTCTTCTGAACGTGCTCCAGTTTCTCATGATCCTCCATCTTTGGGCACAGAGATCATTCCCTGCACCCATTTGGTGCCTGCAAATGGCCCTAAACAAATTTCTAGGTCCATGTCTTTATAGCAGGCAATGTGACACTATTACACTTGTTAAAGTGTGGGAAAGAGGAGTTCCTTTTCATGGGACATTGGCACCAGTTCTGCGATAGGAAGGAGCTGTACCAATGGGACGGGCTCCACCTGAACCAGGAGGGGACCCGTGTCCTAGTGGAAAGGGTAAATAGGGAGGTGGCAAAGGCTTTAAACTAGCAAGAAGATGGGATGGATCTCCAAGAAATGTAAGCACCCTAAATATAAACAAAACAGGAAAAGTGAGCATAGGAAAGAATAAAGTAAAGGAGAACATTGATGACAAGGGAGCAAATAGAGTTATAGAACAGGAGTCTAAAAAGATGGTTAAACATAAAGTGAGAGAAAATCCTATTAAAAATGAGTTCAATTGTCTGTACAACAATGCACATAGTTTCCGTAATAAAACAGGGGAGCTGGAGTCAATCATGCGTTGGGAGGAACCAGACATAGTAGGGATGACTGAGACATGGCTACAGAAAAATCAGGACTGGGAATTAAACATTGCAGGATATAACATATTTAGAAAAGATAGAGAGGGAAAAAGGGGAGGTGGATTAGCTGTACTTATTAGGGATAACATAATGGCAGTAGAAAAAAGTGACGCAGATATCAGCAAGACAAAAATAGAATCCATATGGATAGAGATAAAATATAATAAATGATCAATCATATTAATAGGCATAGTCTGCAGACCACTTAATAGTGGAAGGGAGGTGGAGGAAGAAATATGCAGCCAACTTAGGGAAATGAGTAAAAAGCATAGAATAATAACCATGAGGGATTTCAACTACCCCGATATTAATTGGACATAAGAGGCAGTTAAACGGGATAAGGAAATGGAGTTCCTACAATGACTACAGGACTTCTTTCTAACCCAATATGTAAAAAGCCCAACAAGGGAGGATTTGCTATTGGATCTAGTTATGGGGAATGAGCCAGAGCAGATAAGAGTAGTAAAAGTAGGGGAACATATAGGCAATAGTGACCATAATATAATGTGCTTTAAGATGATAATAGAGAAGGACATAAGTATGACAAAAACCAGGTTAATAGATTAGAGAAAAGCTGATTTTGAGGGGCTGAGAATAGAACTTGTGAAGATAAAATGGGCAACAATATTGGCAAACAACGATGTAGAACGATAATGGGAAACATTTAAAATGGTGTTCAACAGAGTACAGGAAAAATAAATTCCACGAGAAAACAAGAACAAACTAAACACTAATGAGACATCATGGATGAATAAAGACATAAGGGAACAATTGAGGGTAAGGAAAGGGGCATACATGAAGTACATAGACAGCAGAGGAGTGCATGATAAGAGAGAATACAAAGGGATTAGAAGAGAAGTCAAAAACAAATTAGGAAGGCAAAGAGAACCTATGAAATTAAATTATCAAGGAACATAATACAAAATAGTAAAATAGTTTACTGGCACATCAATAAAAAAAGGAAGGTTGAGATGGGAATAGGGACATTAAGGGATAGACAGGACAATACAACAGTAACGATAGGGAATAACAACAGAAAACGTTGGAAAAACTCAGCAGGCCAGGCAGCATCCATGGAGAGAGAAACAGAGTTAACGGGGTCGATTTTCTGGCCGCCGTTGGGCGGCTTTCCAGGCGGCCGGGGGCCGAAAATCAGCGAAAAAGCGGGTCGGGACCCCTCCCGCCTGATTCCCCGCCCTGTCCGACTTTCGGACCGCCGTTTCTACGCGACCCGCCTCAATCCCAGCCACCGCTGGCGGGACTGGTCGTCGGAGCAGTAATGAGCAATTATCTCCTTGTTGAGGTAGATTTTCTGGGGTCGATGCGACTTTGGGTCTTTCCCCAAATCAAACACGCCTGCGGGCAACCCCGCTGATGAGAGCTGGCATGAAAACAGTTGGCTTGCTTGCTGTCAGCTGCAGGTCAATGAGGGCTGAAGAGATTTAAAGAGGCAGCATTTGCAGGCTGCAGGACCTTGTTGATGAAGGCTCGGGGGAACTTTTTGAAGGCTTAGGAACAGCTGTAGAAAGTTGGAGCCTCACACACTTCTCCAGTGTGAGCTCCTGGGAAGCCCCTCTCACCACTCTAACTCAGTGCCCCCTCAACGGAGGCATCTGCCAGAAGCATGGGAGGCCTTTGCTACCTTCCCTTCCTGGCATTAGAGGATCTCCAACAGCAGAGGCGGCAGCAGCAGAACCAGGAACAGCAGGATGAGCACCAGGAGCACCAGGCTGCTGCTCACTCACCTGAAGCTGCACAGACCAGAAGAGGCCAGCGCTTGGAAGTGGCTTGGGACCCATTTCTGCACTGGAAGTCCTACTCAGAAGGACTTTCATGAAGATCTGGTTTCTCTGTTCAACAGATGGCCAACGCTCCTCAAGAGATGTCATTCTCTTATGAGTACTCACCATGTTTTCCATACCCTGGCGAGTTATCTCCTGCATGGAGGTTGCCAACCTTTCCATGGTGATGCGTTCATGCGTCAATGACTCCACAAAGGCTCTGCTCATGGTCGCTATGGACTCTTCCATTCGCTCCACACTCGCAGCGACCCTGGAGACAAAACCTGCCAGAGACTCCTGCATCTATGCATGGAGATCCATCACCACTTCTCTTGCGGATGGACCCAGAGGCAGAGGGTCGACATGCAGTGATGCTGAGCTGAGCTGGCAGAGTCCTGCGCCCTCCGACGAGGACTCTCCACTGCTGTCCCTGTCTCCAGAATCTGCTGAGGCTCACTTGTGAGCTGTGAAACACCAGATGACAACACTACTCTATGTCCTGAAGGTCCCCCCGAGGTGTGAGTGTCTGCGCTGGTGCTGGGCGCGCTTACTTCTGCTGACACTGCACCCTCAGAAGTTGGAGCTTCCTCTGAGGAGTCTGGCTGCACAGCCTCTTCCTCCTCCACAGTGAGGACAGGGGCTCTGGATGGTACTGTGGGGGAGTAAAGGAAGGAGTTAGAGATGTAATGCCAAGGTTCTTCCGGTGACTCCCAGCGAGTTGGCATCTTCTGACACCTGCATCCATGCAGCATTGGTCTCAGTGGGAGGCCTCTTCCTCCCTGACCTAGGGAAGAGGACCTCCCTGTGGGCCCTTACCCCATCCAATAATGCCTGCAGTGAAGCCTCGTCGAATTTGGAGGCAGCTTGTGGTCTGGCACTGGCCACAGCTGCTGCAGGCTCCTCTGCCATCCTGTATGGTTTGTTTGGAAGCCTTCAGAGGATGCAGTGCTTGCTTTGGACCTTGAAAGCACCACGAATGATGACATCATACTGTGGGGATTTCTGACTCGGATTGGACAATTAGCAAGGCTTCCCACATGCTGGGAATTAATTGGCCACTTGAGGGAAAATTGTGTGGAGCTGGCTGACACTTTTTTATGTGTGTCAGAAACCCCACATTCGGGGAAACCCGACCATTTCCCACACAAGCCGAACATCGGGGCCAACGTTTCAGGTCGAAGACTTTTCGTCAGAACTGGAAAAAAGCAGGAAATGGAAAGCAAGTTTAGGGGCTGGGAAAAGGGGGAGGGGATGAAAGAACAAAAGGGAAGGTCAGTGATAGCATAGAAAGCAGGAGAGATTAAGAGACATTGAGAGACATTAAGAGATATTCAAGGCACGAGGAGGTGGTAATGGGACAGGTTAAGGCTCTAGATGAAGTGTGAATGACGCTGGCAGAATGAAGGACAGGGAATAGAGATGAGGAAAGATGGGAAGAGGCTTGAGTGAAGCATAAATGCTGGCATGGGCTGGTTGGGCCGAATGGCCTGTTTCTGTGCCGTATATCCTATTTAATCCTATGTAAAGTCCTTGCCAAACCATATAGTAGTACTATATTGGCAAATGAGTGCTGGCAGTCTTTAGCGGGGGTATCTGAAATGTCAATGTCAATCAGACCAGAACTCCATAGGTGCCTGGATGCCTGAAGTGGCCTTGACATGTAAGAACAAGCAGACCCCAGACTGCATATAAAGCAGAAATGCTATATGTATACAACACAGTGACTAACCCTGCAACTTACGTAAACAATAGTCTTGCAAATTCCTTGTGCTGGGCACATGATTGATAGGTCATACTGCCTCAAGTCAAATGAATATATGTGATTAATAACTTCCATTCATTGAGATCTCGATAAACAGCAAGAAGAGAGAGCCATTTATCGAGTAAGTGAATGTTTTCCTTTTGAACATTTATTTGTCTCTCCCCCTCCGCCCACATTGCATTCTTCCAGCCTTTCATCAGCTTGTGCTATCCTGTGGCTGGCAGCATGGGACAACATGGGCCATGGATATCTCCACGACTACCGTAAATGCGAATGTGTTATTCGGCCGGCAGGAGATGTGATTCCAGCAGGTTCTGCCGGAGGACATCTTTGTTTTCTTTTCAAGGCACTCCATCTACAAGCCCAACTGAAAGCTATAGCTGCCTGAGGTCCAACTGATGGCTCTGAGTGACAAGCAGCCCAAGAACTTGGGCTCACGCCTTCCACTTGGGGATGTGACAACTATTGCACGATATTCTATTAGAAATCTAGATCTTTTCGTTGATCAGAAAATAAATCATTGTATTGTGTCTGCATAAATTGCAAGGATGGGGCTAAAAGAGTTGCACAATCTAATTACTTTTCTCCTAAACCTTTAATGCAACCACCTTATACCTGATTGAGAACAGAAAGACCTGCAGGTTGTGTTCTGCTAACTAATGCTCATGTATCACTCTCTTGAGTTTTGAGCTATCTTACAAATGTTGACCTGGTTCCTGAACTGTCCCCACAGGAATGCGAAGGGGAGGGTCTCAACTATAGGTCCATTCTGTGCTAACTCCAACCTCAAAGAGTATCTCAGCTTTACAGTAGTTATTTTGATGAGAGTTGATCTGCGCCACTAGTGGGTTTTCCGTGGTATTGCTTATGGGTTATCCAGGACCTGGAGTGCAGTTTCTGAGGTTTATTGCTGCTCTTCTGTTACCTTTATATGACAGTCGCTCATTCATCATTGTAACGTAGCAGGTTTCTAACTCAAGCCCCAGACTCCAGGTAGAAGGTAAGGCCTAGTGAGACTTCTTGCAGACATTTCTAACAATTTCCTGTGTAGGTTTATTGATTTTTTTTTCAATATTACGCAGTGTTTATGTGTGTTGTTTTATAAATGTTATTTTTAGTTGGCCAGTGCCAGAGCAAAGCAGGCGGAAAACATCATGGAGAAATTATTTGAGTGATTTGATCAGTTTTGTGGTATTTGTTGGTTCGTGAAAGTCAGCTATGAAAGGAAAATTGTAGGATTTGACCCTCAATTTGACTCTCTGCATGCCTTCAAGTGGGAGCTGGACCGGTGCTTGACTGTAGCAGAGATCGCATCATATAGAAGGGGAGTCACTTTACAGGTAACGCTTGGTCCATGTGATCTGCCAGACTGGTTTCAAACAACTGAGAGGGTCAGAGAGGAATTTTCCAGACCATTCTTTCCCTTATTGGCCCTGAGTTTTTCTCTGTCTCCCCAAGGAGATTACATGGCTGCGGGTGTGTGTGTGTGTGTGTGTGTGTGTGTGTGTGTGTTGGGGTGGGGGGGATCGGCGGGGTGGGTGTGGGGGGTGGTGGTCGCGGTTTCTAGTCAGGATGCCCCTGGCACCATGATAGTGGAGCAGGCTTGATGGACTAGCTGGTCTTTTCCTGCCCGCCATTTTCGTATGTTTGTATGTTTTCTGTTGGTCCTCTTTTGCTACTTTTGATAGAGTCACAGTAAATCAATCGGATATTTGGTAACTTAAATAAATAGTTGTTGCAATTAACTAGTTTTTTGCACTATAGTTTTATGACACTTTGAGCAGGCTGATGCTTCTGAGCGTGATGGCTCCAAGGTCACACTTACAAGTGTGATGCATTTAAAAGGGGTGAAGCCAAGGATAAGTGAAGGATATGAGACATTTACCTATTTAAATAGGATGGGTCATTTGAGCATGTACTCTGTTAGTGATAGTCCGCCATTGTTTAAAGCCTTTTGTTCAGGTATGGACGGAGATTCATTAATAACATTCGAGCAGACTGAAAATATGTTTTGCAAAGAAGCCCAGATATTCAACAAGGTAAAATGAACGAAAGGGACTTACTTTCTTTTTTCCTCATAAGCCTTATTTTGATTTGAGATGTTCCCATAGTCTGCAATTTTTAAAACGCTTTAGAAAAATGCAACAAGGTGCACAACCTATTTAAAATGTTATGTAAGTAGACACTAATTAGGCAAATCCACCATTTTAAATAATGTTGCAACCCTGCATGTGGAAAAATCAACGAGTCACTTCTGAGGAAAACTCCCTATGTCACGTCAGGGCTGATTTGTAGGTAGAGGAAACAAACATTCTTGTAGCGTAGTCCTCAAAAATATGGAGACATTCCTCTTTAAAAAAAAGGAAAGGGTGATCTATCCCTTCGGCAATACACACACAATAATGCGATCTCAGCAGTCCACTGAAGTTCAGACTGGACTACATGACAGAGCTGGTCAGCCCATGTGAGAAGAATTGGTCATGTGTTGGGATCTGATACTTTCCAGTGCTAGCAGCACCAGACTAAACTTTGCCCAGTAGCAGAAAACCACCCAGGCTCAATGCAATGAACTGATCCTGAAGGAACCCAGGATCAAACCTGTCAAAGCAGTCTGGTGGTTTGTTTTACATTTTCTAGTAGAATTCTTGCATGAAAGAAACAATTAGCATTTATATAGCACCTTGTATATCCTCAGGATGCCTCAAAGCACTTCACAGCCATTTAATTGTTGTTATGTAAGGAAACACAGCAGCCAATGTGCATTCAGCAAGGTCCCACAAACAGCAATGAGATAAATGACCAGTTAACCTCTCTTTTGCTTGAGTGATAGATATTGGTCAGGACATCAGGAGAATGCCCTGCTCTTTTTAGAATAGTGCCATGGGATCTTTTACATCAACTTTAACACACAGGTAGGGCCTTGGTTTAACATCTCATCCAAAAAATGGCACCTTCAATAATGCAGTACTCCCTCAGTAACTTCAGCCTAGATTACGTGTGCAAGCGCCTAGAGTGAACTTGAACCCACATCGTTTATACTCAAAGACGAATCCCACCAGAGCATTCTTAACCATGCTCCATAAATCCCAATATTCAATATATGCCTCCACTCCTATACACATTCCTATTGGATGATCCTTGTTTGGTGCCTGGCCTTAGCGCCACTCCGTAACGCCATTATATGGTGCTAAAATGGCTGCCGCCACTCTTTCACCAGCTGGTGGTGGGTTCCGCAGTGCCATGCTGGAGAAAATGGCAGCGTTGTGACGTAAATCGGCGTGCAATGCTGACTTTACGTCACACACGCAAACTTTGACCCTAGTGCTGAATTTAGCGCTGGGTCCTAAGCATGCCAGATTAACCTGGCGTGCAAGCAGGCCGACCATGGCTGACAGTGGTGATGTCTGAACCCCTTAAAGGGACACACACATCATTCAGGTAAGTTTGGATTTAAGGTTTTGGACTAGGTTTTCTGGTTTTATTTAAGTGGTGGCTTGCTGCAATAGATGTTAAAAGTATTTTAAGAAGAAGAAGAAGACTTGCATTTATATAGCACCTTTCACGACCACTGGATGTCTCAAAGCGCTTTACAGCCAATGAAGTACTGTTGAAATGTAGCCACTGTTGTTAAGTGTGTAGGGAGTGCTGCTGGACGCTTGCAAGGGCTCAGGTGGTAAATTAAGGCCTTTGAGAAGACTGAACATGCTGCAAATACTCAGCAGGTCACGCAACATCCATGGAGAAAAAAACAAATTTCACATCTCAGGTCGAGATGCTGCCTGACCAGCTGAGTATTTCCAGGATTTTATGCTGCCATTTCACACTTACAGCATCCACTTGCAGAGGGAAGAGGAAGACGCAGAAGAGGAGGAACCAGATGGAAGGATGAATCCCAGACAGCCACTTTGTGGCCAGGCTATCCAGGATGGAATCATTCGTCTGCAGTTCCAGTGACCACAACCCCAATTTTCCTTTCAACATTAGTCCCACACCTTACCATCTGTTACTGACTATTCCAGTGTCCTCTTGGCAACAATGCTGAAATAAAAGCCACCACAAAGCAAACTTTCCAATCCACCTACATACATATATTCATCCAATGTGACATCAAGAAATAAACTCATCACCCATATGCATTCTCTTAGTGAGTATCTTGTGTGTGCCTTTGCCTATCCTACTGATGTCATGCAGTGCTACCCCAGTGGCTGCAGCATGGCTGGTGGAAGGCTGCTGACTTTCAGTGGGGGAGACTGCAGATGGCCCTGCTGGTTGACCTTAAAGAGCTGGTGGCTGGGAGTGTCAAATCAATCATCATCTTCTTGTTCTTCTTCACTCTCCTCTCCCTTTTCCTGGTCACCCACTGGCTGGGCAGGCTGCATTTCTTCAGTGTGTGAAATGAGGAAGGCACAAGGGTGGAGTTGTGGTGATGGGAGGGTGGGAAAGCATGAGATCCATGCCAGAAGGAGGATAACCTATGAGAATACCAGCACCTTTTTTTCCTTTCAGCCCTGCCGCTGGCCAAGGGCTCAACCATGCCCCTGCCAAGAATGGCCTGCACCGTCTCCTCCAAGGGGGTGATGTGAGGCTAGGAATGGGAGATGTGCCTCATGATTGGTGCCGATTGTTGGTAGGTGAGGGATTGTTGGTGGGGGTCATGCACTGAGCAGTGTGTGAGGCTAGTGGTGCAGTTAGTAGGAGGCGGCTTTTGAAGATGCATTCATTGATCTTAACCAGTGGTCTGATGTCATGAAGCTTCTTTAGGCACTGGAGGCAGGTGGTGGGGGCGACACTGCTGGCAGTGATGGCCTCGGTGATCTACTCCCGCATCGTTCTTTCTGGAGGGCCCCCTGGCCCCTGTAGGACCTGTAGGACCTCTCTTGCAGTGTTGACCTCCAGCACAAAGCTGGAGTGCTGCCTGCAAGACCCTGGGTGCCCCTTCCCTGGCCTGCTGAGCCATTTGTGTTAGTGCTGAAGCATGTTTCCCATTTTTTGAGGTGCGGAGGGGAATTCAGCTTTAAGAGCTGAATATTCACATTTGGGGCTTTTTAACGTTAAATATTTTTAAAAGGCAGAGAGGGCTGAAAACTGCTTTGTTTCACTTCATTTTAATTTGTATTGCTTCAGAGGTGCATGGCCCCTTTAATTCTCAGGCCTCTTCATTGCCCACGATTCCTTGCGAGCTCCACAGCCTCGCTTCCAGAGTCTGTGCAAGGCTCCAACGCCGGACCTGGACAGGAACTTCAGGTGCGTTGCCACCAGTAACGCCACCAGGACGGTGTTGCATGGCAGGTAAGCACTGCGCCAACAATCTCCATCCAACCAGATCAATTTTGCTCCGTTAGCATTGTGGCCAGTTTCAGCGGCCATTAACTCCAGTTGCTGGCTAATTTCTCTCCCTTTTTATTTTGGTTAAGTTGCTTATTGGCATGTGCTCAAGCCTTAACCTGCCAGACTTGCTGTGACAAAAAGTGATAATGGAAGCATTATGGGACAAGCCATTCCAGCATATAACCTTACTGTTCATACAGTCTTCCTCTAAAGCAGGATCTTACAATGGAAGACAGGGCTTTCAGCATCTCTCCCAATGCCGAGACACCTGAAGTGACTGTACGAACCTCTGAAATGCAGAAAAAGTGCCTCATCTAATCTGGCCAGATGCCTTAAAATGGAAGTCTAAATGAAGCATGCAATTGTTTATTCTGCTGTGACAAGATACGAGGCTGACTGCAGATGGCAAGGTAACTTATCCTTTTGATCCACTTGAAATAGATTGGATGTCATTACTAAGTCAAGGATGAAGAGAAGTGAGGTATTAATAAAAATTATTTGTATTCTAAATCTTAAAACACTTAGGGGGAAAAATTCAGTCGATCAGCGCCTCCCATTAGCGCCCTAAGAGGGCACTAATGGGGCGCAAAGCAACTAGCGCCCAGACGCGGCGATGTTTGCGCCGCTCGCAAAATTGACCAGACATTTTGCGGCAGCGTTAAATACTAATGTATCTGCAGATCGTAACGTCAGTCGAGTGTGTAGCGCCCCAGACCGAATATTGAGTGGCGTCCCCTGCCTTTCCGCCTGCCGCTAGCAATGACAGGTAGAGGGGAACAATTTGCAGTTGGGAAGGGACTGGGGGAGCGCTATTTAAAGGAGGCCACTTCCTGCCTTTTTTTGTCAGCGACATTTTTGCAGCACGCATTCTGAAAGAGAGAGAGAGACTTCTGGAGAGATTCAGCGCTGTGTGAAGGAGTTTGGGTACTGAGCAGCACGTTGCAGGTTCATTTTGATTTCACCTTCCTTGCATCGATTTAAAAGAGACTATGAGGGCTGCACTCTGCACTCTTTCCCTGGCCCTCTCCATTGTTCTTTCCAGCAGATTTGATGTACTGGTCTCTCCAGGCCAAGATTCAAGGCTGCAATGAGTAGGATGTGGATGGAGAGCAAGATTAACCCACCCCTTTAAGAACTGGCCGGTGCCAGTGTGTCTGTGTTTCATTGCTGACTGACATCACATGCGCTTCGCCAGCGCTCTGAGGTAGCATCTCGCTCCTCGCTGTTAACATCTTAAGAGAGGTGTGTAGCGCCTGATTTAGCGCTCCAGGGGAGATAAAAGCCAAGCCTGCAGTCGGAGGCAATAATTAGCGCCAGGCGCTAAACTTTGCACCCGGCTGATAATTGCACCCCAAACGGGGCGATACTGAATTTCTCCCCCTTACATTTCTAAAGTACCTTACATGTAGAATCATAATGTGGAGATGCCAGTGTTGGACTGGGGTGGACAAATGTGAGAAGTCACACAACACCAGGTTATAGTCCAACAGCTTTATTTGAAATCACAAGCTTTCGGAGCGCTGCACCTTCGTCAGGTGAAGTGAAGAGATGCATATAGGCACAGCATATATAGTCAGAGAACACTGCCAGATGATTACAGGTAATCTTTCTAACTGCCCTTTATCACACCTTGGCAGAGAGATAATCACAGCAATCAAAGGTGTGAATGGTGTGCAAACAGGTCAGTCAGGAAAACATTACATCAAAGAACAATGAGGTGGGGTCACAAGGGGTCGAATATTACAGATGCTGGTATCTGTATGAAAAACAAAAAACAAACAATAAAAAAAAAAAATTTTTTTTGGTGGAAATCACAGCAGGTCCGGCCGCATCTGTGTAGAGAGAACAAGCCAACGATGACTCGAGTCTGGATGACTCTACATCAGGTGGGGTTACATGTAGCGTGACATGAACCCAAGATCCCGGTTGAGGCCGTCCTCAGGAGTGCGGAACTTAGCTATCAGTTTCTGTTAAGTCTGTGTGTTATAATGAGAATTATTACACAGACCACAAGAGTAAATTTTAACAGGTCTTTACTAGTCGAAGGTCAGGGCGGAACTGCCCAATAAATCATTACACAGCACTTATATACCGGTGTGGTCACCACCGGTATTACAGTATACCGCAGCCAAGATAAAGTAGTGCAACCCTTAAAATAGTTCTCTTAAAGGTGGAACGGTTACATACACTACAATCCTCCCTTTTTAGCTTAACAGTATATATTCCCCATTAAACATAACATACTAACATATATACACAACTTCATGTAAAAACAGTTCACAGATTCAGTCTCTGAGGCGGCGCCTCCTGCGCCTCCTGACTCGGTCCGGATAACGCCTCGGTGGTGTAGTAGTTTTTGGTGGTGTAGTAGGTTCTTGTTGCTGGGGTGACTCATCTAATAGTCCTTCACTGGACTTAACAGCTTGAACTTTCGTAACTGCAGAACCAGCATTGCTGACTTCTAAAGGCTCGAGTACCTTGGGAAGTTTTTCTACTTCCAGACTGATTTGGCTCAGTTCGGAGGGACCACGTGCGTGACCTGGTAGGGGTGATAATGGTTCAGATGAGTCATCATCTTCTGCTTCTTCTCTATTGCCTTCTGTTTCCTCCATCACTTCAGCTTTTGCCTCTGTCACCAATTCCCTGAGTGGCTTATTACTGCTGACACTGCTCACAAAAGGGTGCTCTTTCTTCTTAGCTTTCAACTGATCGATGAATTTGACATATTCCCTTTCTTGCTCAGCTTTGATTCATTTGGCCTCATCGCGCAGACAGTTTGTGTGTTCCTGTTCCATTTTCTCAATCAGCTGCTTCTGCTGTCTTCCCAGATTCTCCAACTCTGCGTCAAACAACTTTTTCTTTGCATTCATCTCTTGCTCAAAACGGCGAATCATTTGTTCTAATTGCTGCTGTAGTTTGAAATTGAGTTGAGTTCGAGCCCGGTGTTCCTCAGAAATGTGCATGTCGGTAGACTGGACAGACGCAGAATTCTCTGTCAAACTATGTTGTTGTTGTTCAGTGGAATTCTGTTCTGATACTTGGTTCTCCCCTGAAGCATTTATGCACTCCTTCGTTTTTCCATCATTAGTCTGCAAGTCCATTTTAGACTTGTCTTTTGCACATGGGCTGGTCTTACCATCATCAGTACCAGAGTCTGAGCGGATTGTCTTCACCGAGTTCTCCCTCTCTGCTTTGTCACTGTCACTGCTGCATATGCCCTCATCCAATATTCTGGACAATCGTGCAGGTTTGACATCTTTGTTTTTCCCGGAATCTACCGTTATTGCTTTTAGGGAGTGCCAGTCCATATTTATTTTCCTGATCCACTCCCGTCCCAGAAGTGGTGGACCTCCCTCAGGTAGTACATATATGTCCATTCCTTGGTGTTCTTTGCCCTTGTGTACCACCTTGACTTTTATCTTTCCGATGGGGTATAATCTTTGCCCCGTGTCTGTCTTTAATACTATCTCCATATCCCATAGGGGAATATGTGTGAATAACCTTTTGTAATCTTGCTTATTCATGACCGTCAACGCCGATCCGGTGTCCAATTCCATCTTCACTTGGACTCCTGCTATCTGCAGTGTGGCCCAGATAGTTTGTTGGTCAGCTTCCTTACTCACATTGTGAATTCTCAGACTACCCAGTTCCTTGCTGTTGGAGTCTGAATCCGAATTCTGTTCATCCGAACTCTTCTCAGCCACCTTATGTACCTTTCTGCACTTTTCCTGCGGTGACTTTTTGTTGCTGGTCTTCTATCCTGACCGGCATACTTTAGCTATGTGACCAAGCTTGCCACATTTTCTACATTCCTGGTCTTTAAACCAGCATTGGTTCTGATCGTGTGTTGTCTTTCCACAACAATAACATTTCGTTGTACCCAAAGCCATTTGATCTACGCTGAGTACCGCTGCCTTCAGCTGCATTTCCACAGTGCCTCTCGCTGCGGCTTCGTGCGATGCTGCAATAGTGACAGCCTTATCAAGTGTAAGATCATTCTCTTCAAGCAACCGCTTTTGTGTTCCTTCTTTCGACAATCCACACACGAATTTGTCTCTCAGTGCCTCTGTCAGTCTTTCCCCAAACTGACAGTATTTCGCTAGCTTACGCAGTTCAATTAAATACTCCGCATTGCTTTCCTCTTTCAGTTGCGTTCTCGCATAAAATTTAAATCGTTCCGCTAACATCAGCGGTGTGGGGTTCAAATGATTCTTCAGGACAGCAACAATATTAGCGAAAGTCTGATCCGCTGGTTTAGCTGGTGCTAGAAGATGCTTCAATAGCCCGTATGTCTTCGCACCCATTGAGTTTAGTAAGGTTAGTGCTTTATCTTCATTTGATATTTTATTTGCCTCACAATATATCTCTATGCGTTCTACATACGTGGCCCAATCTTCAACATCGGGATCAAAATCGTTGATGTTACCACGCTTAGGCATCCTCGCAATCTTCTTGAGAGACAAAAAGAAATTTTTCTTTTATTTTTTTTTCAAAATGGCGGTTTCCCGCGCTCGCCTTCTTCCCCCGCCCACGAAAATGGCGGCTTCCCGCGCTCGTCTTCTTCCCCCGCCTACGAAAATGGCGGCTTCCCGCATTTGCCTTTCTCCCCCGCTGGCTGTAATGGCGATTGCCGTATTGCTGCGTTCGCCCTCCCCAGCGGTTTTCAAATCGTGCCTCCCAGCCCCTCTTGCAGTCCGGTCCTTTCCCCCCCCGGCTGCGGCTGAGTTCTCCACGTTTTTTTTAATTTTTTTTAATTTTCTCCCGCGGTTACGCTGTCCCGGTCGCTGCGCCTCGCGGCCTCGGTGGCTGCCCGGCCTTTTTCACCGGTCGTGGTCGAGCTCTCTCTCGACGCTGTTGCGTCTCCCAGCCCGCTATTTTCTCCCGCGCCTTACGCTGTCCTGGTCGCTGCGCCTCGCGGCCTCGGTAGCTGCCCGGCCTTTTTCACCGGTCGCGGTCGAGCTCTCTCTCGACGCTGTTGCGTCTCCCAGCCCGCTTGTAGCCCAGTCTCTCACACCGGCTGCGTTTGCATTCACCGCGGCTTCCGTGCCTTATGCTGCCCCAGTCTCAGCGCCTCTGGCCCCGACTTCTGTCCGGCTCTTTTCCCCGGCCGTGGTCGAGTTCTCCGCCCTTATATCCTCCGTTTTTCCCTCCCCTACTTCACAGTCAACGTGGCTGACTTGCTGCTCGTCGCTGATCGGCTTACCCACCACCGTGATAGAAGGGATGATCACTGCCTGTTGCTGATGGAAGGCTTCGTGTCAGAATTCTTCCTTTGCTCTGCAGACCCGAGTCTTTTCTCAGCAGAATGATGAGGGCGGATGCCTCTTCTCGACGCCCGTTAAACTGCCTTGGATGTATCTCTGCCGTAGGGTAAGATCGTACTCGTCGCCACTGTTAAGTCTGTGTGTTATAATGAGAATTATTACACAGACCACAAGAGTAAATTTTAACAGGTCTTTACTAGTCGAAGGTCAGGGCGGAACTGCCCAATAAATCATTACACAGCACTTATATACCGGTGTGGTCACCACCGGTATTACAGTATACCACAGCCAAGATAAAGTAGTGCAACCCTTAAAATAGTTCTCTTAAAGGTGGAACGGTTACATACACTACAGTTTCTGCTCGACGATTTTGCGTTGTTGTGTGTCTCGAAGGCTGCCTTGGAGAATGCTCACCCGAAGATCGGAGGCTGAATATCCTTGACTGCTGAAGTGTTCCCCGACTGGGAGGGAACACTCCTGCCTGGCGATTGTTGTGCGGTGTCCGTTCATCCGTTGTCGCAGTGTCTGCATGGTCTCGCCGATGTACCATGCTCCGGGGCATCCTTTCCTGCAACGTATGAGGTAGACAACGTTGGCCGAGTCACATGAGTATGTACCATGTACCTGGTGGGTGGTGACCTCACGTGTGATGATGGTATCTGTGTTGATGATCTGGCATATCTTGCAGAGGTTGCCATGGCAGGGTTGTGTGGTGTCGTGGTCACTGTTCTCCTGAAGGCTGGGTAATTTGCTACGAACGATGGTCTGTTTGAGGTTAGGCGGCTGTTTGAAGGCGAGTAGTGGAGGTGTGGGGATGGCCTTAGCGAGGTGTTCGTCGTCATCGATGACATGTTGAAGGCTGCGAAGAACATGGCATAGTTTCTCCGCTCCGGGGAAGTACTGGACGACAAAGGGTATTCTGTTGGTTGTGTCCCGTGTTTGTCTTCTGAGGAGGTCTATGCGATTTTTCGCTGTGGCCCGTCGGAAGTGTCGATCGACGAGTCGAGCGTCATATCCCGTTCTTACGAGGTACATCGGCGAGACCATGTAGACACTGCAACAACGGATGAACGGACACCGCACAACAATCGCCAGGCAGGAGTGTTCCCTCCCAGTCAGGGAACACTTCAGCAGTCAAGGACATTCAGCCTCCAATCTTCGGGTAAGCATTTTCCAAGGCGGCCTTCGAGACACACGACAACACAAAATCATCGAGCAGAAACTGATAGCCAAGTTCCGCACTCATGAGGATGGCCTCAATCGGGATCTTGGGTTCATGTCACGCTACATGTAACCCCACCTGACGTAGAGTCATCCAGACTCGAGTTGTCATTGGCTTGTTCTCTCTACACAGATGCTGTGATTTCCACCAACATTTTATTTTTTAAATTATTGTTTATTGTTTGTTTTTTGTTTTTCATACAGACCCCAGCATCTGCAACATTCGACCCCTTGTGACCCCACCTCATTGTTCTTTGATGTAATGTTTTCTTGACTGACCTGTTTGGACACCATTCACACCTTTGATTGCTGTGATTATCTCTCTGCCGAGGTGTGATAAAGGGCAGTTAGAAAGATTACCTGTAATCATCTGGCAGTGTTCTCTGACTATATATGCTGTGCCTATATGCATCTCTTCACTTCACCTGACGAAGGAGCAGTGCTCTGAAAGCTTGTGATTTCAAATAAAGCTGTTGGACTATAACCTGGTGTTGTGTGACTTCTCACATAGAATCATAGCGTGTTGAGGCTTGAGACTTTAAAATATTTCACAGAATTAATTCTATTTTGAAGGATGGTGATTTTTTTTTTAGACGAATATGGCAGCCATTTCAGCAACAACCCATAAGCAGTCATAAAAAAAATTATCAACCTATCTTTTTTAGGTGGTTGAGGGACACAGAAGACTGGGAGAACTTTCTGCTCTTCTTTGAATAGAGCCATGGAATTTTTATTGTCCACCAGAATAATTGGACAGAATCAGAGTTTAACACCACATCCAAAGGATGGCACCTCCAACAATGCAGCATGCCCTCAGTCTTACGTTGTGACGAAGGGTCATCGAACTGAAATGTTAACTCTGTTTCTTTCTCCACAGATGCTGCATAACCTCCTGAGTATTTCCAGCATTTTCTGTTTTTATTTCAGATTTCCAGCATCCGCAGTATTTTGCTTTTGTCCTGAGTCATGGATTGGAATGGAATGGACTGTAAATGTGTTCAAGCCCCTGGTGTGGGCTAAAACCCACAACCAGGAGGTAAGAATGTTACCAACTAAGGCAAACTGACAAACAAATGCAGCTTAACATATAACATTGTTTTGTTATATGAGTAACCATAATTTCACAAGGCACTCATCAACTAGTCTTTAACATTTCTACTCAGATTACAGTTTGCACCACTGGAAATCCTTTAGACTTTATCATAGTCATTGACCTCAGCATACTGCTATAACAGTAAGTGTAGCTCAATTTGTTTGTCATAACAATGTTTGGTCAGATACATTGTGTTGGGAAATAGTAACTTCCTCTGAGCTGTACAGAAATGTTGAGATATTGGAAATGACCTTTAAAGAGACAGGTAGCCTCAATTATATATTTGATCATGCAATTATATCTTGTCCTGTTTTCCTTGTGTCTTGGCATTGCAATTGGCAGCTAGTAGCCAGACCTTCAAGTCATAATTACTGTCCTCTGCACAAGGTAGGGAATAATTATATGCTTTTGATAACAAATCAGTCAAATATTTAGACATTCCCCGCATGCCAACCTTTCTTCCCATTGGATCTGTCAGTCAGATCACAATGATCTTAAACCATGGGAAACAACTCATGACATGATCCCGAAAGCAGGGCATCCACAATGGCTGTCCTGCCCTTTGTATTGTATACCACTTGCATATTTATTCAGTGAACAATTTCCTGTTATCTTAAATGGCTTAATTCACAGAAAGTGCTTGAAGAAGTGTTAGCCGTGGCTCAGTAGAAGCCCTCTTGCTTCTCAGTCAGAAGGTTGTGGGTTCAGGTCCCACTCCAAAGACATGAGCACATAATTCCATAAGAGCACTAACTTGATTAAGTTTTTTGATGAGGTAACAGAGAGGGTTGATGAGGGCAATGCGGTTGACGTGGTGTACATGGATTTCCAAAAAGCGTTTGATAAAGTGCCACATAATTGGCTTGCCAGCAAAGTTGAAGCCCATGGAATAAAAGGGACAGATACAAAATTGGCTAAGTGACAGGAAACAGAGAGTAGTGCTAAACGGTTGTTTATCGGACCAGAGCAAGGTATACAGTGGTGTTCCCAGGGGTTGGTACTAGGACTACTGCTATACTTGATATATATTAATGACTTAGACTTGGATGTACAGGGCACAATTTCAACATTTGCAGATGACATAAAACTTGGAAGTATAGTGAACAGTGAGGAGGATAGTGATAGTCTTCAAGAGGACATAGATAGGCTGGTGGAATGGGTGGACACGTGGCAGGTGAAATTTAACGCAGAAAAGTGTGAAGTCATACATTTTGGTAGGAAGAATGAGGAGAGGCAATATAAACTAAAGGGTATAATTCTAAAGGGGGTGCATGAACAGAGAGACCTGGGGGTATATGTGCACAAATTGTTGAAGGTGGCAGGGCAGGTTGAGAAAGCAGTTAAAAAAGCATACGGATCCTGGGGTTCATAAAAAGAGGCACAGAGTACAAAAGCAAGGAAGTTATGATGAACTTTTAGAAAACACTGGTTCAGCCTCAACTGGAGTATTTGTGTCCTATTCTGGGCAGCGCACTTTAGGAAGGATATGAAGGCCTTAGAGAGGGTGCAGAAAAAACTTACAAGAATGGTTCCAGGGATGAGGGACTTCAGTTACGTGGATAGACTGGCGAAGCTGGGGTTGTACTCCTTAGAGCAGAGAAGGTTGAGAGGAGATTTGATAGAGGTGTTCAAAATTATGAGGGGTCTAGACAGAGTAGATAGAGAGAAACTGTTCCCATTGGCAGAAGGGTCGAGAACCAGAGGACACAGATTTAAGGTGATTGGCAGAAGAACCAAAAGTGATGTGAGGAAAAACTTTTATACGCAGCGAGTGGTTATGATCTGGAATGCACTGCCTGAGAGGGTGGTGGAGGCGGATTCAATCGTGGCTTTCAAAAGGGAATCGGATAAGTACCTGAAGGAAAAAGATTTGCAGGGCTACGGAGAAAGGGCGTGGGAGTGGGACTAGCTGGAGTGCTCTTGCAGAGAGCTGGGACGGGCCAAATGGCCTCCTTCTGTGTTGTAACCATTCTACGATTCTATGATTCTAATCCAGACTGACACTGAAGGAGTGCTGCACTGTTGGAGGTGTCTTCTATTAGATGAGACATTAAACCAAGGTTCTGCCTGCCCTCTCAGGTGAACATGAAAGATCTCATGGCACTAGAAGAGCAGGGAGTCCTGCCCAATACTTAACCCTCAACCAACATCACTAAAACCGATTATCTGCTCATTATCAGATTGCTGTTGTGGGACCTTCGCTATATTTCAGAAGTGCTTCATTGGCTGTAAAGCACTTTGGGACGTCCTGAGGTCACGTGTTATATATGCGTGTTCTTTCTCTTTTCTTTTTATTATATCAGCAATTTAATTCCTTGGACTTTGTGTTACCCAGCTGAAACACAAAGCTGCAATTTGGTTCATGCTGCTGTTGTTTGTTAAAGTGAAAAGATATGAAACAAAGCAAGGTTACATGACTAGCATGTTTAGATAGGGAGAATTGGCTCATACTGGGTACATTACCAGTATATATTTGGCAGATCTGAGCGCCATAAGCAGAGGCGTACTGCCGCCAATAGGGCATTGGTGCTGGCTGGGAGATGCTGGTAAATTCTCCAGGTGCTCCTTTCATTGCTACACTACCGTTTGCTCATCAAGGTGACGACAGTGTAAGAGCAAAATTCCTGGCGAGGCCTCACAATGTCACGGCAGGGTCACCTGCCCTAACCTTTGGGTATCGCCATCTCTTGCCTTGATGCTGCCTTATACATAATCGTCTAGCAGTTGCTTAAAATAATCTCTCAATTGTCGATTTTAAACACCTCATTTTGATCATCTTTGAAGAAACAGAACTCAAGGCAGTGATTTGCAGAATAACTCCCTTCTTAAATTAATGAGCGGAAATGACACAGAAGAGATGAAAAGCAGTCAATTGGGGAGGGGGAACCATTGCAGCACTTTTGCCTGAAAATTACAGAATTGAAAATAAATCATAAAATCACTAAGAGTGACACTAATGAGAACTCAGACACATCTTTTGTAAATGTAACACTTTTTGAAATCCTAGTCAGGCACGATGATAAGGGAATTATGACAATTATTTTATGTTTGCGTATAGACATTTCCCTTCACCGGGTTTAAAATATGAATTGAGGAGAACTATTGATGCAGCTGTTAATGCCAAAATGTCAGAATTTAATGCTTTGATTCCCAGGATTTTATAAGTTGATATCTGTTCCGCATCACCATATTCTGCAAACGTCACATCAATAATGAGCATTCTACATCAAAAACATCTGCGTTTTAGTAAACTAACTCTTCATCATGCTGACACAATAAAAAATATCTTTTGATTACCGTTGCTGTTAAACTTTAACTTTTAATAAACTCATAAACCCTTCAGGCATTTGTACTTTAAAAAGGAACAGAACTTGTCCTGGGGGTCAGTATCTGTGTAGTGTAAAGTCTGTACAAAGATTGAAAACCTCAAATATTCTAAGTGGAAATAGATTAAATGGTACGTGACATTGAGACCTTATAGTAATTACTTCCTGAGGTAAAAAGGTGCCGAGATTAGAGAAAAACTGAAGATGAAATTATGGGCGGGGGGGGGGAGAAAATACATTTGATTACAGGTAAAATAAAGACAAGTTCTGTGCAGTTGTGCATCATTGCAAAATGCACAATAAACACAGTGCTGCTTCTCTTTTGGGGCAGAGCTCTGCTTTGAAGTCAAGAGAATCGCCGACAGTAAGGGAAAACATGTTAAGGGAAAAGGAAAACACAGCAGCACTACATTGTCCCTTGATTTGCCTGTGCAAATGGCAGTTGTATTTCCAGCTGTGCAGAATCCCTCTCTCTGCAGCCACAACTGCAGCAAGTTGTGGTAGGAAGCTCTGACTGGGAGATGAAGGGCGGTCAGCAGCAAACTGCATCAGAGGACTGATCAACAATTTCACTGCACCGGTCCGTACAGCGTTGGCCTTTATTGTGTGCACGGAGACTTGAATGAAATGTCTTCAGGTCGGCGAATCCTGGCACAACATCAATTCTTTTTTTTTGCTAAAGAGGAAATGCATCCATGCACCTCACTGGCAGAAAGCCACACAAAGGCCAGAGAGGCAACTAAGATCTGCTGCATGAATATTAATTCATCGTCACCGTAGTCATTTTCACTTACATAGAACTGGCAGCAGTAAAATGCCACTTTAGAGCTGTCGCACCAGTACCTATAATGTAATAGTCGTAATGAGCAGATGGATTTATGTTTATATCAGTTTTTTTTAGCATGTCATGGTTTGTTTTGACATCCAACTTCACTTTATGCCAAAAAAAAGCAGTCCTCTCTGGTACTGAAACCCATAACAAACACACAATTTCCCATTTGATATTACGTTTGAGTTGTGGCCTGATGACTGTTTGGTAGGGGTAACCTTTTCCATTTATACAATCCAGAGGTCACAGGGTCAAGTTGAAGAGTTTTACTGATGGATCCTTCAGCCCAACTGTTGCATTTCATTCCTTGACCACATTGCTGGCATGAACACATTAGGCCGGCCGAGCCACTGTGGGTGATGGTAAAATGAACACTGATAAAGAAAGAGCTTGCATTTATATAGCGCCTTTCACAATCTCAGGACCTCCCAAAGCGCTTTACAGTCAATTAAGTACTTTATGAAGTATAGTCATTATTGTATTTTAGGAAATGCAACAGCCAATTTTGCACACAGCAAGCTCCCACAAACATGAATGAAATAAATTAACAGATCGGCTATTTTTTAGGTGTTGGTTGAGGGTTAAATGTTAACCAAGACACCAAGTAGAACTCCCCTGCTCCTCTTCAAAAACTGCCGTGGGATCTTTTACGTGCACCTGTGATGGCAGATGGGGCCTCGGTTTCTCATCTCATCTGATTGATGGCACCTCCGACAGTGCAGCACTCTCTCAGTACTGCACTGGAGTATCAGCCTAGATTATAGGCCCAAGTCTCTGGAGTGGGACTTGAATCCACGACCTTCTGACTCAGAGGTGAGCGTGCTACCAACTGAACCAATGCTTAAAGTGCACCTCAATCACCGAGAGCAATGTCGGCAGCTATGAGGGAACAGTCTGCATCCTGGACTGTGTGCTGCTCTCGTGTCTTAAAGGGGATTGTAAGTGGTGATGTCAAAATTTAGGGGAACCATCCGGAGGGGAAAAAATAAACAAAACAATGCCTGGAATCAAGTGAAAGAGGGTTACAGGGTAAAGCTACCACACGGAGCTGTAATAACACAGCAGCTTTCTCACATTACTCAGAAAACAGTTTTGTTCTTCTCAGACAAAATTACTGTTAAAAGGGCCTCCAAAATCAATGCATGATATTGTGGCGGAGCCACCAAAGGACTCAGAGCGGTTGTACATAATTCCTTTAACAGCAATGTAGTTACTGGCTGTGCCTGTACCTTTAATTACACTGTTTGACTGTACAATGTCTAGTTACCTTTACAGCGCGGGAAGAACGTGATGATGTCATGACGTCAGTCTTCGGACCAGAGGATCAGTCCTGGTGGAGCCCTCAAGGAGAGTCGACCTGTTATTGATGTGTTCGAGCAGTTTCCAGTTTAAACTCGTTTTGTTTCATTAAAGTTCATTAATTTAATTGCCTGAGTCGAACTCAGTCTTTCTGACAGGAACCTCCGTTCCTACATTGGTGACCCCGACTTCTACGAACGATTTTCGTGGAAGATTCGACATGGACATGAACGCCGTCACGCTGAAACTGCCCCAGTTCTGGGAGCAACAACCAGACGCCTGGTTCATCCAGGCTGAAGCCCAGTTCGCCATTCGGAACATCATCGCGGATCAGACCCGTTATTATTACATGGTCTCCGCCCTCGACAGCGCAACTGCATCCCGGATCATCAGCCTCATCGGTAGTCCTCCTACTGACAGCAAGTATGATGCAATTAAGGCGCGGTTGCTTCAGGTTTTCGGGCTATCAAAGTCGGAGCGTGCTCGCCGGCTCATCACGCTGCCCGGCCTCGGGGACTCCAAACCGTCCGAGCTCATGAGCCAAATGCTCACGCTCTTGGGTGCTGAACCGGAATGTTTCCTCTTCCGGGAGCTTTTCCTCTATCAACAGGTTCAGGCTGCCCTAGCCAGATCCGACATTACAGACTGCGCCAAGCTTGCGGCCGAAGCCGATAAGATTTTCACGGTTACCCAGCAGTGCTGCGTGTCCACGAGTCGCCCACCCCCCACAGACGCGGTTCCGGCTTCTCCTACAGCGGGCTGGTGCTCCTACCATACCCGTTTTGGCGCGAAAGCACGATGCTGCCGTTCCCCCTGCAGTTTTTCGCCCCAAAGAAAACCAAGAAGGCGCAGGCGGCGTCCCTGGCGACAGATGACCAAGTCTAACGGGCGTTCCGTGGTGGCGATGGCTGTCGGTTCTACGGGGAAACTCCTCTATATCACCGATTCCCTCTCGGGCCGCCTTTTTCTTTGTGACACCGGGGCACAGTGTAGCATTCTACCTGCGTCGAAGCTCGACATGCAGACTGGGAACCTTGGTTTTTCCCTCGTAGCGGCTAATGGCGCAGCTATTCGAACATTCCGAAAGCAGCGGGTCGAAGTCTGTTTCGGCGGTCAGCACTTCTTTTGGGAATTTGTCACAGCCACAGTCTCACAGGCTATCCTAGGGGCGGATTTTCTGTGTGCCAACAGCCTACTAGTCAATGTCCGGCACCGCCGGCTGATCAACGTGGCCACCTTCCACTCGATTCCGTGCTTCCACGGTACCTTCGTGGCGCGCTCCATTGCCTGTGCTTTCCCTCCTCCAGATGACTTCACGCGGTTCCTCGGGGAGTTTCCGGAGCTGACAAGGCCCACCTTCACCTCTTCGGCGACGAAACATGGTGTTGAACATCACATCACCACTACTGGCTCCCCGGTTTATGCGCGGGCTAGAAGGCTCAAACCCGGCAAGCTCGCAGCTGCAAAGGCAGAGTTCGCCATGATGGAGCGGCTCGGGATCATTCGGCGATCCAAGAGTCCCTGGTCCTCGCTTCTCCACATTCTGCCGAAACCAGGCGGTGGCTGGTGGCCATGTGGTGACTACCGACGCCTCAACGACGCCACCACTCCGGATCGATACCCGATCCCGCATATCCAGGATTTCTCGGCCCACTTGGCGGGAAAGTCTATCTTCTCTAAAGTCGACCTCATCCGTGGATATCACCAGGTTCCAGTGCACCCACAAGATGTCCCGAAAACTGCAGTCATCACCCCTTTTGGCCTCTTTGAGTTCCTGTGGATGCCGTTTGGCTTAAAGAACGCAACACAGGCGTTCCAGCGTTTAATGGACTCCGTTCTTCGAGACCTGCATTTCATTTTCGTCTACCTTGATGACATACTCATCGCCAGTGCCAGCAAGGAGGAGCACATCTCCCATTTGCGTTCTGTGATGAAATATTCCATTCACCACTCATTGGTATTCTCTGCCTGTGACTGTGGTTGGTTTCAGTTTCATTTCCCTTACCTCAGTTCCGTTTCCTCACCATTGTATTGTACTGTGTGTAGGGCTCCGCCCATACCTGGCCCCTATGTAAGCTGGCCCAGCCTGCATCACATCCAGTACGGCAGACCTCTGGATGGAAGATACCTCTCCTCTGTGTGTTACCTTCTAAGTCAATAAAAGCCTTGTTTTGTTTCGCTAACATCGAGTCTCGGATTTATTGAGGCACATCAATTTTATTGACTTAATTTTCAACACAATGGATCAACTCTTGAAACCCGAACGTTTGGATTTGGACCAGCATGCTTCGGACGCATCGGCACGCTTCGGACACTGGTTTATGTGTATGGAATTCTTCCTGGACAATTCCGCAGCCGTCAAAGACGCTACGGACGCTGCGAGTATGAAACTCGGAATTCTGCAGAATTGGGTAAGCCATCGGGTTTACCCCCTCATCCAAGACGCCGACACGTACCTGGCCGCCTGCGACATCTTAAAGGCGCATTACCAGCAGCCTACGAATGAGATGTATGCTAGGCATCTGCTCGCTACTCGCGCACAGCGACCTGGGGAATCGGTGGAGGAGTTCCTAGGCACCCTGAAAACGCTTGGCAAAGACTGCAAGTGCCAAGATGTAAAAGCCGCAGTGTACACTGACGAGCTTGTTCGTGATGCCTTTATCACAGGCCTCAGCTCCACTTACATCCGGCAGAGACTGCTGGAAAAAACGGGATTGGACCTGAAACAGGCTGCGGACACAGCGCGATCCCTGGATGTGGCCCAGAGAAACTCGGACGCCTACTCTTCAGCCCGCGCCGTCCACGCCACCACGTGTGCACCAAGGGTGCCGCCATCTTGGAAGGCATCTTCCCCGCCCGGCAGCCCTACACCGTCGGGGCCCCGCTCTCCCCCCAGAAGCCCTACGACAGCCGCGATGCGTCGGGGACCCAACTGCTACTTCTGCGGGCAGCCGAAGCACACCAGAAACCTGTGCCCGGCGAAAGGCACCACCTGCTTTAAGTGCGGTAAGAAGGGGCACTTCGGGAAGGTGTGCAGAGGGAACCCCGCCGGAAAACCCGCCACCGCTGCGTGTGCGCCGTGGGAGCGGCCATCTTGGACGCCATCTTGCCCGACCTCGTGGGGTCCGCCATCTTGTGAGCAGACAGCGTGGACGCCATCTTGTCTTGATCAGGGCCCTACAGTGGCATCGGTCACAGTGGACCAGACCAGGCCGCACCCGCTATCCAAATCAATGGTGGACATCGAGGTAAACGGGTGCGGGGTTAAATGTTTAATTGACAGTGGAAGCACGGAGAGTTTTATCCACCCTGAGCTGGCACAACAACTCTCCCTAAAGGTGGTCCCTACTCGGGGTACCATCTCTATGGCTGATAAAACCCAGACATCGACCATTATGGGTTACTGCACGGTACAATTGTCTGTTAACGGAACTGTATACGATAATTTTAAAGTACTAATCATGAAGAATCTATGTGTGATGCACTATCAATTGCTACAAAAGACTGAAGTTGAGAAAGTAACAGACAGGCTTTTATTACCAAAGAACAGAGCATGCCTCTTGTGGTTGCCTGGTATCCAAAAGGGCCGGGGGCTGCCGAGCAGCCACCTTTATATCCAGCCATGAGGGTGGAGCCAGGGGCGGAGTCAGCTGAGGCATGCACAGACAAGTACAACAATATGCAAGAGTGAACAACAGTACTAACAGTGAACAACAGTACTAACAACAGTGGTGAACAACAATACTAACAACAGTGGTTTACCACATTCACCCCTTGTTTAGAATTGAGTCCGGCGGGGTGAAGTGCACTAAAAATTCGTGTACTGAAGTCTATCAGGAGGCCTTGTAAGCCGTCCTGAGCGTCGCAGCAGCGGCGGTGATGGTGCAGCATCCAACGTTGAACCCGGTGTCTCGTTCAGAGGAGGTGTAGCAGGTGGCGGACCCTGGGGCTGCTGCATGCCGTCTACAGGGGTCAGAGCGCGGGTAATGGGAGGTAGCGATGGTGGTCTCTCAGAGGCACCCGAAGGTGCGAGGTCTTGTGCGGGGACTGTGTCCTGGGGGTAGGCAGGAGTAGCGGTGGGTGGCGAAGAGGGTGTTTCAGGAGCACCCGCAGGTGCGAGATCTCGAATGGAGACTGTGTCCTCCCGCCCGTCCGGGTACACCACGTAAGCATACTGCGGGTTGGGGTGGAGGAGGCTCACCCTCTCGACCAGGGGGTCCGCCTTATGGGTCCTCACGTGCTTCCGCAGTAGGACGGGTCCTGGAGAAGTCAGCCATGTTGGTAGCGAAATCCCCGACGTGGACTTCCTGGGGAAGGAAAACATTCTCTCGTGAGGAGTGGCATTGGTGGGTGTACAGAGCAGCGACCGAATGGAATGGAGCGCCGCAGGGAGGACCTCCTGCCAGCGGGAGGTCGGAAGGCCCTTAGATTTTAAGTTTAAAAGGACTGCCTTCCAGACTGTCGCATTCTCCCTTTCCACCTGGCCGTTACCCCGGGGGTTGTAGCTGGTGGTCCTGCTTGTAGCAATGCCTCTCGCGAGCAGGTACTGCCGAAGTTCGTCACTCATAAAAGATGAGCCCCTGTCGCTATGGATATAGCTAGGGAAACCGAACAATGCAAAGAGGTCATTCAGACATTTAATGACCGTGGTACTGGTCATGTCCGAGCAAGGGATGGCAAACGGGAAACGGGAGTACTCATCAATCATACTGAGGAAGTACACATTGCGGTCAGAGGAGGGGAGGGGCCCTTTAAAATCGATGCTCAGCCGCTCGAAGGGGCGCGTGGCTTTGATCAGGCTCGCTCTGTCTGGCCTATAAAAATGCAGCTTGCACTCGGCACAGATCTGGCAGTTCCTGGTCATGGTCCTGACCTCCTCGATGGAGTAGGGCAGGTTACGGGATTTGATAAAATGGAAGAACCTGGTGACCCCCGGGTGGCAGAGGTCATTGTGGAGGGTCTGTAATCTATCAACCTGCGCGTTGGCGCACGTACCACGTGATAGGGCATCTGGGGGCTCATTGAGTTTCCCAGGCCGGTACAAGATATCGTAATTGTAGGTGGAGAGTTCGATTCTCCACCTTAATATCTTGTCGTTCTTGATTTTGCCCCGCTGCTTATTATGAAACATAAAAGCTACTGAACGCTGGTCAGTGAGCAGGGTAAATCGTTTTCCGGCCAGGTAATGCCGCCAATGTCGCATGGCTTCCACAATGGCCTGGGCCTCCTTTTCGACAGAGGAGTGTCGAATCTCGGGGCCCTGGAGGGTCCTTGAGAAAAAGGCCACGGGTCTCCCCGCCTGGTTAAGGGTTGCAGCTAGGGCAAACTCGGATGCGTCGCTCTCCACTTGAAAAGGGAGGGACTCATCCACAGCGTGCATCGTGGCCTTCTCAATATCGCTTTTTATGAGAGTGAAGGCTGCACAGGCCTCTGCTGTCAGGGGGAAGGAGGCGGACTTGATGAGGGGTCGGGCTTTATCCGCATAGTTGGGCACCCACTGAGCATAGTAAGAGAAAAACCCCAGGCATCTCTTCAGTGCTTTCTGGCAGTGGGGGAGGGGGAGCTCCATAAGAGGGCGCATTCTATCGGGGTCTGGGCCGATGACTCCGTTCTCCACTACGCAGCCAAGAATAGCAAGGCGCTTAGTATGAAACATACATTTGTCTTTGTTGTATGTGAGATTCAGCCGCTGGGCCGTCCGGAGGAATTTCCCTAGATTAACGTCGTGGTCCTGCTGGTCGTAGCCACAGATGGTGACGTTGTCTAGATATGGGAAAGTGGCCTGGAGCGCGTTCTGGTCAACCATCCGGTCCATCTCCCGTTGGAAGACAGAAACTCCATTGGTGACGCCGAAGGGAACTCTGAGAAAGTGATAGAGCCGACCGTCAGCTTCAAAAGCTGTGTACTGGCGGTCCTCAGCCCTGATGGGGAGCTGGTGGTATGCCGACTTCAGATCAATCGTCGAGAACACCCGGTATTGTGCTATCTGATTGACCATGTCAGATATGCGGGGGAGTGGGTATGCATCCAACTGGGTGTAGCGATTGATCGTCTGGCTGTAGTCAATAACTAGGCGCTGTTTTCCACCAGTCTTCACCACCACCACTTGTGCTCGCCATGGGCTATTGCTGCTCTCGATAATCCCTTCCTTCAGGAGTCTCGCTACCTCGGATTTAATGAAACCCCTATTCCCGGCACTGTAACGCCTACTTTTGGTAGCGATGGGCTTACAGTCGCGGGTGAGGTTAGCGAACAAGGAGGGGGGGGGGACTTTAAGGGTGGAGAGGCTGCAAATGGCGCGCGGCGGGCGATTTAAAAACTGCTGGCTGCAGACCGTGAGAGGGGGGAGGGGTCCACCGTACGCTAAAGTGACACTCTTAAGGTGGCACTGAAAATCCAACCCCAGTAGGACGGCAGCGCAGAGATCGGGCAGGACCAGAAGTTTAAAATTTTTGTATTCAGTACCCCGCACTGAAAGAGTCACCATACAGTAGCCACCGACTTCCGTTGACTGGGCTTTGGAAGCCATAGAGATGCGATGACGCGTCGGCAGGACCGGGAGAGAGTAACTGCGCACCGTGTCGGGGTGTATAAAACTCTCCGTGCTCCCGCTGTCAAAAAGGCAGGTAGTGGCGCGGCCGTTTACCGTAATGTCCATCATGGACCTGGACAGTTGATGCGGGAGAGATTGATCCAGCGTCACGGAAGCCAGCGTATGTTCAAGGGCGTCGATGCGGTCGTCCGATGAGGCGGTGGTGGAGTCCGGGTCCCCCGTAACCGAAGTCGGAGGCGTCCAAGATGGCGGACAAAATGGCGGCGCCCACGGTCCCGATCCCCACGCGGCTGGGGGAGCCCAAGATGGCGGGCAAGATGGCTGCGCCCACGGTTCGCACGCGGCGCTGCTGGCGTTAGCAGTCTTCCCTTTGCAGGCGCTAACGTAGTGACCTTTCTTCCCGCAGCCGGAGCAGGTAGCATTCTTCGCGGGGCAGCGTGCTCTAGGGTGTTTAGCTTGGCCATAAAAATAGCATTTTTGTGCCTTGGACATCACTGCAGCAGTCGGAGGTGACGGTCCCATGGCCCAAGATTGCGGCGTCCACGGCACAGGGCGATTAGGGGAGAAAGCGTCCATATTTCTGTGGGCCGCGTCGAGCGAGAGCGCGAGGGACACTGCCTTTGTCAGGTCTATTTCACCCTTCTCCAGCAGCCTCTGCCGGGAGTAGTCGGACCTTAGACCCGCAACGAAAGCGTCTCGTATCAGTCCCTCCGCATGTGCCGCGGCCGATACTTCCTTGCAGTCGCAGCCGCGTCTGAGTACCCGCAGTGCCCGTAGGAAGGCCTCCACTGATTCCCCGGGCTGCTGTCTGCGAGATCTTAAAAGGTGCCTGGCATAGACCGTGTTAACCGGGCGTGCATACTGCCCTTTCAGTAGGTCGATATCCGCCGCGTAGGTCGTCGCATCTTGGATTAAAGTATAGACTTGTTGGCTCACCTTCGAGGCCAGGATTTTCAGTTTATTTTCATCAAGAGTCACGGTCGAGGCTTCCAGATACGCCTCAAAGCAACACAGCCATTGTGCGAATTTAGTCGACGAACCCGCTTCTTGGGGGTCTAGGTCCAGGCATGTTGGTCTGAGGGCTCGCAGCAGCGCCTGCTGCTCAGCGTTTTGCTCGGCGTTTTGCGCCATCGGTTGTTCAGCATTCGCAGCCAACATTTAACTTTGGTAATAAAATTGATGCACTATCAATTGCTACAAAAGACTGAAGTTGAGAAAGTAACAGACGGGCTTTTATTACCAAAGAACAGAGCATGCCTCTTGTGTTTGCCTGGTATCCAAAAGGGCCGGGGGCTGCCGAGCAGCCACCTTTATATCCAGCCATGAGGGTGGAGCCAGAGGCGGAGTCAGCTGAGGCATGCACAGACAAGTACAACAATATGCAAGAGTGAACAACAGTACTAACAGTGAACAACAGTACTAACAACAGTGGTGAACAACAATACTAACAACAGTGGTTTACCACAATGTGCGAGCGTGATCTTGGGCCTGGATTTCCAGTGCTACCACCAAAGCATCACGCTCAATTACGGTGGGTCCCAGCCGCCCCTCACAGTGTGCGGTCTGGCTACCCTGAAGGTAAAGCCACCTTCGCTATTCGCGAACCTTACCCCTAACTGCCGGCCAATAGCGACCAAAAGCAGGAGGTACAGCTGGGAGGACAGGCGGTTTATCGCGACAGAGGTAGACAGGCTCCTGAAAGAGCGTATTATTGAACGCAGCAACAGCCCGTGGCGCGCCCAAGTGGTAGTGGTAAGGGGTAGCGAGAAGAAACGGATGGTGATCGACTATAGCCAAACGATCAACAGGTACACCCAAATAGACGCCTACCCGCTACCCCGCATATCAGAAATGGTGAACCAAATCGCCCAAAACCGGATGTTCTCCACCATCGACCTCAAGTCAGCGTACCACCAGCTCCCTTTCAGACCAGAGGACCGCCCGTACACCACCTTCGAGGCGAACGGACGCCTCTACCAATTCCTCAGAGTCCCCTTTGGGGTGACGAATGGGGTCTCGGTCTTCCAGAGGGAGATGGACCGCATGGTCGATGACCACCACTTGCAGGCAACCTTCCCCTACCTCGACAACGTCACCATCTGCGGTCACAACCAGCAGGATCACGACTAGAACCTCGAGTGGTTCCTGAAAACCGCACAAAAACTCAACCTCACCTACAACGAGGACAAGTGCGTTTACAACACCACGCGCCTCTGCATACTAGGCAGCGTGGTGGAGAATGGGGAAATCGGACCAGACCCCGACCGATTGCGCCCCCTACGGGAGCTGCCCCTGCCCAACACTCCCAAAGCCCTGAAAAGGTGCCTGGGGTTATTTTCTTATTATTCCCAATGGGTCCCCAACTACTCCGACAAAGCCCGCCCCCTCTTGAAAGCATCCTCTTTTCCGTTCCCTGCTGAGGCCCACGCCGCCTTCAAAAGCATTAAGCGGGATATTGAGCGGGCCATGCTACAGGCAGTGGACGAGAACACTCCCTTTCAAGTGGAAAGTGATGCGTCTGACTTTGCCTTGGCGGCCACCCTCAACCAGGCGGGGCAGCCCGTAGCTTTCTTCTCGAGGACCCTCCAAGGGCCCGAGATCAGACACTCCTCCGTGGAAAAGGAGGCCCAAGCCATCGTGGAGGCAGTGCGCCACTGGCGCCACTACCTAGCCGGCAAACGCTTCACCCTACTTACCGACCAGCGGTCGGTAGCGTTTATGTTCAATAATAAACAGAGGGGGAAGATTAAAAATGATAAGATTCTCAGGTGGCGGATCGAGCTCTCCACCTTCGATTGTGACATCATTTACCGGCCAGGGGCCCTTAACGAATCCCCCGATGCCCTCTCACGAGGGATGTGTGCCAGCGCCACCGGGGATCGGCTACAGACCCTCCACAACGACCTCTGCCACCCAGGGGTCACGCGGCTGTTCCACTTCATAAAGTCCCGCAACTTACCCTACTCGATTGAGGAAGTTCGGTCTCTGACCAGGAACTGCCGCACTTGCGCTGAGTGCAAGCCTCGGTTCTACCGCCCAGATAGAGCCCACTTAATCAAAGTTACACGGCCCTTTGAGCGGCTCAGCTTAGATTTCAAGGGCCCCCTCCTGTCCGTCGACCGCAATGTTTACTTCCTGAACATTGTGGACGAATACTCCCATTTCCCATTCGCCCTCCCCTGCCCAGGCATGACCAGCGCCACAGTCATTAAATGCCTCAACAGCCTGTTCTGCCTGTTCGGTATGCCGAGCTACACCCATACGGATAGGGGGGCGTCCTTCATGAGTGAAGAGCTACGCCAGTACATGCTGTCCAGGGGGATCGCCACAAGCTGTACCACCAGCTACAACCCCCGGGGTAACGGTCAAGTGGAGCGAGAGAACGGGACAGTATGGAAAGCAGTCACTCTAGCTCTAAGGACCAAGGGCCTCCCTATCTCCCGCTGGCAGGAAGTCCTCCCAGATGTGCTCCATTCGATACGGTCGCTATTGTGTACTGCCACTAATGCCACGCCTCATGAGCGAATGTTTGTCTTTCCCCGGAAATCCACCTCAGGCGTATCTGCACCCCGGGTCCGGTATTCGTGCGAAGGCATGTGAGGGGCCACAAGACGGACCCTCTCGTGGAGTCAGTGCACCTACTCCACGCCAACCCCCAATACGCGTATGTCCGGCACGCCGACGGAAGGGAGGACACCGTGTCCATAAAAGACGTCGCCCCAGCCGGTAACGACAACAACCACGACAACAGCAGCAACAACGATCACAGCAACTCTTACCCACCCACTACTCTTTCATCACCCCCGGAAGAACATCGACCAACGGCACCCCCACCAACTACCCCTTCAACAACCCTGGCGGCACCCCCGGCAGAGACCCAGGAGGCCACCGGGGACACCCAGCCGACACCCGCGGCACCACAACAGCCACGTCGGTCGTAGAGGACTATCAAACCCCTGAACAGACTAAATCTATAGAAGGGGTGAATGTGATGAAATATTCCATTCATCACTCATTGGTATTCTCTGCCTGTGACTGTGGTTGGTTTCAGTTTCATTTCCCTTACCTCAGTTCCGTTTCCTCACCATTGTATTGTACTGTGTGTAGGGCTCCGCCCATACCTGGCCCCTATGTAAGCTGGCCCAGCCTGCATCACATCCAGTACGGCAGACCTCTGGATGGAAGATACCTCTCCTCTGTGTGTTACCTTCTAAGTCAATAAAAGCCTTGTTTGTTTCGCTAACATCGAGTCTCGGATTTATTGAGGCACATCACGTTCCCTCTTTACGCGCCTCAGCCAACACGGTTTAATCATCAACCCGGCCAAGCGCCAGTTCGGCCTGCAACAAATCGACTTCCTGGGACATCGCATAACATTGGACGGCGCCGTCCCTTTGTCGACAAAGGTTGAGGCGATTACTTCTTTCCCGCGGCCGTCGACAGTCAAGGCCTTGCAGGAGTTCCTGGGGATGGTCAACTTCTACCACCGTTTCGTCCCCAAGGCGGCTCAACTCATGCAACCTTTGTTCGGGGCCCTCAAGGGCAAGTCCGGTAAAGATCCAATCAGCTGGACAGCTGAGATGGTCCAGGCGTTCGGCGACACCAAGAATGCTTTGGCCAATGCAACCATGCTGGCGCACCCACTTCCAGGTGCTACTATCGCCCTTACCACCGACGCGTCAGACTACGCCATCGGTGCAGTACAAGAACAGTGGGTCAATGGCACGTGGCAACCGCTGGCGTTTTTCAGCCGTCAACTACGAAAGAATGAAAAAAGGTACAGCACCTTCGATAGGGAGCTACTGGCCCTTTTCCTCGCCATTCACCATTTCTGGTTTTTATTGGAGGGGCGTCCCTTCACGGCTTTTGTCGACCACAAACCCCTTACGTTCGCCATGGCCAAGACCGCCGAACCGTGGTCCGCTCGTCAACAATGTCATTTGACATTCATTTCCGACTTTACCACGGACATTCAACATGCGTCTGGTAACGACAACCTGGTGGCAGATTGCCTCTCCCGTGCGACGGTCCACGCGGTGCACCTGGGAATCGACTACGCCCTCATGGCTGCAGATCAGGCCTCAGACTCGGAGGTCCAATCATAAATAACCATTCCCTCTAGCTTCCAAGCGACCGACGTCATCTTCCAGGCCGCAGGTGCCATGCTCCTTTGCGACATTTCCATGGGAGTTCCTCGACCTATCGTGCCAGTCACATGGCGCCGGAAGGTTTTTGATGCCATACATGGGTTGTCGCACCCGGGGATGAAGGCTTCGCAACGGCTTATGTCGGCCAAGTTCATCTGGAAAGATATGCACATCGATGTCAATGACTGGGCTAATACCTGCGTCGTATGCCAGAAGGCCAAAGTCCAGTGTCATGTCAAGGCTCCAGTGGCTGTGTTCACTGTTCCGGAGCGTCGTTTTGACCACGTGCATGTGGACCTCGTGGGGCCGCTTCCACCTTCTCAGGGTTATACTCATCTCCTCACCATAGTGGACCGCACCACTAGGGGGCCAGAGGCAATTCCTTTGGTTTCCACCACTTCGGCAGACGTCGCTAGAGCTTTCATCTCCTGTTGTGTTGCCCATTTCGGGGTACCGTCGGACATCTCTTCTGAACGCGGGCCACAATTTTCCTCGGATCTTTAGAACGCTGTGGCTCAGGGGCTCAGTACCAAACTTCATCGCACCACCGCCTATCATCCACAGGCAAACGGCCTTTGTGAGCGATTCCACAGGTTGCTTAAAGCCTCTCTTCGGGCCAGTCTTCAAGGCGCAGGATGGGTGGACAGACTCCCATGGGTCCTGTTGGGTCTTCATACGGTGCCCAAGGACGACCTACAATCGTCGTTGGCTGAACTTGTCTATGGCCAGCCGCTCCGTGTACCAGGAGATTTCCTCCCTTCTCCCACAGAGCCATGGTCCGCCTCCCAGCAACTCGTTCGCCACCAAGAAGCGGCCAGATGCTTCGCTCCGATACCTACGTCCAATCACGGTTTACAGAACTCCTACGTGCCACCGGGACTGAAGAATGCGGAGTTTGTCTTCATCTGCCACGACGCTCACCAGGATCCACTCAAGCCCCCTTACACTGGTCCTTTCCACATCATCGAACCAGGAGACAAATCCTTTTCGGTCGACGTCTGAGGGAAGCCGGATCACATCTCGGTGGATCGCTTGAAGCCGGCTCACCTGGACCTGGACCACCCTGTCATAGTCGCTCAACCACCCAAACGTGGCCGACCGCCCGCTGCCGCCGCACCAGATCAACCAAAGCCGCCTGCCAACTCGACCGCGCTCGCCGCGCCTGCTCAGCCACAACCGACTGCCAACTCGACCACCGGTCGTCAACTTCCTCTACCAGGGTATCGAAGTCGATTGGACAGGCTCATCAGGCCTCCTCCTCACCTCACCTTTTCTGTTAAAGACAATTCTGGGGGGGCGCATGTGGCGAAGCCACCAAAGGACTCAGAGCGGTTGTACATAATTCCTTTAACAGCAATGTAGTTACTGTCTGTGCCTGTACCTTTAATTACACTGTTTGACTGTACAATGTCTAGTTACCTTTACAGCACGGGTTCAACGTGATGACCTCATGCCGTTGGTCACGTGATGCCCCAAAGGCGGGAAGAACATGATGACGTCATGATGTCAGTCTTCTGACCAGAGGATCAGTCCTCATGGAGCCCTCAAGGAGAGTCGACCTGTTATTGATGTGTTCGAGCAGTTTCCAGTTTAAACTCGCTTCGTTTCATTAAAGTTCATTATTTTAATTGCCTGAGTCGAACTCAGTCTTTTTGATAGGAACCTCCGTTCCTACAATATCCCATTTGAATGGACGACAGCCATGGGTGTAAGTAATTTAGGCACGGTGGAAGCTTGTTGCATTTATGCTTTGGATCCCCTTCAATTTTAAGTGGCTCCACAATGCCGGTTCAGTGCCAGATATACAATTTAGAAAGGGTTCTGTCATTTCTCTGAAAAATATAGATGTCAATTGTCCGCAGCAGATGTTTATGGCATAAGATGTAAACAAAGGCTTTGCCATCTTATAATAGTACACTATATCAATTCTGTGTTAATTAACAAGTGAAAGTTATGCAAATGAAAGTTGAATTGTATTTTAACATTAGATTCATTACACACAACAGAGTTTTACTTTTTGTGACAGTGAAGCCAGCTTTATTAAGAGCTGCAATGTAACACTGTATAATATCACTGTAAGTGGCATTAGTAGATGAATAATAAAATAAACAGGTTAAGGGCTCCATTAAAATAGCAAAGTAACATATTGCGACCACATTAGGTGCCTGCCCACTGATAATAGTGACAGTAATCCCTAGGCTCATATATTTGTACCTTTGTTTAAATTTCATAAATATAGGTTCATAGAATCACACAGCACAGGAGACCATTCGGCCCACCGTGCCTGTGCCAGCTCTTTAAACGATCTATCCAATCCGTCAACTCAAAATTCTCTCCACGGATGTTGCTTGACCTGCTGAGTTTTTCCAGCATTTTCTGTTGTTATTTCGGATTTCCAGCATCTGCAGTATTTTGCTATAGTCCCACTCGCCTGCTCTTTTCCCATTGCCCTGCAATTTTCTCCTTTTCAAGTATTTATCCAATTCCCTTTTGAAAGTTATTATTGAATCAGCTTCAACCACCCTTTCAGGCAGCACATTCCAGATCACAACAACTCACTGCATAAAATAAATTCTCCACATCTTCTCTCTGGTTCTCTTAAATCTTTGCCCTCCTGCTGGTGGAAACACTTTATCTCAATCTACTCTGGAAGCGATTTTTTATCATGCAGGTTCTTTTTAAAACTCAGCGCTCGTTGTTTAGAAGGTAGGAGCGAATCTAGCCTAGTTTGGCAGTCTAAAGGGGTGGTCTATTGGTTAATTTGGAGTTTTACTATTTACCATATAAATGCACAGGTACCATTTAATTCACGGGGCAATTTCTCAGAATTTGCACAATGCTAATTAATTAAATCTTTTGTTTAAAAGTGATGTATAGCACAGCAATAAATGCAAACAAGCACACTATGTTGGAGGATAAGAACATGAACTGATTTTTTTCTCTCTTTGCTTCTAATGCGAGACACTCAGGCATGGAAAACAGGACATACCTCTATGGACTGATGGTTTTCCTTATTAAAAACAAAGCAGTGGCTCTCACAGTAGGAGGTCACGCTAGAATGCGTGTGGTGCAGTCTGCAATTTCCTCTCTAGGACTTTCTCAAGGTACTTTAGAGGACAGGTGGCAAGCATTCATTCTGAACAGAGATCGAGAGATAGGCAAACTGCTTACTTCAGAGCACACAAAGATATGCTTTAGCAGAAACTTAAAATGCACATCAGAGATGTGCTGAGTCCCACAGCCAGTGAGCAGGGGAAAGCTCCTGTGTTACTGGTTTGGCTAATTATTGGCACCACATGAATTGAGAATTTTAAAAATCATTTTGGAGTACATACAGTGAACAAATAACATTTTTAAATCTAAGTTTCTGAAAAATGCTGTTATTTCTTTACATGGTGAAATGAGAAGAGAATAGATACATTTTGCTGCTGATAATTTGAAGATTTTTTGCATTAAAGAATAATTGAGTTATCCAGCAATTCAAAATAAACAATGTAAATGAATAGGAAAGTAGGAATTTAGTCTTTTAAAAATGTAATTATGAACTAACTTGAATTAAGCAACTTTGAATAAAGCGTGAACTGTAGTTGAAAATTAACTTTGAAAGAAGGTCTAATTTTAACTTTGTGCACTAGTGTAAAATGGGTGATAGTGAATCACCAGCCCGTCTTACATCTCTTCCCCATTTTTATTTCCATTGAAGTTAATCGGGAGAGACCCTAGGCTGGATTTTGATTGAGGAGGCAGGACGACAACTTTCGGGGTTGTAGTCCCGCCTCCATCGAATTGTGGCCAACCCACGCGATTTTCACTTGATTGACCTTGTTGAGCCTGCCCAGCAGGCTCAGCAGGCCAATTAAGGGCCACCTGGCAACAGGTGACATCACAGATTGACATTTCATCTGTCAAAAGCTTTTGACAGATGAAATATCAGCGTTTGACAGCTCTTTGAAGCTGTCAAACACTGACAATCTGTACTCCAAGTTAATTCCTTCCTCTCAGGCTGATTTAGAGATCTTTCCAGAACAGAAAGCTGAATGCTGCAACTTTTGACAGCTCGTGGCCATTCTGCTTTCTGTGCCGGTGAGATGAGGGACTCCTGAGACCTGAAGGAAGGAAGGCTGTAAAGGTGAGTAAATATAAGTAAAACCTCTTTAAACACTTTACACACACCAAACACACTTACCGCTGAACTCATGCACCCATCACTCACCTGAACACCGGACATCTCGAACCCTCCAAGCCCTTCAGCCCGACGGTCCGCCTCGCTAACTTGGCGTGGTTTGGAGCCGTCGGGAATCCCGCACTTCAGCAATAAAAATAGGGATTAGACTAAAAACTGCCTGTTAACTACCTGTTAACAGGCAGTTAATTGGCACTAATCCCCTTCCCTCCTCGGGGAGGCGGGTCCCAGCACAGGTCAGGTATCCGCCTCCTTTGAAACTGGCATGGAGGCGGGTTGGGGGGCGGGATGGGTTCGTGCCCCCCGATTTCGAGATTTTAACCCCCCACACGCCTCCAATCCCGCCTCCACGGCCCAATGAAAATCCTGCCCATTATCTCATAAAGTCAACATCCCACCCAAAGTGTGGGAGTTCCATTATCTTTTTATCTTTCCTACTTTTTCTATTGGTTCCTGGGATGCAGGCATCACTGGCAAGGCCAGCATTTATTGCCCATCCCTAATTGCCCTTGAGAAGGTGGTGGTGAGCCGTCTTCTTTAACTACTGCAGTCCGTGAGGTGAAGGTATTCCTACAGCGCTGTTAGGGAGGGAGTTCCAGGATTTTGACCCAGCAACGATGAAGGAACGGCAATATATTTCCAAGTCAGGATGGTGTGTGACTTGGAGGGGAACTTGGAGGTGGTGGTGTTTCCATGCGCCTGCTGACCTTGTCTATCTAGGTGGTAGAGGTTGCAGATTTTGGAGGTGCTGCCGAAGAAGCCTTTGTGACTTGCTGCAGTGCATCTTGTAAATGGTACACACTGCAGTCACAGTACACTGGTGGTGGAAGGAGTGAATGTTTAAGGTGGTGGATGGGGTGCCAATCAAACGGGCAGCTTTGTCCTGGATGGTGTTGAGCTTCTTCAGTGTTGTTGGTGCTGCACTCATCCAGTGGAGAGTATTCCATCACACTCCTGACTTGTGCCTTGTAGATGGTGGAAAGGCTTTGGGGAGTCAGGAGGTGAGACACTCGCCACAGAATACCTAGCCTCTGACCAGCTCTTGTAGTCACAGTATTTATGTGGCTGATCCAGTTAATTTTCTGGTCAATGGTGACCCCCCAGGATGGTGATGGTAGTGGATTCAACAATAGTAATGCTGTTGAACGTTAAGGGGAGGTGGTTAGACTCACTCTGAAGATAATCATTACCTGGATCTTGCATGGCGTGAATGTTACTTACCACTTATCAGCCCAAGCCTGAATGTTGTGCAGGTCTTGCTGCATGTGGGCATGAACTGCTTCATTATCTGAGGAGTTGTGAATGGAACTGAACACTGTGCAATCATCAGCAAACATCCCCACTTCTGACCTTATGGTGGAGGGAAGGTCATTGATGAAGCAGCTGAAGATCGTTGGGCTTAGGACACTGCCCTGAGGAGCTCCTGCAGCAATGTCCTGGGGCTGAGATGATTGACCTCCAACCACCACAACCATCTTCCTTTGTGCTTGGTATGACTAGCCAGTGGAGAATTTTCCCCCTGTTTCCCATTGACTTCAATTTTACTAGGGCTCCTTGATGCCACACTATGCTACAATACCCCATACTGCCATATGAGTGAGTAATAATTCCGATAAATAACAGTTTACCTCATAATTACAAAAGTTCTGCATAAAGGCTTGCAAAGTTAGATGATAAAATTTTGAAGCTCAGCAGAGGTTTTTGCAGTGAAGTACATTCTGGTAATTTATGTATCTCCAAAATGTAGAAAGTAGTGTGGAGTACAATGGTAATTTCAGTAACCTGACTTGTGCTTTCTAAACCTGGAAACATGTGTCTTTAGTGGGCAAAAAAAAGAGTCTGTGTTGATAAATTCGAAGCACACCATTTTATCATCTGCTTAATTTTCATCTGACTTTTTGTAAATACGTGATTCCTTTAAATGAAGAATTTCTTGTTATTGTAATGTCTGCTGCCTTGCAGACCAAACAGTAACATGTTTAATGTATACATTTTTCACATTTTATCATGCTTTGTGATTTTTATGGGGGCAGGGAGGGGGATGGAGTTTAGAAGATTAGATGATGAAAGGTGTGCATGAAACAGGCTCTGTGAACACATATGGATTGTTAGAAAGAATGTAAGAACATAAGAATTAGGAGCAGGAGTAGGCCATACGGCCTCCTCGAGCCTGCTCCACCATTCAATAAGATCATGGATGATCTTCGACCTCAACTCCATTTTCCCACCTGATCCCCATATCCCTTGATTCCCTTAGAGTCCAAAAATCTGTCGCACTTAGCCTTGAATATACTCAACGACTGAGAATCCACAGCCTTCTGGGGTAGAGAATTCCAAAGATTCACAACCTTTTGAGTGAAGAAATTTCTCCTCAACTTAGTCCTTAATGGCTGACCCCTTATCCTGAGATTCATTTCCATATCTCAAGGTGCTGATACAAACAGATCTTCACGTGAAAATTTGAGATTTATCCAATAATGAGGCGACGGTGAGAAAAACTCATCTTGCAAACATCCAGGTCCACAAAATCTAAGCAGGACAAACTGGCGAATAAGAAGCACAAGTGCAAATGTGACTCGGCTTCGAGAGCTCGGTTGTCTGGGCATGGGGGAAGCATTTAGCCCTTGGGCAACAGTTTGGACAGCCCTGATTTAGTCATTTCCCTATTGTGACAAACAACCACACTTAGCGTGCTCATATGACACTCTTCTGTCTGCTAGTTTAGGTGTTAACTTGTTTATTGTAAATAGGAACAGGAGTAGGCCATTCAGCCTCTCAAGCCTGTTCCGCCATTCAGTCAGATCACAGCTGACCTGTACCTCAGCTGCATTTACCCATTTCAGTGGATTAACATCTGCATTAAGATAACAGCCAGAGGACTTCCATACAAATGTGTTAAGCATTCCTCTGATATCAAGAGCCATTTCTAGGCCTTAAATGCTTACCTGAGTTTTAAAATCATTTAACTGCCTATAACATGCTGTAACTGAAATAAATTACTAACTGAATGTACCGGACCGGATATTGAGTGGTGCTCCCTGCCTTACCACCTGCCGCTAACAATGACAGGTTGAGGGGAGCATTTTGCAGTCAGGAAGGGACTGGGGGAGCGCTATTTAAAAGCGACCGCTTCCTGCCTTCGACGTCACGATCTGCCGGCACAGGAGATCATGGCAGTAGTGTTTAGCGCCGCCGCAAAATGTCTAGTTAATTTTGTGAGCGGCGCAAACATCGCCGCGCACGGGCGCTAGTTGCTTTGCGTCCCATTAGCACCCTCTTAAGGCGCTAATGGGAGGCACAAACCAACTGAATTTTTCCCCCAAAGTGTTGTAAACCTGAGTCCAGATAGTGTATCATTTTATTGATCGTCCCCAGTAACTCCCACTTGCTCCTATTCACAGAATAAATTCAGTATTTCAAAACAGCAGAAGCAAGCAAGTGTTCTTGGAGAATCATCAATGTATGAAAGTGGAAGTGAGTCCTTTGCTGTGACATTGTTCAGTCTCACAAAAATTGGCTTGTGATTGATCCTTATCAAAGAAACAATAGTGAATGCTGGAAGAGACTTCTTGATGGTTCAAAATTCCTACATTATCTCAACATCTGTACTTCCTTACAGATTTGCAGGGATGTCCATATGGGTTAACATTTCTGCCTATCTAGGGGTTTAAAACAGCTGGAGAAAATATCTGGGAATGTCTATCATACAGCTGCCACTCTTGGCCTCTGGTGTTGATTGGTACATTATAAGAAGCCAGTCAAGTATTGAAGCAAAGCATACAGCTCCTGTATCCCCATCACTTTATCCATGTCAACAATAAAGGCATTTTCTCCATTGACTCATGTGCTCATTGGTAGAATCTTGCTAGCTCTGTAATTAAAGCCTCAGAAATGTGTCGTCTGTTCAGTCCAGTTCTCTTAAGAGTGCAATGTCAGTACAGTGCAAGCTGATGGCCACAAATGTGCTTTGCTCTTAAATTGAGCCTTATGATTCTCTTAAGGTGTCATTCCTATTGCAGGTGGTTGGTTTGAAGAGTGACTTATCTCCAAATCAGGAAACTGGGAAAGTTACCTGGGTATTGTGTTAATGCTTCACTACTGGTTTTTTCAGAGGTGGTGAGTTCCACATAATGCAGTGTCATTATTTGTTTGTGAGTTTTGGCTCTAACTTGTGATTGTTGCCAGATCCTATCCATTTGTGATATTTTGCTGTAACCATCGCTTCCCTCTTTCTTTTTTTCAGTAATGACTGGTTTATGCTGCTGGCCTTCACCTCTTTCCTTGAAGAAAAGTCAGCAATCAGAGCTGTTTACTGTGATCTGGAAGAATGTTTTCTCTTTTAGCCCCTTCCTTTCGTATCTCTCCCTCAACAGTGAAATAATCGGGTTTGTAACATTTGCATATTGATTTATCAATGGCCTGCAGGCATCTGTAAGGAATACCTATTATATTCACATGTGATCACATGCTGAGTTGTCATTGGCCTGCAGGCATCTGTAAGGACTGCTATTGTTTAGAAGACCCAGGGGGTCCTGTCTCCATCTTGTCCACATGGTGCTGTATGAGAGATCACAGACCTGATGCTTCATTAAAAGAGTTTAAACTGTTATACTCCGTTATCCTGCAATTTATTATTTTTGTACAAAGTGTGCAAAACAAGACAGGGTTGGAGATTGAATTCAAGGAGTCATAAAGCTACAACCAGATTTACACTGAAGATGTGAAAGTAGTGATGGCATGTATTGCACTTTCAGCCACTGTCTATCACTTTATTAGTTTACTCACACCCAAAGTTGACCACACAAGGCTTTACACAATACTAGCAGATCTCCTGTGGCACTGCTTGTGGATTGTCTGGGGTCTGGAAAGCGTTCCTGATGCTTAGCTACATAGTTGATGCTGGCCTTTCCCTTTTAAGGCCATGGCTCAGGTATCGTCTGTGGGGAAGTGGTCTCAATGGACATCCCAAGAGATTAATTAGAGGCTAATTATTAAGGGAAGAGCCTACAGATTGGCAAGTGCTTTGAAATTTCTGGCTCCTGCCTCTGCAGGAGTTACCAACATCAGAAAAAGCAGCAGGAAATTACGGTCTTTATTTCCCTCTTTTTTCATACTTTTGGCATTGGAAGGTGACATCTGAAATGTAATGGATACACATTAGATCCAAGACTTTTTATTATCTAGAATATATTAGAAATCTTGCATAATATACGCACTGCCTGTATCACACTTTCTCCATCACACTTTCCCCATCACACTGTGATGCTAACACCCTTATATTGTTATATAAAGCAGTTGGAGTGAAATCGGTCTTGGGAGATAGCGAATCGGCTGCCCGTTTTGCACTCCACCCGATTTTCATTTTCATTGAAGTCAATGGAGTGTAAAGCAGGCTGCCAATTTGCTATCACCCATTTTTCGCTACCACCCAAGCCGTTCACCCCTCATGTATCCTCAGACTCACCACTGGAAAATGCTGCTGGAAATCTGCCAATAGATATTATATAGTTACAGCAGGAAGCCTTCAGTCACATGCATCAAAATGTATTGTACAATTATATTCTGGTAGCCATCATTTGATATTTTCTGTCACAATCAATTAGAGAACATAGGCTGGATCTTACTGGAGCTGGGCATCTCGCAGCCCTAATAGACTTTTTCCTGCACCCTTCAGCTCAAAGGTTTTTGCACCATAACTTTCTGGAAGTGCAAGCTGATAACGGCGCGGTGAGGGCAATGGGCCTTCTGGGACCTCAGAGTATTTCCTTAACCAATAAGATTTAAGGATTGAGAAAGAAACAGAGAGGAACAACAGAGAAGGTGACTGAATTAGAGTCAAATCAGCTACAGTAAGAGAAATAAAGAGAGAGAATGAAAGATTGGAGTAAGAAAGAAATAAAGAGACAGAAAGGAAAAGTAAGAGAATTTTTTTTTAACATTTTTAAAATCTCTAAGTACAATTTACCACTTGAATGAATGAGATTCCACAGTGTAAATTGTTCCATTTCTGGGCCAGAGAGTTTGATTGGCATGGCATTAACAGTTATCAGATTTAACTTCCTGTAGTGAGTTTAATGGGAAATTAATCTGAAAATCCAGCAAGTTCTTAAAAATAATGGGGAGGCTAAGGGCAAGATGCCATTTGTGTAAAGCTAATGGTGGAGAGGTAAAAATCGACCAGCAGGTTCTGGAGATTCGCGAGTCATGCCGTATGACTTGCCAGCTGATTTGCACAATAATAACACATGTCGTTAACACACCGTTATTTTTACAGCAAGATCTGGCCCAATATTTTAAGGATTTTGGAGTAACTATTTTCTTGTTGTAAGATAGGAAGGGAATTCAATTCCTAAATAGTTCATGGCCCTAAATGGGATATTCAGATTAAATTAACAATAAAAGAATATGATTGAAGTCTTCACATGTCAAAAAGTAATTACTTCTTTGCTAAATTGCTGTGACTTGAGCCTGTAATCTTTACAGATTATATCCTCCATTAGCGATGGACAGTGGAGTATTCTGGCATGCATCAATGACCTCTGATCCTTTCTATTATAAGGATAAATATCGCTGTCACTGTAAATGTATTTTTAACTTATTCTTAAGAGTTGGAAGGATTTCAATATCTGACATGTAGAACATTTCTTCATTTTCACCTATCTGAGCATTCCTTTTTTTAAAAATTACTTGATCAGTCTTTGCTTGTGGTGAACTACTCACCCTGCTGCGAGCGCGGATCAGAAAATCGCAGGCAGTGACCCGTGAACCTCACCATGAGTAAGGACTAGCTAAGTCCACCCTTATAGATAGTGGACACAGAACATATTGGCTCAAATGCACTGTTGCTGGTTTTAGCGAAGGAACACTTGATGCATTTGCATGATGCTCCTCTGGATGATACAGCACAGAAGGAGGCTATTTGACCCATCGTGCCTGTGCTGGCTCTTTGGTAGAGCTATCCAATTAGTCCCATTCCATTCTCTTGGTCCATAACCCTGTAAATGTTTCCCTTCAAGCATTTATCCAATTCCCTTTTGAAAATAACTATTGAGTCTGCTTCCAACACACTTTCAGACAGTGCATTCCAGATCACAACAACTCGCTGTGTAAAAAGATTTTTCTCCATGTCGCCTCTGGTTCTTTTACCAGTCACCTTAAATCTGCGTCCTCTAGTTACCGACCATTCTGCCACTGGAAACAGTTTCTCCTTATTATCTCTGTCATGATTTTACCGTTCATGATGTGAAACACTTCTATCAAATCTCCCCTCAACCTTCTCTGCTCTAAGGAGAACAACCCCAGCTTCTCCAGTCTCTCCACATAACTGAAGTCCCTCATCCCTGGTACCATTGTAGTAAATCTCTGCTGCATCCTTTCCAAGGCCTTGACATCCTTCCTAAAGTGTGGTGCCCAGAATTGAACATAATACTCCAGCTGAGGCCTAACCAGTGATTTATAATGGTTTAGCATAACTTCCTTGCTCTTACGCCTGCTTTTTACATTTCTAAATTCTAAAGACTTACCCTCCCGGAGAAACCTGTAAAAAAAACATAAGTTCAAAGCGCACGCGCAGACTCCCCCGCGCATGCGTTCGAGCTCTGAACCCCTGCTTTCAGAGGAACGGAAGTGCCGGTTTCCCGCGCATGCGCAGTGCATGCAGGAAACCGGCACTTCCATCGGGCCCATGCGTGAGTACCCCGTGCGTACTCACCCGTGGAGACCCGAATTTCTGGGCCATTGCCTCTCCTCATTTTTCCGACCAAAATGTATCACTTTGCACTTCTCTGCATTAAATTACATCTGCCATGTGTCTGCCCATTTCAACAATCTGTCTATGTCATTAAGTCTGTTACTGCCCTCCTCACTGTTTACTACATTTCTGAGTTTTATGTCATCTGCAAACTTTGAAATGATGCCCTATATACCCAAGAACAGCTCATTACTATATATGAGAAAGAGCAGCGGTCCTAATACCAACCCCTGGGGAACACCACTGCAAACTTCCCTCCAGTCTGAAAAACAAACGTTCACCATTACTTTCTTCTTTCTGTCCCTCAGCCTGTTTTGTATCCACGCTGCCACTGTCCCTTTAATGGAGGCACTAATAATAAATGGGTTGATGCCTATATTAAAATAGGGCTGCATTTAGTGACACCACAAGTCCTTGCCAGAATCGAGATGATTGGATAATTACCCCGTCAATAACTATTGTAAGTGACTGGGATTGAATTTACGGACCTAATTTATATTATGTAATTATCCTCCACTCACTGCATTTTTCTGGAGAAATAATCCTGTAGTGCTTTTTTTATTCATTCGTGGGATATGGATGTCACTGGCAAGGCCAGCATTTATTGCACATCCCTAGTTGCCCTTGAAAAAGTGATGGTGAGCTGCCTTCTTGAACCGCTGCAGTCCGTCTGGTGAAGGTACTCCTACAGTGCTGTTGGGGAGGGAATTCCAGGATTTTGACCCAGCGAGGATGAAAGAACAGCGATATACTTCCAAGTCCGGATGGTGTGTGACTTTGAGGGGAAAGTGGAGGTGGTGGTGTTCCCATGCGCCTGCTGCCCTTGTCCTTCTAATTAGCAGAGGTCACGGGTTTGGCAGGTGCTGCCGAAGAAGCCTTGGCAAGTTGCTGCAGTGCATCTTGTAGGTGGTGCACACTGTAGCCATGGTGCATCAGTGGTGGAGGGAGCGAATGTTTAAGGTGGTGGATTAGGTGCCAAAAAGCAGGCTGCTTTGTCCTGGATGGTGTAAAACTTCTTGAGTGTGTTGGCAAGTGGAGAGTATTCCATCACACTCCTGACTTGTGCCTTGTAGATGGTGGAAAGGCTTTAGGAAGTCAGGAGGTGAGTCAGTCAACACAGAACACCCAGCCTCTGGCCTGCTTTTGTAGCAACACTATTTATGTGGCTGGTCTAGTTATTCTGGTCAATGGTGACCCCCAGGATGTTAATGGTGGGGGGGTTCAATGATGATAATGCCATTGAATGTCAAGGGAAGATGGTTAGACTCTCTCTTGTTGGAGATAATCATTGCCTGGCACTTGTGTAGCACAAATATTACTTGCCACTTATCAGCCCAACTGAATTGTTGTCCAGGTCTTGCTGCATGTGGGCATGGACTGCTTTGTTATCTGAGGAGTTGTGAATGGTGCTGAACAGTGTGCAATCATCAGCGAACATCCCCACTTCTGACCTTATGGTGGAGGGTGGGTCATTGATGAAGCAGCTGAAGATGGTTGGGCCTAGGACACTGCCCTGAGGAACTCCTGCAGCAATGTCCTGGGGCTGAGATGATTGGCCTCCAACAACCACAAACATTTTCTTTAGTGCTAGGTATGACTCCAGCCAATGGAAAGTTTTCCCCATGATTTTCATTGACTTCAATTTTGATGCCACACTCAGTCAAATGCTGCTTTGGTGTCAAGGGCAGTTACTCTCACATCACCTCTGGAATGCAGCTCTTTTGTCCATGTTTGGACCAAGGCTGTAATGAGGTCTGGGGCTTAGTGGTCTTAGCGGAACCCAAATTGAACATTGGTTAGCAGGTTATTGGTGAGTAAGTGCCGCTTGATAGCACTGCCAACGACATCACTTTGCTGATGATTGAGAGTATGGGGCACTAGATTTAGGAACAGCTTCTTTCCTAGGGCTGTGATCCTACTGAACTCCACAAATAAACTCTAAAGCCTGCACATCTGCCAATGCACTTTATTATGGTTATATTTATGTTAATATACTACAAGCCAAATGTATGTTGAGTGTTTAAGGCCTAGAAATTCAGTTGCGTGCGCCAGCCGTTAGCGCCTTAGGAGGAGTAGATCTCGAGCGCTAGGCACTTAGCGGCCGGGCGCAGCGCGATCTGCGCCTACGCCCAACTTCAGTAGACATTTAGCGCCGGCGCAAAGTGTTTGCGCGCGCTCAGCTGCGTGCGCAGATTATGACGTCATTTCCTCGTGCAACGCCCTTTGTGCGCCCCAATCCGGAACTTCAGTCGCGCCCGCCCAATGTGGGCGTGGCGGTCCTAAGAACTGTGAAATGGAACGCAGCAGAGGCCATGCAGGCCGCGGGGAGCGCAAATTAAAGGGCACTTACCCTGAACTGTAAAGGCCAGCCATTTTGCAGCAATCACTCTTGTGCAATGGATTTATGGACAGAGACCAAGGAAGAGAGCTTACTGCTTTGGCCCAACATAGGAGAGGTATTTTTGGCTTCAGGCCAGAGCTTGGCAATTCGCCTTCATTGTGAGGTCATTGTTTGCCAGTATGTTATGGGGGCTGCATGGGGTGCCAACCCTCAGTTTCAGCATTATGTGCGAAGGGCTCGCAGACGCTGTGTGAGAGGGGCAGCCCTGGCTAGACGCAGAGGGGGCAACAGGCGTTGGCAACGTAGGCCTTACCCACTCAGGGAATACCGCCAGCAGGTGTCCTATCTCACCATGACTGCCGTGCAGTGTGTTAGGAGGCTGCGCTTCAGAAGGGAGGTGGTTGCAGAGATCTGCCAGCTGCTTCACAGAGATCTGCGTCCACAGCTGAGGTGCAGGACGTCTCTGTCGGTGGAAGTGAAGGTCACGGTGGCTCTGAACTTCTATGCAAGCGGCTCCTTCCAAGCCGCTGCTGGGGACATTGCTAACATATCCCAGTTCGCCATGCATTGCTGCATCCGCCAGGTGACCAATGCCCTTTTCAGAAGGAGACACCAATTCATCTCCTTCCCCATGACCCTGGAGAGGCAGCAGCAGCATGCAATCGGATTTGCAAGGATCGCGGACTTCCCCATGGTGCAGGGCGCCATTGACTGCACGCATGTGGCTTTGCGGGCACCTATCGACAATGCCGAGGATTACTGCAACCGGAAGGGCTACCAGTCCCTCAATGTACAGCTGGTGTGTGACCACAGGCAGCGCATCCTAGCTGTCAATGCCCGCTTTCCAGGCAGCAGCCACGATGCATTTATCCTGCGACAGACTACTGTGGCTGACATGTTCCAGGCACAGCCTCCCCCAAGAGGATGGCTTATCGGGGACAAAGGCTATCCTTTGTGTACCTGGCTCATGACCCCGCTCCGCGTGCCCAGGACCCCTGCTGAGGAGGCATACAACGAAAGCCATCAAGCCACTAGGAACATCATAGAACAAACGATTGGCGTCCTCAAGCAACGGTTCCGCTGCCTGGATCGTTCCGGCGGATCTCTGCAGTATTCGCCGGAGAGAGTCTCCCAGGTCGTGGTCGTTTGCTGCATGCTGCACAACCTGGCTATCCGCAGGACTCTGGCACTGCCACCTCACGCTGGAGCACCACCTCAGGAGGAGGAGCAGGAGGAGCATGAGGAGGAGGAGGAGGAGGAGGAGGAGTACCAGCCCAGGAGGGAGGCACAAGGTCCAAGGGCCGCCCGTCGGCGGCTTATTGAACGTCACTTCTAGGCCCCCTGTCAGGGAATGGCTTGTGGCAATGAAGGGACCTGAATGCAGCCGCTCCGCAAGCCCTCAGCCGGTTAAGGCAACAACCACTTCAAACATCAAACATGGACAAGCTGAATAAATAAAATGCTTTATTGAACAAACTCAGGGCCCTTCCCACATGAAACCCAAAAACAGACAACACCCCCAAAAAACAGTCACACACATGACTCACTCCCACAACCTGGGGAGGAATAACAAAACATTTCCACAAAAATGGCCTTCATCCTCGGCCTTACAAAAACTACCATCCCCATAAACAAAACAACCATCCCCATATAAAAACAACCATCCCCATATAAAAACAACCATCCCCATATAAAAACACATTTGCCCACACCCTCTACTTTGTGGCCCGCGAGGGCGATTCCTTGTCCAGCCTTTTGCGGCCCCTGGCCGCCCTGCTGCTCCTCCTCAAAGTGTGCCCAGTGGCTGCTGCAAGGCTGGGGGAAGGCTCCTGAGGGGCACATGGCGTGACGGCAGATGCCCTTGGGGGTCGGCCTAGACGAGCTCTGGCCCTCGAGGGGCCGGCTGGTGACTGCTGCAGCTGTGGCTGGGCAGCAGCAGTCTCTCCAGCAGCTCGTCGCAGCTCCACTGGGGGAGTGGCAGTGGCGGCTGCAGGAATGGGGGCAAGCTGGCTGATGGCAGGCGCTCGCTGCTCGCCTGAGACACTGGCACTCGCCCGGGCCAGCACTGCAGCATGCGCAGCAATCTGCTGAAGGACAGACCGCTGTGCTGCTGCAGCGCGGCGGGTGCCCTGGCGATGCCTGGCTGACACAGCGAGTGTGGCAGCAGTGAGTGCCCGTACTGCCCTGGTCTGTGCCCGCATCAGACCAGCCAGTGACTGCACGGCACCACTGATCACCTGGCCACTCGCTGCGTGAGCTGCCCAGAATTCCGCCCAACTCGCTGCCTGTGCTGCCCTGAATTCGGCCCGACTCGCGGCCTGTGCTGCCCCGAATTCGGCCCGACTCGCGGCGTGTGCTGCTTCGAATTGCTTGAAACTCCTGGCCTGTGAGGTGCCGAAATCGGCCACACTATGAGCCAGGGACTTGATGGCCTCAGGCAACCATGCCACAACCCCCATGAACTCGGTGTGCCGGCAATCCGAGTCCACGGACATTTGATCGAGGAGGCGCACCTCCTTGGCGAGGACCGTCTCCGGACTGGAGGCCGGACTCTCCCTCTGGGGAGAAGGCCGCCGAGCTGCCCGACCCTTCCCGCATTGCTGGATGCCACTGGGCCCAGCAACTACACTCCGCTGCGACCCTTCCCCCCTCTGGGAAGAAGGCCGCTGAGCTGCCCGACCCTTCCCGCGTTGCTGCACACCACTGGGCACAGGAGCTACACTCCCCTCCGACACTTCCCCCTGGCTCTCCTCCAGGGAAGACGTGTCCCCTCCATTGGCATCCCCTGGCACGGCTGAGGGTTCCCCTGATGGGCCGCCTTCCTCTTCCTCTTCCTCCTCCTCCTCCTCCTCTTCCGAGGGGCTGTCACTGGCAGCTTCAGGGACCTCCTCCTCACCATCTGAAAGCAGGAAGGCACAAGAGTAGCTTTAGAGTGAGGAGAGGGCGTCAGCGAGGGAGGCATGAGTGGTGGCATTCAGCGCATTGGTCGGACAGTGGCAAAGGATGTAGATCTGAAGCGCAAGTGGGACGAGAGAGGTCCAAAAGGTGATGTCCTTACCATTGGTGCCCAGAACAGGGTCGGCATCTCCAGATGCAACGGGGCCAATCACCCGGGCACCCATGAGGCTACCCACGCGCTCTTCCAGGTCACTGAGCTGCTGGATCTGGGGACGGCCTCCCCCGGTCACAGTCCAGCTCTTCTGATTGTGTGCCAGCTTGGCCTGCAAGAGAAAGGACGGCCTCTAAGTACAGTGTGGTGCCCTGATCTTGTGTGCACTGCCTCCCATGGTCGAATAGCTTGGCCAGTGTGGTGCCCTGATCTTGTGTGCACTGCCTCCCATGGTCGAATAGCTTGGCCAGTGTGTAAAGTGCAGAATGTGCAATTGATGTTCATGCCAGTCCCACAGCTGCTGGATGAGGGCTGGCCATTAGGGCTTTTAGGTCCCTTTGCCCATAATGTGAGGTGCACATGCAAGGATGAGGAGGACACTGGAAAGGGGACTCACCTTGACAATCCTTGTGAGGTCATTGAACTTTTTCCGGCATTGGACAGCATTCCTGGGGACCTCGCTGTTGGATGTGACCCTGTGGGCGACCTCCCTCCATGCTTTCCTGTAGACGCTGGTGGCAGGCTTCTTGCCACTGTCCGGGAACAAGAGTTTGCGTCTCCTCTCCAAAGCCCTAACCAGTACCCTCAAATCATGGCCAGTGAAGCGCTGCGCTCGTTCACGGGCCTTCTGCATCTTTCCCGGCGCTATTTCGGTTCAGCAGCAGTGTTTAGGCCTAGCTGGAGGGCTGCAGTGTCCAGGGCGTGGCAGCAGACGAACTCGACCCTTCCCCCTTTAAGAGCTGGCCGGCGCCAGGGTGTCTGCTGTCAATCAAGAAATGACCGCACCTGCGCTGCGCCCAGCCTCGGCGGTTTAGCTCAGCACGGCCGGCTTTGCGCCTAAAGATAGTTGTGTAACGCCAGTTTTAGCGCTCGAGCAAACTCTTAGGGCGAAGCTACTGAATATCGGCGAAGTGGCCTCGACTTTGCGCCGGGCGCAAACTTTAGCGGCCGCCCGACTTTTCCGCCCCAAAAGTGGCTATACTGAATTTCTAGGCCTAAATGTCTTAATCCAAATGTACACTCTCGGGAGCCGCAAGCCTACATTTCGTTGTACTGCACTTGTGCACTAACAATGACAATAAAAGTTGATTTGATTTTGATTTGATGAGATTAGATTTGTCATATTTTTTGTGGACAGGACATACCTGTGCAATTTTCCACTTTGTTGGGCAGATGTCACTGTTGTAGCTGTACTGGAGCAGCTTGGCTAAAGGTGCAGCTAGTTCTGGAGCACAAATCTTCAGCACTACAGCTTGGATATCGTCCGGGCCCAAAGCCTTTTCTGTCTCCAGTGCGCTCAGCCATTTCTTGATATCACATGAATTGAATGGAACTGGCTCGAAACTGGCATCTGTGATGGTGGGGACCTCAGGAGGCTGAGATGGACCATCCACTCGATACTTTTAGCTGAAGATGGTTGTGAACACTTCAGCCTTGGGAGACTCTGCTGTAGTTTTGGTCATGAGTTTTTAGACGCTGTAAATTAAAAGCACCAATCCCGCCCCACCTCCATCTCATTGGCTGACATTGTGGTGTCAATATTCCCTGTGTTAATATAGTGGACACAGGCATGTCATACAAGCATGCTAAGTGTTCACCCACAAATTTTGCGGTAATTTCTAGTCTTGCATTTTAAATGAAAAATAGAAGTATGTGAATATTCATATTAAGAGCAACATTAGAGACTTGACTAAAGCATTTGAAATATTATATTAAAGGTCATCTCAGCTAATCAAGATGATTAAAAGACAAAAGGAAAAGACTGTGACTCCTATTATTTGCGGCTCTAAGTCAGGACAGTGGTGTCAAGGATCCTTGTTATGCATATATACACCTACATGTACACACACATATAGTACATATATAAACACACACAGACATTGTACAGAAGAGATTTACTAGAATGGTTCCAGGGATGAGGGATTACAGTTATGTAGATAGACTAGACAAGCTGGGGTTGTTCTCCTTGGAGCAGAGAAGACTAAGAGGAGATTTGAGAGAGGTGTTTAAAATCATGATGGGTTTAGATAGAGTAAATTAAGAGAAGCTGTTTGCAATGGCTGAAGAGTTGATAATGGGAGGGCACAGATTTAAGGTGATTGGCAAAAGAACCAAAGCCGACATGAGGAAAAACCTTTTTGCACAACGAGCAGTTAGGATTTGGAATACACTGCCTGATAGGGTGGTGGATACACTTTCAATCGTAGAAGAAAAAAATTGCAGGGGTATGCTCTTCAAAAGCATACACATATGCAGACTCGATGGGCTGAAGGCCTCCTTCTGTGCTGTACTAATCTATGATTCTATGAAATGTATACATGCCCACATACATGCGCACAGCTATACACATGCATGAACACACAGGTACACTTATACACACATATGTATACATACTAACACACAAATATGTCTTTGAATATATTAAATATTTCTACAATCATTAATGAGTAACACAAGCAGATGCCAGTATGTCTGGTATCAGCAATATTATCGACCAACACAGAACAAGATATCCACATTTCAATCAAGAACAGGTTCACATTAGCATTTATTACTAATTACCATTAGGTTTTCCCTAACTCTCTAATGTCTCAAAAATAGAATTAATTTTATCATGTAATTTTTAGCAATGTCCAGCCACTGAGTTTAACAGCAACAAGTCATAGCAATATATTGGTTACATGATTTACCCAATATTTCAGTGGCAAAAAAGCAGACCCCGCCTTTCATTTGGTGCTGATTGTTATACTAATTCTTTGTTCCCAATTTCCCTTCTTGTCAGTTCTCTTGCTTTACCATTCCTCCACCATGTGGCATGGAGGGAGCTTGAGCAGGGGACTGCTTCTATCTTTCAGAAATATTTTTAGTGTCTGATAAAATCATCTGTGCACCTCTTCTTGATGACAGTCAGTCAATCTCTGTCAGGAAGTAGCACAGTGCAGGTGAAAGCAAATATTACATACGAACATACGAATTAGGAGCAGGAGTAGGCCACTCGACCCCTCGAGCCTGCTCCGCCATTCAATGAGATCATGGCTGATCTGATTACTCCACATTCCTGCCTACCCACAATAACCTTTCACCCCCTTGCTTATCAAGAATCTATCTACCTCTGCTTTAAAAATATTCAAAGACTGCTTCCACCGCCCTCTGAGGAAGAGAGTTCCAAAGGCTTGCGACCCTCTGTGAGAAAAAAATTCTCCCCATCTCTGTCTTAAATGGGCGACCCCTTATTTTTAAACAGTGACCCCCTAGTTCTAGGTTCTCCCACAAGAGGAGACATCCTCTCCACATCCACCCTGTCCAGACCCCTCAGGATCTTATATGCTTCAAGCAAGTCACCTCTTACTCTTCTAAACTCCAGCAGATACAAGCCTAGCCTGTCTAACCTTTCCTCATAAGACAACCTGCCCATTCCAGGTGGTAGTCCAGTAAACTTTCTCTGAACTGCTTCAAATGCATTTACATCCTTCCTTAAATAAGGAGACCAAAACTGTACACAGTACTCCAGATGTGGTCTCACCAATACCTTGTATAACTGAAGCATAACCTCCCTATTTTTGTATTCAATTCCCCTCGCAATAAACGATAACATTCTATTAGCTTTCCTAATTACTTTCTGTACCTGCATACTAACCTTTTGCGATTCATGCACTAGGACACCCAGATCCCTCTGTATCTCAGAGCTCTGCAAACTCTTATCATTTAGATAATATTGTAGGAATGTCTAGTTCCTATCCAAAGACTGAGGTCCACTCAGGCGATCAAACAAAACGAAGTTTAATGGAAACAAACAGGTTTGAACAAGTAACTGCAGGAGAACATCGAGTGTAGGTCTGTTCAGTTCGGAGGCTCCACGAGGACTACTAGGGCGGTCCCGTGGTTGACGTCATGATGTCAGCACGTTCTTCCCGCCAGTGGGGGATCACGTGATGAATGGCGTGACGTCATCGTGTTTACCCACGCTGTTAAAGTAATCACGCTCTGTGCAAGTAAACAGTATAAATAAAGATACAGACTCAGGCTGTAGCTAACATGTTGTTAAAGGGAATTATATACAAACGATCTGAGTCCTTCAGTGGCTCCACCACAATATGCTTCTTTTTTAATTTTCCTGCCAGAATGGACAATTTCAAATGTTAACTATGATTCCATTGTGTGCTACAGTGGAAACCCCACTTTAATCCCATGTCTGTCTGCCAATAACTACAGCTCCTCAACAGATTAGGATTTAGGATTCTGCATATTTCCATGGCAGCGAAAAAGCTGCAAAATCAGGGGGACCCAATAATTTGGGCAGGAGTGTCTTACATTGATTTTAGGAGACCTCTAAGTTAAGGGACTCTTCAGTAGACAGTTTCGGACTAGCTTGTTCACTCCAAGTATTCTCAAATAATTATACTATTAGCTGTAGGTGTAGGGTTCTCAAAATTCCCAATTCCCCAAAGTTATGGATAAAGGGACCCTGTATGGACAAGTTATTAAAAAGGATGCCCAAAATGGCTTCTGAAACCTCGTGACCAAAACCAACAGGATTTTAAAAGCAAGGCCCTGCAAAAGGCAGGCCCTGAAACGAAACCTAACACGCATGGTTCTGTGAAAGACTTTGTAAAGCCAGACAGCTAGGTAAACACAGAATATGCATTCTTCACCTTGGAATAGATCAAGTCAGGATGGGCCTAATCTTGAGGCCATCAACTTTTTGCATACATAATCGGTAACAGATCAACATGGCCACCGAGCCAGGAAAACCCGATTAAGTTTCATAAATAACAAACAGCCAGGATATCGAAGCCATTAAACCAGGAGACAACCGCCCCAGAAGTTGTTAAAGTAAATGACTGTAATCATTTTAAACGAGCCCGCCAAAAGTTAGACAAAGAACTGACCTGATTTGGTGCGCAGATAAGGGGTGAAGAACCGAGTATAATTGTAGGCCCACCGGTAGCCAAGCTCTCTCTTCTCTCTTGCCTCTTGCTCGGCCCCTTGCTCGCTCCTTTGCCTCTTGCCAAGGACACCCATTACAACACTGGGGGCCAAACGGGGAAAAAGAACAAAACCGAATTGAGCACGCACATGACACACGGGGCTACGAACGGGTAGACAAGACGAGATGAGATGAGACGAGAAAAATGGTAAAACTGGTAAAGGCAGAGAAGGGCAGCAGAAAGACGCACTGGGGGACAAACGGCCTAGTTATAAGCAGGCGTTTGATGAATAAGTTGGCGTTTGAAGCATGGATAATCAAGTCAATTAAGAATAAGCTGGAATAACAACAGAAAATGCTGGAAAAACTCAGCAGGCCAGGCAACATCCGTGGAGAGAAATTAGAGTCAACGTTTCGGGTCAAAACCCTTTATCAAGACTAAAGAGGCACAGGGAATGAAATAGATAAAGAGGCCGGGCTGGGAGAGAACATTAAGAGGTATTCAAAACGAGATGAGATGGTGATAGGACTAGTGGAGACAAAAGACAGTTCTAGATTAGGTGTGAAATGCGCTAGCAGAATGGGAGACAGCTGCCATGTGGGACAGAGAAAAATAAAGGAAAGGGGGGGGTGGGATAAAACCAAAACAAAGGTGTGGATGAAAAATATAAGGAAAAAGAATAAGCTGGCGTTTGAAGCTTGGGTAGAAAAATCAGAGTAATGTTAAAAACCACCAACCGATCCCCAACCGCAGCAAAACCGTCGGCGATCAAAACCCACCGAAGAAGAAGACCCATCGTGACAAAGTACTCAACGAAGATGTTAATGGAGGAAAAGGAGGGTGCTTCGCACAAACAACTCCATCGCTGCGCCCTGTGACCACGTGACGACGACGAACCCCAAAGGACAACAAGAGTGAACTCCAAAACCCACAACCAGTTAAATCAACAAGGTATCGAATTGGTGAGCATGAATTCCTGGCCCCTCGTAGCTTAATTGAGTTAAGTATTGGGGGTGGGATAAGGATAAGGGGAATTTTAATGTGTTTATTCCCTCAATGTGCCATGTGTTCTCCATTCCCAAATAAGTGTATTGTTTTTATATGCCTGTAATTATTCCAGTAATTCTCAGTATTGTATTTTATTCAGCCTTTTAAAAAAATTATGGTTTTCTTGCACCAAACCACTTGACTACTCGATTTTCTGTATCGCCGCCTGTACCTAAGTCCGGTGTCTAGAACCCAGGGGTGTGGGAACGATTCGAACCACTCAGAGACAGTCAGGGGCAGAGCTGACTTGGCACACGCCACCCCCTACAGAAATGGCGACTGCAGCAGGACTCCAGCAACATGGGTGCGATACCGTAGACAGTGGTTCGGAAGAGCAAACCATGATGGAGGAAAGGATTTCTGATTATGTGTTCAGCAAGGTGACTATCATGAAGAAGTGGATCACCAATCTGTTAAAGGCTGGGCATCCGGTAGATGCCGCAGCTAAGTGGACAGAAGGGAAGGAGCACAAGAAATCCCTAGAGAATGCAGTCTGGCTCATGTGCTTCAAGAAGCAGGTCCAACTTTTGGATAGGCTTGTTGCAGTACAGGCAGCCGAGATAAAGGAGTCAACCCTGGAGATCCAGGACAAGACTTTAGCAGGGGAGAAGTTACTGGTAGCATTGCAGGCCTTGAATGAGGAAAGGGTGCAATTAATGGGAGAACATAAGGCCAGGTTGGAATACCTACAGTGCCAGGTCACCAAAGCCAAGGGTAATGAGTTGAGGTTGCGGGAAAAGAACGCCCGCCTAGCGAGACAAGTAAGAGAGCAGGAGGAGAAAGTAAAAGAAGTAAAGGCAGCTTATAAGTTGACAAGCGAACAGGGGTTTGAAGATGCAGATCATGGCCCCTGCAAGGAACAGATAGAAAATCTGAGCCTGGCCCTAAGGAAGGCAAAGGGCATGGTGTGCCTCATAAGCCCGAAGGCAGGCCAGGCGGATTTTATAGGGAATGAGGGGAGAATGGTTCAGACATCGCTGGTAGTGCAAAGGGGCGACCCGGTTGAGGAACAGGAGGTCCCGCGATCACCACCCGTAGCGCCAGGTTTTAGCGAGGTCTGGCCGCAAGGGGGGTTGAAGTCAGGGGTAGAAGCGAAGGTGGAACAACCCCCGCGGGAGAGGCTGGAGCCGGGGCCGATGTGCCCAGCCCGGCATTGGAGGTTTGGCCCACCCGTAGATGGCGAGGAAGAGGGACGCCTCCAAAACCAGTTCGTATTACCCTATAGCACCCAACAGCTTAGGGCTATGGTGAGCCATATTCCAAAGCTCACCGAGAAAGGGGACCCCTCGGTCCACTTCAGGGAAGTGGAACAGGCAGCCAGCATCAATGAATGCAATGGTGCTGAGCGGGCTAAAATGCTGCTGTTCTCTTTGGAGAGTAAGCTCCTCCAGTCCCTCTCTGATGAGTGTAAGAGGGGGCAAGGCGGGTATGAGGCGATCAGGGATGAAGTTCTGGGGGCCATGGGGATAGATGAGGGAAGTCCTTTCTCCCATGTGGAGAAGACGGTGCAGCTCGCAGGGAAAACCCCGTAGGCTTTCACGGACAGGTTATGGCCAGTGTACAGGAGTGCCTGCCCTGGGGCACCTAACCGGGTGTTCCTGAACGGGGATCAGCTGACCCACTGGCTCTGTTGCCTGGTGGCAAACAGCTTGCCGCAGGTCCGGGCCAAGGCGGAAATCTGGTTTCGACCCCAAGAATCCCCTGACCACCGAACTTACGGTGATCAGACAGTTGACCCTAGCCTATAAGAACGGTAGGGGAACCGATGCACACCCACCCAAGGGAAAGGTGCATGAGGTAAAACCCGGACAGGGTAGGAAGGAGTGGCATCAGGAAGGGAATAATCCTTCTAGCAATAAGCTCAATTGCTACGGGTGTGGGAAGGATGGCCACTGGAGGAAGGAGTGCAAAAACCCTTGGAAAGATAGCAAGGGAAAGAGCTCCACAGCCCCAGCCCAAAAGGTAGAGGCAGGGATCCCTCCCGCCGCGGTCGAGTTATTTTTGGACACCATGAGGTCCTTATTGACTGGCCAGGGGAGAGTAGCAGCTGCTACCGGTGCTCTGACCCCGTCAGCCCCATCCAACCCACAGCCCTGACTAGAGCCAGCGCAGCCTGTTTACCTGTGTTCCCTGCGGTACGACGTATGGAAGAGACCCCTCGTGGAGATGGAGGTAGAAAAGGTGAAGGGGACCTATCTGTTGGATATGGGGGCATCATGCACCATGGTCCATTCAGCTAACCCCACCACCTCACATCTTTCTAGCGGGGTCCCATACAGTCTGGCGGGATTCACAGGCAGAGAACAGGCCGGCTCATTTTCCATCCCGCTCTCCATTCGTTTAGGAACACTCCGCTCCAGGTGGACCTGTATCCTAATGAAGTGGGAACAGGAGGGTGGAAAGGGGATCCTGGGAGCCGACTTTATTGTAGGCCATGGGATCCTGGTGGATTTAAGAAACCATTGCCTTTGGGGGGCAAGTACAGGAAAGGAAGGCGAAGTAGTAGTCATCCCAGGGAAAGAAGGGAAGGGGACCCTGTGCACCATGAAGCCTAAAGAGGGTTATAACCTCAAGCTCATGGTCAGTAATACCCCAAAGGAGTTCCAGGCATTTGTGCGCGCCCACCTAGCCACATTTGCCACACACAAACACGACTGCGGGAGGGTCAACGGGTTTGAGGTCAACGTAGACGGGGAACCCAGGGCCCGACCACAGAAACAGTATAACTTCCCCAGGGAAGCGGAACCAGAGATGGAAGCAGTCATGTCCTCTTTAGTACAGCAGGGGGTTCTGAGACCGATAGCCACCCACGTAAACTCTCCACTGTGGCCAGTTAGAAAGCCAGACAATTCCTGGAGGGCCACGGTGGACTATCGGGTGCTCAACAGCAACATCCCAGCCTGTGCACCCATGGTAGCAGCAGTTGCCGACCTGATAGGAAGTATCTCAGCATCCGCGATCACTTTCACGGTGCTGGATATTTCCAACGGGTTTTGGTCCATCCCTTTAAGGAGGGAGGATCAGTACAAGTTTGCCTTTATGTTTAAAGGGCAACAGTACACTTGGAACTGTTTGCCTCAGGGCTTCCACAACAGCCCCAGCATTTTCCATCAGTGCATGGCAAACAGTTTAAAGGGCTTCAGCCAGCCCAGACAGTTGGTGCAGTACGTGGATGACCTGCTCCTCTTCACCGATTCGAGAGAGGAGCATGGCCCACTACTGGCCGAACTGCTGGAGCTGCTCAGGCAGTAGGGTTTTAAAGTAAGCCCAAAGAAAGCGCAGATCGGCCAGCAGGTGGTGAAATTCCTGGGCCTGACCGTACGCGCTGGGGAAAGGGCCATAGATAAGGCTAGGAGGGAAGCGGTACAGGAGTTACCAGCCCCCAACACAGTCACGGGTGTGAGGACGTTTCTAGGGCTAACCGGGTACTGCAGAGACTTTATTGAAGACTATGCAGCCACAGCTGCCCCTCTGCTCCGACTCCTACACAAGGGAGTGGAGTGGGCTTGGGATGAGGGTTGCCAGGCAGCATTTGTCAGGCTCAAGGAGGATCTGCAGACCGCACCAGCTCTAGGGGCCATAGATGGGGGGAAAGAGTTCTTCCTGGAGGTAGCAGCCAGCGGGGACAGCCTGAGTGCTGTGCTGCTCCAAGAGCGGCATGGCCGGTTGAGGCCGGTGGTCTACTCCTCCAGGATACTCACGGATGTGGAGAGGAGCTACTCCAATTGTGAGCGGCACCTCTTGGCCAAACATTGGGCTGTGAAAAGATCACTGATCTTCACAGACACCTCTCCCATCACCCTCCTCACCCATCACACACCCACCCAGATGCTCCTGGATGGGAGGATCAACGATGGGACCGTGAGCAGTGCCTGCATTGCTCGCTGGACCCTGCTCCTCTCACAGATGGATCTAAAGGTGAAGGGTCTCTGCGAGCCAAAGCTCGCAACCAATCTGGTATATGCTGGAACAGCCCACCGGTGTTCCATAGAAGGGGTTTGGAAAGTGGACATAGGTTTACGGGCCGGGATACATCCCATGGGCTGCGAAATCTATGTGGACGGATCCAGCACGGTATCTGCTGGTGAGCGACTCACAGGGTGTGGAGTTTATGACACAGCGGCAAACATTGCCCTGGCTATTAAGCTCCCCAGAACCATGAGTGCCCAGCAGGCTGAACTATCCGCGGTAGTGTACGTCGTTACACACCCCGAAATCTTCCCCACCCCGTACATGGTTTGCTCGGACAGCATGTTGCCGTGCAATTCGTGTACGGAGTACCTGGCCATCTGGTCCCGCCGCGGGTACACCTCCGCCGACGGGAGACCCCTCACAGTGAAACCCCTGCTGGAGAAGATCTTAACAGCAGTGGGGGAGGAAAGGGAGGTTTTCATCCATGAGGTGAAATCCCATTCCTCCACAGAACCCCGTAGTCAAGGCAACCAGCAAGCTGACATGCTAGCTAAGGAGGGTGCCCGCACAGGCACTTTCTGGGACCCATATGGGTCCAGACCCATGGCAGCAGTCAGGGGTAGGGATGGGACACAAGCGAGTGCAGGGGTAGCTTTAGCCCCGGACCTTAAGACGGTCTAAACCCAAGACCCCATCCTTAAGGCAGTTCTCAGTGCAGTGACTGAGGGAAAAAGGGTAGAGGGCCCTTACGGCACAGCAGCCCTCTCCGTGAAAGAAGGCATGCTGTTTAGGGGAGAACAATGGGTGGTACCACAGCAGCACAGGAGGGAATTCCTTCAACTGGCCCATGAGGGTCCAGGAGCGGGACATCCCGGGCCTGAGACCACATGGCAGCGGGTGGAACAGGCGGTATGGTGGCCAGGACTCAGGGAAGATGTCCGCAAGTTCTGCGCCAGCAGTCTGGTGTGTGCTGCTAACAACCCTGACCCCCACAAAAAGAACGTACCCATGGGACACATCAGGAGGGTAGAGGGACCATGGCAGTCGATACAGGTCAACTACATCGGGCCCCTGCCCACCACCCAGGGAGGCTATAAGTACTGCCTAGTCCTGGTAGATGTGTTCACGAACTGGGTAGAAGCCTTCCCCTGCAGAACAGCCACAGCTCTGGGTACAGCCAGGATCCTGGTCCGGGAAGTGTTCTTGTGATGGGGGCTACCACAGTATGTGGAGTCCGACCAAGGGAGTCACTTTACCGGGCAGGTAATGCAGAATACCCTTATGGTGCTCGGCATCGAGGGGAAGTGGCACGTTGCCCACAACCCACAGTCGTCAGAGATTGTGGAGAGGATGAATAGGACCTTAAAGGAAAGGTTGAGGAAAGAGACAGTGGACTCGCCTCGAAAATGGGCAGAGGTCCTACCGTTGGTCCTGATGGGGATCTGGGCCAGCCAGTCAAAAAGCAAGGGGTACTCCCCGTATGAGCTGATGACTGGCAGGGTTATGCAGACCCCCACCCATGTACTAGCCCCGGTGCTCACAGAAGGTCAGCTCAGGGAGGTAAACCGGGACAGGTTCACCCAAAACCTCTTCGAGTACCTTAAGCAGGTCCATGGGCAGACGGCTGGGAACATGGGAAAGCAGCATCGGAGTAACCGATTGCTGTTAGAACCCCGAAAACACCACGAGTGGGAGGTAGGGGATCAGGTTATGGTGAGGAATTATGCTCGGGTAGGAAGTTTAGAGCCACTATACATGGGGCCCTACAGCATTGTAGACAAGGCCAGCCCCATGGTATACGCCATTAAGATGCCTCGGCACACCAAATGGTTCCATATTAATCAGTGTAAACTGTTTAAGCCCGAGAAGAGAGAACAGTCAGTTGGGGTAAGGTCTGAGGATAGAAATCCTCAGTCTGCAGCGGGAACAAGTCCACAGACTGTACAGGCAGGCGCTGTGGCTTGTTTAAGGGGAGTGTCCATCCCGCCCACCAATTGGGACACTCCCCCACTCTTCTGGGATCCAGATGAGGAGGGACCCAAGGGCGAAGACCCTGCCCCTGACCCAGGTTTAAAGGAGGAGGGACCCGAGGGCAAAGACCCCGCCCCGGACCCAGGTTTGGGACCTGGGGGCGGAGACTCTCAGTCTGCAGCAACAGGCTGCGAAGAGTTACCTGTCCCTAGCCCAGGTTCGGGAGAGGTAAAGCCTGAGGAGGAAGATCCCCAGCCAGCGGCAGTGGTAAGCCCGCAGACTGCACCGGAGGGTACAGTGGCTCGGGTCAAAGGCCCACCAGCCAGAAAACCCCCACCCGCCAAAGTCCCTAGAAGGTCCCCACGGACGCCCCAGCCAAGGAAACCGTGGTCACCGGTGTTACGTCCGTGTACAATAAGACACAGACTGCGAGAACGGTACAACAGGTGTTTACTCAACGTGGCTCAAACTGCAACTGAACTGTACAGATTACTACTCAGTGTTATATATAGTTGTGGTCACTGCCGGTACTGCAGTATATATGAGCTGTAAAAAATAGTTCCCTCCTTAAAGGTATATACATTACAATTCCTCCCCTTTTAGATTAACAGTACCATAACACTCATTTAATAATTAAATATCAAACTAAGTACAATTAACACTTTTAACATGCAACATTAGCTGAAAATAGTTTATTTATATATTCAGTCTTTGGGGAGGCTTCCTGATCCTTTCTGGATAGCGCCTTTCCCGAGTGTCTTGCTCTTGGTGCAGAGGCGATTCTGGCCCCCTGTCGTCGGTTGGTTCATCAGCTTCCGATGCTACTGTTTCTGGGGTAGATGCGACCTGTACGTCGCGTTCATCACCAGGTACGTATGGGTGAGGCATGGGGTTGACTTGTTCCTGTGGCTCTAGGATCTGGTCAGCATGGCGTCTCACGATGCTCTCCCCAACATCCACTGTGTACATTAGTGGGCCCTGCCGTGTGCATATCGTTCCTGGCTGCCATTTTTCTGTTCGGTAGTCGCGGGCCAAGACTGGTTGCCCTACATTGAAGCTCCTTGTTGGCTTCTCATGGATGCTTACTCTCAACATCTCTTCGTACGTTTGGTCTGAGCAAATCCAGGCGAGATCTTAACCTTCGGTTAAAGAACATCATGGCTGGGGCCTGGTTGGTGACTGCATGTGTCGCATTCCGGAAGGCGAACAGGACATTGTCCACCTTGTGCTGCAGCGGAATGTTGTCATTGTACATAGCCTTTATTGCCTTCTTAAAGGTTTGTATGAACCTCTCAGCCAATCCATTTGTGGCTGGATGATACGGGGCGGATGTGTAATGCCCTATCCCATTCTTTTTCAAGAACCTCCGGAACTCTTCGGACACAAACTGTGGTCCGTTGTCGGAGCAAATCTGTTCTGGCAAGCCATTCCTGGCAAAAATGGTCCGTAGGACTGCAATAGTTTTCTCCGTGGTGGTGGAAGACATTTTGATGACCTCAGGCCATTTTGAGTGCGCATCCACGGCTATTAAAAACATTGAGTCCATGAATGGACCAGCAAAATCAATATGCACCCGTTGCCATGGAGATGAGGGCCACTCCCATGGGTGTAGAGGGGCCTGTGGTGGTGCATTTTGGACTTTCTGGCATCCTGAGCAGCTTTTGGTCAGGTCTTCGATTTGTTTATCGATTCCCGGCCACCACACATAAGCCCTGGCTAGGCTTTTCATTTTTACCCCTCCCAGATGACCCTCATGAAGCTCATTGAGTACTCTATCCCTTAACTTGGGTGGAATTACCACTCGGGATCCACACATCAAGGTCCCCTGGCACACTGACAGCTGTTCTCTCCTTGTCGAGAATGCTGGCAACAGTGAGTCACCATGTGCTGGCCATCCCTTCACCGTCAAATCATATACCCGAGACAGTGTCGGGTCATTTCGGGTTTCCTTTTCGATACAAGTGTTAGTTACCGGTAGGTATTCAACTATAGTCGAATGGAATATTTCGACAGGATCCACTGCTGGTGCTTCCTCCGCAGTAGGCAGTGGCAGGCGTGATAGCCCATCAGCATTTCCATGCTGTTTCGTGCCCTTATATTCAATCTCACAGTGGTGCGCCCCTAGAAAAAGTGACCACCTTTGTAGTCATTGCGCAGTCATCACCGGAACGCCCTTCTTCGGATTAAAAATGGAGACAAGAGGCTGGTGATCAGTCAGCAAGGTGAATTTCTGCCCGTGCAGATAGTGATTGAACTTTTTCACTCCCCACACTAGGCTGAGGGCCTCCCTGTCAATCTGGGCGTAGTTACGCTCGGCTGAGGTTAGTGATCGTGATGCAAAGGCTATTGGCCTCTCTGAGCCGTCCGAGAATTTGTGCGACAGCACCGCTCCAATGCCGTAGGGTGACGCATCACATGCCAACCTAATTGGTAATGCTGGGCTGTAATGGGCCAATACCTCTTTCGATGTGATTAGTGTTTTGCTCTTCTGGAAAGCTTGTCTACATTCGTCACTCCACTTCCATGGCACCCCAGTTTGCAGTAGGGTGTTCAGTGGGTGTAGTATTGTAGACAAATTTGGCAAGAACTTATGGTAGTAGTTTACCAGCCCGAGGAACGACCTCAGTTGTGACACATTTTCCGGTGCTGGAGCCTTGACTACTGCCTCAATCTTCTCTGGGGACTTATGTAACCCCTCTTTATCGATAACGTGGCCACAATACGAGATCTGATTTCTAAAAAACTCGCATTTGGGCCGGTTAGTTTGGAGCCCATATTCCTGCAATCTAGTGAGCAGCTGCTCCAGGTTGGCAAGGTGATCACTGTCATTTTCGCCCGTGACCAGGATGTCGTCCAAATAACACTGGGTCCCTGGGATCCCTTGCAGGACTTGTTCCATTGCCCTCTGCCAAATAGCCAGGGCTGATGCTACCCCGAATACCAGCAGGTTGTATTGGTAGAGACCTTTATGGGTGTTGATTGTGAGGTATTTTTTTGATGCTTCTTCTACCTCCATTTGCAGATATGCCTGGCCCAGATCAATCTTAGTGAAGCGTTTCCCTCCAGATAGCGAGGCGAAAATATCTTCAATCCGCGGAAGTGGATATAGTACGGTGTGAAGGACCGGGTTCACTGTTACCTTAAAGTCCCCACAGATGCGAACCTTCCTTGGTTCCCCAGGCGTGCTGCTCAATGACTTTTTCATCACAGGGACGATGGGTGTAGCCCACTCGCTCCAGTCTACCTTGGGCAGTACATCTGAACGTTCCAGACTCTCCAGCTCTGCTTGAACGGCTGGGCGGATCGCATAAGGTACCGGTCTGGCCTTAAAAAATTTGGGGCTTGCATTTTCTTCAATTTTAATCATCGCTGTCATGCCTTTTAGTGTTCCGAGTCCTTGCTAGAACACTTCTTTCATGTCAGTTAGGATCTTTGACAGTCGCCCAGGTGTGACGCCGTCATCCTTTTTGTCAGCCACAGTCAGTGCCTGTATGGAATGCCAATCCAGTTGTATTTTCCGGATCCATTCACATCCCAGTAATGGTGATCCTCCATCTTGCAATACATACAGGTCTAGTTTTGGTGTTTCCTTACCGTTATATATAACGGTCACCCTTATTTTTCCTTTGGGGTAGACTTTTTGCCCCGTGTACATCTTCAAAATAATTTTTGTGTCTCTCAAGGGTATGTGTGAGAATAGCCGCTCCTAGTCCCGTCGGTTTATGACTGTTAGGGCTGATCCTGTGTCCAATTCCATCTTTACCTGGACTCCTGCTAACTTGAGAGTCACCCAAATGGTTCGGTGATCCTCCATTGTGATCACATTATGTAGTTTCAGACAACTCAGTTCCCTGCTTTCGGAGTCGTTATCACTCTTTTGTTCGTCTGAACTATTCTCCGTCATCTTATGTACCTTCTTGTACTTTCCTTTGGTAGGTTTCTTATTGCTGGTTTTCTTTCCCGACCTGCTGACTCGTGCTATGTGTCCTACTTTCCACACTGTCTGCACACTTTGTCTTTGAACCAGCAATCATTCTGGTTCTGTGTTGTTCTGCCGCAGCGATAGCACTTCTCTGTTCGATATGACATTTTGTTTGTGCCATATTCTTGCGGTCTCTGTTGTATCTCTGCAGCGCCCCGTGCTCTGCTTCATATGATACCGCAATGCTGAAAGCCTTTTCCAGCGTAAGGTCCTTTTCAGATAAAAACCGTTTCTGGGTTCCTTCACTTTGAAGCCCACACACAAACTTGTCCCTTAAGGTATCTGCCAGTCCTGCTCCAAACTGGCAGTGTTTCGATAGTTTGCGCAGTTCTGTTAAATAATCAGCATTGCTTTCATCCTTATGCTGGTTCCGTTTGTGAAACTTGAATCTTTCTGCTATCAGCAGCGGTGTGGGGTTTAAATGTTCCTTTAGTATCGTTACTATGTCTTCAAAACTCTTTTCCATTGGCTTCGTTGGGGTTACTAGATTTCGTAATAAACCATACGTCTTTGCACCCATTAAATTTAACAATACCGACGCTTTCTTGTCATCTGACACCTCATTTGCCTTGCAGTACACCTCTATTCGTTCGACATATGTAGTCCAATCTTCGACTTCATTGTCAAATGCGGTGATACTGCCACTCTTCGGCATTTTGGGTGTGGTTTAAAATGGCGTCTCCCAATGGCTTAAAATGGCGTCTCCCGCACTTTCCTTCCTCCCCCGCGGCTGCCGGCTCTCGTGGCAATGGCGGCGCCCTGTAGGTTTCGCGCGCTTCTCCTGCGCTGCTGCCAACGCCGCTCTCGGCGGTCCTCGTGGCAATGGCGGCACCTCGCGTGTTTCTGTGCGTCTCTCTCTCCCTCTCTCCGACGCTGCTCGGCCCCTGAACACCGGCTGCGCCCTGTGTGCTCTGCCCTCTCTCTCTCTCCCCCGTCGACGCTGCTCGGCCCTTTGCTGTGCCGCTCGGTCGGGCTCTAGCCCGCCGCTGTCCGGGACGGGTCTGCGCACTACCTGTTGCCAGCCCGGTTCGCTGGACCACCTTGACTGGAAAGCCAAGCCTGGCACTCGACAGCCTCCCCCGCAATTCTCGAGTCTCTGCTGGATGACTGGGCGGTTGCCCGTGGTCGACGCCCGAGTCTGTGGCCTTGACCTCCAATCCACTGATCTTCAGGAACGAATCCCCAGGAGGTGATGCAGAGTTGCAGGTAGGTTCGAACCTGTCTCGTCGCCAATGTTACGTCCGTGTACAATAAGACACAGACTGCGGAGAACGGTACAACAGGTGTTTACTCAACGTGGCTCAAACTGCAACTGAACTGTACAGATTACTACTCAGTGTTATATACAGGTGTGGTCACTGCCGGTACTGCAGTATACATGAGCTGTAAAAAATAGTTCCCTCCTTAAAGGTATATACATTACAACCAGCTCCCCATTTAAAAAGGGCAGCCTCTCAAGTGAGGGATCAGTCTGAGGGCAGAGGTCCCCAGCCAGCAGCCACCGGCTGTGAGGGACCGAAAGTACAGGACAGTGCGGCCACACCGAAGGGAGCGGTGTGCCGCAGCCCGAACAGGAATTAGGCTGGCCGCCCGGAGACGGGCGGCGGATGTACATAGTTTAGGTAATTTAAGTTTGATACTGTTAAGTTTGGATGTTTAGTTTAAGTTTAAACGAGGTGATTGGTAGTTATAAATAAGTAGTAGTATTGTTAAGAGTGTTTGTATTTGAGTCGAGGCCGCAAGACTCTACTATGCTTCACCCAAGCCAGAGAATCTCCTCGGGACCTGGCTATATGTTCTTGTATCTCTTTGCAGAGAGATTTCAGGATGAAGGGGGGCGTACTCCTACTCGCCCTGATAGGAATGAGCATTGGAAAGCGAGGTGACATGGAGGAATCCCACATCTATGGGTGCTCAGGAGATAGAGCACCGATAGTGACCGACGGAAGCGGCGAACGGGATGTGGAGGATCTCGCCATTTACTTCCACGAGGGAAGGTGGCCAGGGTGGCTGGAGTCCAATTCGAGTCAGTACTCCAGCCAGACCAGGTTCACGTACAGGGAGGCCTCCCTCCTGTGCCCCAGGGTGCAGGTTGTTGCCACAAGGGTCAGCGTCACCGTAGGGAAACATGTACGTTTATCATGCAAGGGACAGATTCCTTTAGATAGATGGTGGTGGCTCAGAAAACTGAGCAAGAATATGGGAAACCCCGCAGTCGAGTGGGAACGATTGGGGAATAATGCCCATCGGATGATTACAGGGACTCACGGGGGATTGAGTGTGTGCTGGGACAAGTGGAGGGAACCGGATCAGCGGATTTATGTCTGTATGTGGGGATCAGAGAAGGTCTGCCCCACAGGCATATCCATCATTTTCCACCAGCAGTGGCAAGATGCCGGGGAGGGGGTGGAGTGGGATTCCAGCCTGAAGGCGCGCACGGTCCCATACTCCCCGTTCCCAGTGAATGCCACTGAACTCGTGACCCGCCCCCAAAAGCCCCTGCCCACAACCCAGGCAACAAGGACACACACAGAGGGGTGCCCTGCCACCACCAAGGGACCAGGGAATGGGCTGGTACTAGTGCCGACGGATCAGGTGCTGTACCAGGGGGTATACTATGCGGTAGCCTCCGTGATTTTAAACCTCACCGAGGTACACTTACTGAAGTGGTGCCCCAAAGAGACAGAACAGCTATACCAGGCCCTGTTAGAAGAGATGTTTAGGAAATTTTACGAGTTCAATTTTGCCAACGTAGATAAAACAGAACTGTACACCACACACAATGAGTACTTTGGTAATACAGGGAGACAATGAAGGGGAGCCTGGAATGATGTTTTTACTGCATTTAACACAGGGTCCTCTGTCATCAACAGCTTGGATGACATAGAATTGCAGACACAGATAAACGGTTTAAAAACACAGTTAAAGAGAATCTTGATGGATGAAAATAAGGTGGTAGGCTCAGAGTTACATGAGGACCAGGCCATGACGGTCCATTTAAAAGAAATCATAGCTGAGTTGGAGAAGCATGCAAAGACCGTAAATGCCCTTATAAGAGAGGACAGAAATGCTTCAGATCAGGCTGCGCAGAACGAGGTGTGCGTGCTGTATGGGGTGTGGTTGCTGGGCGACGGCCACGGTAACCTGGAGGATTTAAAACAGGGTTTAGTTCCCTCCTGGATCAGCAACAAGCACCTCGCAGCCCTCCATCCATTTGAGAATGCATTAAGCCTGTGTCAACTCCGGATAGCTGCTGAGGCCTACCCAGTCCCAGTAGATTGTGGACGTTCAAACCATACTATCATGGGTATAGTAGTAAGAATGCCGGTCATGGGTGGGACAGCCCAACCCGCACCGGTATACAGGGTAGAGAACATTGGAGTCATTCAAGGGGGTGCACACATCTGTTTCATTGAAACATAGAAACATGGAAGATAGGAGCAGGAGTAGGCCATTCGGCCCTTCGAGCCTGCTCTGCCATTCAATGAGATCATGGCTGATCATCCAAATTCAGTACCCTGTCGCTGCCTTCTCCCCATATCCCTTGATCCCTTTAGCCTCAAGAAATATATCCAACTCTTTCTTGAATATATTTAATGAACTGGCCTCCACCGCCCTCTGTGGCAGAGAATTCCACAGGTTCACCACTCTCTGGGTGAAGAAATTCCTCCTCATTTCAGTCCTAAATGGCTTACCCCTTATCCTTAGACTAGGACCCCTGGTTCTGGACTCCCCGGCCATCAGAAACATCCTTTCTGCATCTAGTCTGTCCAGACCTGACAGAATTTTATAGGTTTCAATGAGATCCCCTCTCAATCTTCTAAACTCCAGTGAGTATAAGCCCAATTGACACAATCTCTCCTCGTACGTCATTCCTGTCATCCCAGGTATCAGCCTGGTGAATCTTCACTGAACTCCCTCCATGGCAAGAACGTCCTTCCTCAGGTAAGGTGACCAAAACTGCACACAATACTCAAGGTGCGGTCTCACCAAGGCCCTGTACAACTGCAGCAAGACATCCTTGTTCTTGTACTCAAACCCTCTTGCTACGAAGGCCAACATACCATTTGCCTTCTTAACCGCCTGCTGCACCTGCATGCTTACCTTCAGCGACTGGTGCACAAGAACACCCAGGTCTCTTTGCACTTTCCCTTCTCCCAATCTATTGCCATTCAAATAATAATCTGCCTTCCTGTTTTTGCCACCAAAGTGGATAACCTCACATTTATCCACATTATAGTGCATTTGCCATGTTTCTGCCCAATCACCCAACCTGTCCAAATTGTACTGGAGTTTCATGACATCCTCCTCATAGCATACCCTCCCACCCAGCTTTGTGTCATCTGCAAATTTGGAGATATTACATCCAATTCCCTCGTCCAGATCATTAATATATATTGTGAACAGCTGGGGTCCTAGGACCGATCCTTGTGGTACCCCACTAGTCACTGCCTGCCACTCGGAAAACGGCCCGTTTATTCCAACTCTTTGCTTTCTGTCCGCCAACCAGTTCTCTATCCAAGTCAATTCCTTGCCCCCAATCCCATGTGCCTTAATTTTGCACGCTAATCTCTTATGTGGGACCTCATCGAAAGCCTTCTGAAAGTCCAAATACACCACATCCACTGGTTCTCCCTTATCTATTTTACCAGTTACATCCTCAAAAAATTCCAGTAGATTAGTCAAGCATGATTTACCTTTTGTAAATCCATGTTGACTTTGTCCGATCCTGTCACTGCTTTCCAAGTGCTCTGCTATTACATCTTTTATAATTGACTCTAGCATTTTCCCCACTACCGATGTCAGGCTTACCGGTCTATAATTCCCCACTTTTTCTCTGCCACCTTTTTTGAATAGTGGGGTAACATTAGCGACCCTCCAATCCATGGGTACTGTTCCAGAGTCTATCGAGTTCTGGAAGATGACCAGCAATGCATCTACTATTTCTATGGCCACTTCCTTAAGTACCCTGGGATGTAGATTATCAGGCCCTGGGGATTTATTGGCCTTCAGTCCCATCAATTTTCCTAACACCACTTCCCTACAAATACTGATTTCTTTCAGTTCCACCCTTTCATCAGACCGTATGTTCCGCGGTATTTCTGGGAGGTTGTTTGTGTCCTCCTTTGTGAAGACAGAACCAAAATATGTATTTAGTTGGTCTGCCATTTCTTTCTTCCCCATTATAAATTCCCCCGATTCTGACTGCAAGGGACCTACGCTTGACTTCACCAATCTTTTTCTCTTTACATATCTATAAAAGTTTTTACAGTCAGTTTTTATGTTCCCTGAAAGCTTACTCTCATATTCTATTTTCCCTTTGTCCTCCTTTGTTGAATCCTAAACTGCTCCCAATCCTCAGGATTATTGCTTTTTCTGGCCAATTTGTATTTCCTCTCCTTGGATATTATGCTATCCCTAATTTCCCTTGTTAGCCACGGTTGAGTCACCTTTTTTGTTTTATTTTTATGCCAAACTGGGATGAACAACTTCTGTAGTTCATCCATTCGGTCTTTGAATGTTTGCCATTGCCTATCCACCGTCAACCCTTTGAGTGCCATTCCCCAATCAATCCTACCCAACTCGCTCCTCAGACCATCGTAGTTTCCTTTATTTAAATCGAGGACCCTAGTTTCTGAGTCAACTACTTCATTCTCCATCTTAATGAAGAATTCTATCATATTATGATTGCTCCGACCCAAGGGGCCTCGTACAACAAGATTGCTAATTAATTCTTTCTCGTTACATAATACCCAGTCCAAGGTGGCCTGATCTCTGGTTGGCTCCTCGACATATTGGTCCAGGAAACCATCCCGTAAACACTCCAGGAATTCCTCCTCCACAGTATTGTTACTAATTTGGTTAGCCCAATCTATATGTAGATTAAAGTCACCCATGATGACTACTGTGCCCTTATTGCACGCTTCTTTAATTTCCCTTTTAATGCCAGCCCCAACCTCCGCCTTACTGTTTGGAGGTCTATATACCACTCCCACTAATGTTTTTTTCCCCTTAGTATTTCTCAATTCTACCCATACAGATTCCATCTCATCAGAGCTAATATCCTTCATTACAATTGTGTTAATCCCTTCTTTAACCAGTAATGCTACCCCTCCTTCCTTTCCTTTTTGCCTATCTTTCCTGAATATCAAATACCCCTGGATGTTGAGTTCCCAGTCTTGGCCATCCTTGAGCCACGTTTCCGTAATCCCAACCAAATCATATTCGTTTACCTCTATTTGCGCAGCTAATTCATCCACCTTATCACAAATGCTCCTCGCATTAAGACACAAAGCCTTCAGGCTTGTTTTTTTAACGCTCTTAGACCTATTAGAATTATTATTTACTGTGGCCACGTTTGATTTAAACCGTTGATTTCTCTGACTGCCACTTTTGTTTTTCTCCTTCCTATCTTTTGCTTTTATCCTTGTTTCCCTTTCCTCTGTCTCCCTGCTCAGGTTCCCAACCCCCTTCCATTTTAGTTTAAATCCTCCCCCACAGCACTAGCAAACACTCCCCCTAGGACATCGGTTCCAGCCCTGCCCAGGTGCAGACCATCCGGTTTGAACTGGTCCCACCTCCCCCACAACCGGTTCCAATGTCCCAGGAACTTGAATCCCTCCCCCTGGCACCATTCTCTAGCCACGTATTCATCTGAAGTATCCTTCTATATCTACTCTGACTAGCACATGGCACTGGTAGCAATCCTGAGATTACAACCTTTGAGGTCCTGTTTTTTAATTTACCTCCTAACTCCCTATATTCCGCTTTTAGCACCTCATCCTGCTTTTTACCTATATCGTTGGTGCCTATATGCACCACGACAACTGGCTGTTCACCCTCCCCTTCCAAGATGTTCTGCAGCCACTCGGAGACATCCTTGACCCTTGCACCAGGGAGGCAACACACCATCCTGGAGTCTCGTTTGCGGCCGCAGAAATGCCTATCTATTCCCCTTACAATTGAACCCCCTATTACTATAGCTCTACCACTCTTTTTCCTCCCATTCTGTGCAGCAGAGCCACCCCTGGTGCCAGGAAGTTGGCTGCTGCTGCCTTCCTCTGATAAGCCATCCCCCCCAACAGTACTCAAAGTGGTATATCTGTTGGAGAGGGGGATGGCCACAGGGGACCCCTGCACTACCTGCCTGCGCCTAGTACTCTGCCTGTTGGTCACCCGTTCCCTTTCTTCCTGTCCAACCTCTACCTGTGGTGTGTCCAACTCCCTAAACGTGCTATTCACGATGTCCCGAGCATCGTGAACGCTCCAGTATGCATCCAATCGCAGCTCCAGTGCCGCAATGCGGTCTGTCAGTAGCTGCAGCTGGGTGCACTTCCTGCACACGTAGTTGTCAGGGACACAGGAAGTGTCCCTGATTTCCCACATCTCGCAGGAGGAGCAGATCACAGGGCCGGGCTGTCCTGCCATGACTTACCCTTTAATTAATTGAGTTTAAATTAAATCAATCAATCCCACTAATTACACTACAGTTAAATAGTTTACCAACAGTCCCCGCTACACCAGAGAGCCCTTAGAAACTATAAAACAGAGTTAAAGTTTAAGAAAGAGAGAAATACTCACCAACCAATCACTTACCTACTTCCTGCTGACGTCACACTTGGATTACTTTTTACCTCTCTCCCGGAGCCTGGATTGGTACACCTCTGGTGCTCCCTCGCAGGTCCGCTGCCTCTCCGGTCTCGGGTCTCTGGGCCTCGCTGCCTCGGGCTGCTGTTTAAGTACCTCCGCCGCCTCTGGTGCTCCCTCGCAGTTCCGCTGCCTCTCCGGTCTCGGGGCTCTCACAGTGGTCCCACCTTATGTCATAAATTGGGAGCACGCTATGACAGGTACTGACCTCTTGGGGTGCCGGAGCTGGGGAGCACACATAATATTGTGTCCCCAGCACTTGAATGCCTATTCAAAACCACAGTGCGGGTTTAGAGCTGCTGGCGCAAAACCTATAAACTGTACCATGGAGGTAATGGCACAAGACCATGTTCCCCCACAGGTAGCATATATAGGAGGTGGGATATTGGATAAAGGGACCCTGTATGGACAAGTTATTAAAAAGGATGCCCAAAATGGCTTCTGAAACCTCGTGACCAAAACCAACAGGATTTTAAAAGCAAGGCCCTGCAAAAGGCAGGCCCTGAAACGAAACCTAACATGCATGGATCTGTGAAAGACTTTGTAAAGCCAGACAGCTAGGTAAACACAGAATATGCATTCTTCACCTTGGAATAGATCAAGTCAGGATGGGCCTAATCCTGAGGCCATCAACTTTTTGCATACATAATCGGTAACAGATCAACATGGCCACCGAGCCAGGAAAACCCGATTAAGTTTCATAAATAACAAACAGCCAGGATATCGAAGCCATTAAACCAGGAGACAACTGCCCCAGAAGTTGTTAAAGTAAATGACTGTAATCATTTTAAACGAGCCCGCCAAAAGTTAGACAAAGAACTGACCTGATTTGGCACGCAGATAAGGGGTGAAGAACCGAGAATACTTGTAGGCCCACCGGTAGCCAAGCTCTCTCTTCTCTCTTGCCTCTTGCTCGGCCCCTTGCTCGCTCCCTTGCCTCTTGCTGAGGACACCCATTACAACACCGGGGGCCAAACGGGAAAAAAAATGAAACCGAATCAAGCACGCACAGGACACACGGGGCCACGAATGGGTAGGCGAGACGAGATGAGATGAGAAAAATGGTAAAACCAGTAAAGGCAGAGAAGGGCAGCGGAAAGACACATTGGTGGACAAATGGCCTAGTTATAAGCTGGCGTTTGATGAATAAGTTGGCGTTTGAAGCATGGATAGTCAAGTCAATTAAGAATAAGCTGCTGTTTGAAGCTTGGGTAGAAAAATCAGAGTAACGTTAAAAACCGCCAACCAAGCCCCAACCGCAGCAAAACCGTTGGCGACCGAACCGCCCGAAGAAGAAGACCCATCGCGACAAAGTACTCAACGAAGACGTAAACGGAGGAAAAGGAGGGTGCTTCGCACAAACAACTCTATAGTAATCTGGGATTTTATGATTAAGGTTATCCGCCAGAGGGTGTTGTAGCTAGTGCTGCTGCTAGTTAAGGTCAGCGGACGTGGAATGGGAGGATGCAGGCCTGTGTGTTTGTTACGCAGCTGTTTAATAAAGTACACGGACTAATTCTAATATCTCGCCTCTTCGAGTTCCTTGTTTCACTACATGGATTTATCACATTTGGCGACGAGGTAAAAGGACACTGAATAAAGAAGAGAAGTCTGCCAGGACTTTTAAAAAGCAAACTCACGAGCTAAAGTTAGCTACCAATTTGATGAGAGCATGGCTGCCATGGTAGGAATGGTCTCCGCTTTTGATATTCTAGCACAAACCTGGGAGGAATACTGTGAAGTGTTGGGTTATTTCTTCGAAGCAAATGAAATAAATGATGCTGGAAAAAGGAAAGCCATTCTGCTTAGTTCAGTGGGAAGCCAAACCTACAGTTTGATGAAGAATCTGCTCAGTCCTGAAAAGCCTGGAGACAAATCAATTGTTGAGTTAGTGGCCTTGCTAAAAGAACATTTCAACCCTAAGCCTAGTGAGATTGTACAGCGGTTCAAGTTTAATTTAAGGAACAGAAAAGAGGAAGAGAGTGTAATGGACTATGTAGCGGTGTTGCATAAATTAGCACAAGATTGCAATTATGGGAACAACCTGAAGGAAATGCTGAGAGATAGGCTAGTTTGTGGAATAATGGACGACCGAATGCAGCGTAGATTATTATCCGAGACTGGGCTTACTTATGAAAAAGCATTGGAACTTGCTCAAGCCATAGAGACAGCGAACCAAGATGTAAAAGAAATACAGGGTTCAGACAGGGCTAATGCTAAGCAAATTGCAGCTCAGGTTATTGTGCACAAGTTAAACATGCATCAGAAACCATAACATGAGCATGTGAAGGCATGTTATAGATGCAAGGGCGATCACCTGGCGAGTGAATGCTGGTTTCTGGAGGAAAAGTGCCACAAGTGTGGGAAACAAGGACACATAAAATGAGCATGCAGGGCAAAATCACCTGTGGAGGAATCCGAACCAAAAGGAAAGCAAAACCAAGGAAGAGAAGTGAAAAAACATGGAGCACACCACATCAGCGGGGAAGCTGAGGAAGAAGAGGACATGTTCATAATGTATAGCATGTTAGAGAACATTCCAAAAGTGGCTCCTATCACATTGCAACTGACAGTAAATGACTTTAAGGTGAACTTTGAAGTTTATACAGGGTGCGGTGTAACCATAATGAACAGGGCAGAGTATGCAAAATTGTGGAACCGTGCAAAAGTTCCAGAGTTAAAGTCTTGCTCTCTGCATCTTAAAACATATACAGGTGAATGAGTAACGACATTAGGTGCAGCTAATGTAACTGTGCAACACAGGGACACAGTGGAACAGCTACCTGTAGTTATAGTATCAGGTACCGGACTGAACCTGTTAGGCCGGGGCTGGATAAAAGAACTTAAATTAGACTGGGGAGCAGTAAATAAAATAGATAAGGGCAAACAGTTGACTTTGCAAGAAGTGTTGAGTGAACAGGAGAATGTGTTCAAGGAGGAACTTGGCACATTAAATGGCCCCCCAGCTAAGATTTATGTAGACAAGGAGGCACCGCCAAGGTTTTTTAAACAACGAACTGTGCCTTATGCCATGAAACCAAAGGTAGAGGGTGAGCTTGACCATCTATAGAGAGAGAACATACTGGAGCCAGTGAAATGTTCGGAATGGGCAGCTCCCACAGTACCTGTTTTAAAACCGAACAATTTGGTAAGACTCTGGAGATAATAAATTGGCAGTCAATCGGGTGTCCAAATTGGAGCATTATCCTATTCCCAAAACAGAGGATCTCTTTGCAAACCTGGCTGGAGGAAAGAAATTCACAAAGTTGGATATGAGTCATGCATACTTGCAGATTACACTGGATGACGAATCAAAGAAGTATGTTACCATAAATACACACAAGGGCTTGTTTACATATAATTGCTTATCGTTTGGTGTCTCATCTAGTCCAGCTATCTTCCAGAGGACAATCGAAGGTGTACTGCAAGGGATTTCACATGTTTCCATCTATCTGGATGACATTCTGGTGACGGGAAGAACCGACCAGGAGCATCTGAGCACTCTGAGAGAGGTACTACAGAGATTGGAGAGGGCAGGGTTACAGCTCAAGAGGAGTAAGTGCACTTTCCTGGGGAATGAGGCAGTGTTCCTGGGACACAGAGTGGACGCCACCGGGCTCCATCCAATCAAGGAGAAGGTACAAGCACTGCAGGACGCCCCTGCTCCTACCAATGTGGCTGAGTTAAAAGCTTATGTGAGGCTGCTGAACTATTATAACAGGTTTTTACCAAACTTGTCAACAGTGTTAGCACCTCTTCACAAACTACTGCGCAAGGAGACACAGTGGCAGTGCAGAGAGGAGCAGGGGGTTTCATTTGAACATTCCAAGAAACTGATGCTGTCGTTGGATGTGCTGGTTCACTACAATGAAGAGAAAGACATCATTCACTCTTGTGATGCTTCACCTTACGGGGTGGGGGCAGTTCTTTCACACTGCATGAAAGATGGAACTGAAAGACGAATAGGGTTTATGTCCCGAACTCTAACACCAGCGGAAAAAAACTATTCCCAGTTAGACAAAGAGGGGTTAGCAGTAATGTTTGGGTTACAGAGATTCCACAAGTACATATATGGCAGGAAGTTCACCATATGCACCGATCCTAAACCTCTTCTCTCTCTTTTCAATGAAATGAAAGCAGTTCCACAGATGGTATCACCCCGGATCCAGAGGTGGGCAGTGACGTTGAGGGCATGAGTATGTCATCGTCTACAAGGCGGGCAAGTACCATGGGAACGCAGATGCCTTGAGCCGTCTTCCACTGCCAGGCACACCTATCCTTGCAGCTCCAGAGGACAGAGTTTTGATGTTGGAGGACACTGACACGGCACTTGTGACTGCAGAGCAAGTAAGAACATGGACAGGTAAAGATCCAGTACTGTCTAGAGTTCGAGAATATGTGGTGAGGGGATGGCCACAGCATCCGGAAGGGACTGACTTCACACCCTACAGTGTCAGGAAAACAGAGCTGAGTGTGCAGGATGGTTGCGTGTTGTGGGGAGTATGAGTGATTATTCCACAGCCAGCACGACAGTCTATCCTAGAGCAACTACAACAGTGTCATCCTGGGGTCTTGCATATGAAAGCCTTGGCTAGGAGTTACTTGTGGTGGCCAAAGCTAGATGAGGAGATAGAAAATCTAGTCAAGACATGCAGCACTTGTCAGGTACACAGGAAGGCCCCAGCAGCGGCTCCTCTCCACCCCTGGGAGTGGCCGGATAAACCATGGAGAAGATTGCACTTAGATTATGCGGTTCCATTAATGGGAAAGATGTTCATCATAATCATTGATGCACATTCCAAATGGATGGATGTTTATCCTGTTAATTCTGCTTCCTCCACTACTACTATAGACTGCCTGCATCAGAGCTTCAGTAATCAAGGGCTACTGGAGATCGTGGTAAGTGACAATGCCACTTGTTTTGTGAGTCCAGAGACAAAAGAGTTCATGAGAAACAATGGCATAGTGCAGGTGACCTCGGCTCCATATCATCCGTCCTCAAATGGACTTGCAGAGAGAGCCATACAAACATTTAAAGAGATGATAAAAAAAAGTGCAGAAGAGAGTTTAGCAGCCAAAGTATCACGGGTTCTGTTCAGCTACAGAATAACACCTCAATCCACCACAGGACTCTCTCCTGCTGAGATGTTATTAGGTCGTAGACTACACTCCACTCTTGACCTTGTCCACCCAGACCTAAAAAGGAAAATGGAAAACAGACAAAACAAATAAAAAGAGAACCATGACAAAAGAACAAAGAGCCGAAGTTTTGGAGAAGGAGATGCGGTCCTTACCAGGAATTTCAGTTATGGACCAAAGTGGATTCCTGGCTTCATAGACTCAATGACAGGTCCAGTATCATACAAGGTCATGTTGGGAGATGGTAGGGTAGTACGCAGACATGTAGATCAGATACTTACCAGACAAGGGGAAATTGAAATTGAGGTTCCAGATGCAATGGCTGAGGACAGGTTTGCCCCCAGTTATCCAAGTGCATCTGTGGTGCCACCACCATGGACAGAGACAATTCCACAAGAACCCATTCATCAAGAGGAAACCATCGTTGCAGAGTCAGATACTCTGAGCACTGCTCAGGAGCAGCTGGTGGCTTCACCATAAACAAGCAGGGACTTTACTGTCAGACGTTCACAAAGGTCTCGCAAGCCACCAGAGAGATTGGTACTGACCTGTTAGATTCGTCAAGTATTGAACATAGTGAATGGAGGCTTCTTATGTGACCCTTAGGAATGGTTGTTTGTTAAGAAATTCATATTGAAATCTTAAGGGAGGAGGAATATAGCAATCTGGGATGTTATGATTAAGGTTATCCACCAGAGGGTGTTGTAGCTAGTGCTGCTGCTAGTTAATGTCAGCGGAGGTGGAATGGGAGGATGCAGGCCTGCATGTTTGTTACGCAGTTGTTTAATAAAGTACACGGACTAATTCTAATATCTCACCTTTTTGAGTTCCTTGTTTCACTACATGGATTTATCACAAACTCCATCGCCGCACCCTGTGACCACGTGACGATGACGAACCCCAAAAGGACAACAAGAGTGAACCCCAAAACCCACAACCAGTTAAATCAACAAGGTTTCGAATTGGTGAGCATGAATTCCTGGCCCCTCGTAGCTTAATCGAGTTAGGTATTGGGGGTGGGATAAGGATAAGGGGAATTTTAATGTGTTTATTCCCTTGATGTACCATGTGTTCCCCATTCCCAAATAAGTGTATTGTTTTTGCCTGTAATTATTCCAGTAATTCTCAGTATTGTGTTTTATTCAGCCTTTTAATAAAATTATGGTTTTCTTGTACCAAACCACTTGTCTACTCTATTTCTGTATCGCCGCCTGTACCTAAGTCCAATGTTTAGAACCCAGGGGTGTGGGAGCGATTTGAACCGCTCAGAGACAGTCAGGGGCAGAGCTGACTGGGCACACGCCACCCCCTACATAGGTCAAATAATTCTAAAGTTATCCTTCCTGAAATAGTTACATATCCAAAGGTTTTGATCTCAGTAAGTTCTTCACTGTCACTTTTTGAGTTTATATTTCAACAGGAGATCTTATTTTGAAAACTAATGCTATTCGCAGTATTTTATTTCCCTTCATTTGAAGAAATTAAAAATTTGTTGAAGTACTCAGACATTGAACTATTTTAAGGAAGTAGTTTTATTTTGGGCTAAAAATAATGTAAAGTGAATGACGCCAACAGCAGAGGGATTAGTGCAACTTTGTTTCTGAGTTCAGACATCCCAATGCAATAAAGCAAAGCATCAATAACATGGCAATTCATACGAAATGGGGCAAGCACAAACTTAATGAATAATTAGCCAGATTATTATTTTTTTGCCAGACAATTGCCATGAGGTTGGGAGGAAGGGGTTAAGAATTAAAATTTTTTGCAAAATAATCCTTGAAAATCGTTTCAAATTTGGTAAGAGAATATATTTGATAACCAATTGTGTGTTTGCTTATTTTTGTTCTATTTCTATTCTCACTAGCTGAAGTGCCCGGCGGTGCCGAGGGTCTTTTGAGGGCATGTTGTTGTTGGAAGAGAGAGAGAGAGCGACTGGGGGGAAGAGAGAGAGAGTGACTGGGGGGAAGAGAGAAAGGGACTGGGGGGAAGAGAGAGAGCGACTGGGGGAAGAGAGAGAGCGACTGGAGGGAAGAGAGAGAGAGTGACTGGGGGGAAGAGAGAGAGCGACTGGGGGGAAGAGAGAGAGCAACTGGGGGGAAGAGAGAGAGCGACTGGGGGGAAGAGAGAGAGCCACTGGGGGGAAGAGAGAGAGCGACTGGGGGAAGAGAGAGTGACTGGGGGAAGAGAGAGAGCGACTGGGGGGAAGAGAGAGAGAGTGACTGGGGGGAAGAGAGAGAGCGACTGGGGGGGAAGAGAGAGAGCGACTGGGGGGAAGAGAGAGCGATTGGGGGAAGAGAGAGAGCGACTGGGGGGAAGAGAGAGAGTGACTGGGGGGAAGAGAGGGAGCGAGAGACTGGGGGGAAGAGAGAGAGCAACTGGGGGGAAGAGAGAGAGCGACTAGGGGAAGAGAGAGAGCGACTGGGGAAGAGAGAGAGCGATGGGGGGAAGAGAGAGAGCGACTGGGGGGAAGAGAGAGAGCGACTGGGGGGAAGAGAGAGAGCGACTGGGGGAAGGGGGAGGCGGGGAGGAAAGGAGGAGGGGGGAGGAAAGGGGAGGGGCGAGGAAAGGGGGAGGGGTAGGAAAGGGGGAGGGGAGGGGGGAGGAAAGGGGGAGGGGGAGGAAAGGGGGGGATGGGGAGGGGAGAGGGGGGAGGGGAGGGGGAGGGGAGGGGAGGGAGGAAAGGTGGGAGGGGAGAGGGAGAGGGGGGAGGAAGGGGGGGGGAGGGGGAGGGGGGAAGGGGGAGGGGGAGGGGGAGGGGGAAGTGGGAGGGGGGAAGAAGGGGGAAGAAGGGGGAGGGGGAGGGGGAGGGGGAAGAAGGGGGAGGGGGAAGAAGGGGAGGGGGAGGGGGGAAGAAGGGGGGAGGGGAGAAGAAGGGGGAGGGGGGAAGAAGGGGGAGGGGGGAGGGGGGAAGGAGGGGGAGGGGGGGAAGGAGGGGGGAGGGGGGAAGAAGGGGGAGAGGGGGGAAGAAAGGGGAGGGGGATTGGAGGGGGAGTGGGGATGGAGGGGGAGGGGGGAAGAAGGGGGAGGGGTGTAGAGGGGGGGAGGGAGCGCCCTGTCAGCCCGAGCCCTGCCCCCCGCATCGCTGAGCCCCGCTCCACGATCTCCCGAGCCCCGCCCCCCGATCTCCTGAGCCCCACCCCCCGCCCTCCCGAGGCCCGAACTCCCGAGGCCCGATCTCCCGAGCCCCACCCCCGATCTCCCAAGGCCCGATCTCCCGAGCCCCGCCCTCCCGAGCCCCGCCCCCCGCCCTCCCGAGCCCCGATCTCCCGAGGCCCGATCTCCTGAGCCCCGCCCCCCGCCCTCCTGCCCCTGATCTCCCGAGTCTCGCCCCCTGATCTCCCGAGCCCCGCCCCTGATTTCCCGAGCCCCGCCCCCCCCGACCTCCCGAGGCTCGCCCCCCCCGATCACCCGAGGCCTGATCTCTCGAGACCCGGCCCCCCCAAGCCCCGATCTGCCGAACCCTGATCTCCCGAGCCCCGCCCGAGCCAGCTTCAAGAGCAGAGAGAGAGACGCCGCCGCGCAACCTACCGTGTGAGGTCTGGCCGGACTCAAGTCGCGCGCGCTGACTCCTGCCCCACCCGCCTTTACTAAGATGGTGGCCGTGGCGATGCTCGGCTCAGGCCCGCCCCCTCCAGCCTTCACAAAGATGGCAGCGATCGCGAGCCGCTTGTTGAGCGCAACGGGAGGTGCCTAGCTCGGGCATGGCTGGGAAACAGAGGCCCAGGCTTTCAGGCCTGGAAAAACAGTGAAAGGTAGGACAATTCTAGATGTTAGAGAAAAGATTTACAAATTAATTAACTTTTTTTAAAAACAATTTGTGTTTTAAAAGCAACTTTTTTTTTGCTGGAAATGTAGATTTGAAAAGAAACACGCAGAAAGTGGGAAAAATAAATGAACAGTTTGGAATCAAGATGGCGGCCACTCACCTCGGTTCAGAATGATAAGGCCCACCCACCCACGCACCGATTGGTCAACCGTCAGGTCACTGAACTGTAGGATTGGTCAATCATCACGTCACTCAACTGTAGGATGGCCCGCCCGCACACACAATGAACCCGCCCCCACTCGATGCAAATGAGCGGATAATGAGAGGATTTTTGAAAGTTTTTTGGGTACCGTCAGCACAACTTTTGTCCGAGCAAAAAGTAAATATGCCTACAAGAGTCCCCTAATGATGAGCTTTCTTTTGGTATAACATATGTGTAGGTATGCTCTATAACTTTTGATTGTATAGCCGGACAGAGAGACAGACAGAGAGACAGACAGACAGACATATCCTTTTATATATATAGATTTAGAAATTGAAGTTATATCTAAGAGTTTATAGGATACAAGGAAAAGGCAGAGAAATGGGATTAGACTAAAGAAAGAACAAACTTGCATTTCTATAGTGCCTTTCATGACCTCAGGACATCCTAAAGCATTTTACAGCTACTGAAGTACTTTTGAAGTGAAGTCACTGTTGTAATGTAGGAAATGTGGCAGCCAATTTGCGCACAGCAAGCTCCCTCAGACAGCAATGTGACCAGATAATCTGTGTTTTTAGTGATAATTGAGGGGTAAATATTGGCCAGGATACTGGGGAGAACTCCCCTGCTCTTCTTCAAAATAATCCCATGAGATCTTTTACGTCAATCTGAGAGGGTAGACAGGGCATCGGTTTAACGTCTCACCCGAAAGACGGCACCTCTGACAGTGCAGCACTCCCTCAGTACTGCACTGGAGTGTCAGCCGGGATTATGTGCTCAAGTCCCTGGAGTGGGCCTTGAATCCACAACCTTCTGACTCAGAGGCGCGAGTGCTACCCACTTTTTTTTTTATCATACTTTATTGAACATTAAGAACATTTACAACATCGTGATCATTACATTGTTTGATACAAATCAATTCCACCGCCCTGCACAGCCATTCCGCCACCACATTTTAACATCAAAACCTGAAGTTTAATTTGTCACCTGTAACATATATTAATCGATTGTACTTTAAAAATTGGTTGTAAAATACTGTCCTTAAATTCCTTTCTGAATAAAACATCCACAGAGCCTTATAATGGTCTTTTAGCTTATATTTAAAATACTCTTTAAGATTGATTCTCCTCCCCTTAAAAAACAGAGCATTCCTTCTTTGCACAATCACGAATCTAGCCAAACTGGACATTAAATTAATTGCTGCTCCGCTAGACTCTGGCAGACTCTCCTGCAATCCCCATCTCAAAATCGAGTCCCACGGGATTCCCATTCTTGCTGTTCGGTCCCCACCCAACAAAAAAGCTTCACACAACTGTCAAACATAGTACTCAAAGTAATTTAACTGCGGACATAACACCAGTAAATGGGACAGAGTCTCATCCTGTGTCCCACGCATTGGGCAAGTTGCCGCCTCCACTCGTCCAATCTTGCACAAGACCGTCATGGTAAAAATCCGGTTATGAGCCAATTTGAAATCCAGTTCAATCCATTCTGGGCATTTAAAATTCGCCCACACTCCCTTCCAAATCCTGTTGAAGTCCAGCTGTGGGTATGTACTCTGCCAAAACTCTTGACCAGCAGGTGTCTTGAATCTCCATTCTCTGAATACCTCATAGAAATCTCGAGTATTACTGTTGTCAAATTGGACTAACTCTCCCCCTTTCTCCAGTACAAAGCTTGGAAAAGCAGGACGCATTTTACTTCCTTTGGAGATTTCTGCATTTATTTCTTCCATCCAATCCTGTGGCATTGCCCTCACAATCTTCTCATACATGATTCCTATTGCTTTTCCTTCTACCTCCTGATCCTCCTCCCACACCATGTCCCTCACTATCGCTTCCGGCAACCAACCTGGAATCACCTCGTATAATACATCTTTCACCGATATAATCCCAGCTTTTATAAAAGCTTGATTAAATAAAACCTCTCCTTCGATGTTGACCCACCTGTTCAAAAATAAGTGCTGTTCTAAAAATTCCTCAGCCCCCTTGGGCATAAACTGCACACTTTTTAAAAATTGAGCCCAAGTCTCTACAACCCCCTTATAAAACCTAGGGAGAAGCTTAATCGATTTCAAAAACATATTATTGTATTCCATATACAATATCCCCTGCCCTCCTATCCCACTTCGGTTTAAAAAATGCTCAAAACAACTCTTCCAAAAACTTGAATTTGACTTCTGAAGAAATCTCTTCACCCATTTGATTCTAAAGGATTTTTTCTTCAAATCAGTATCTGGGAAGTTGAGTCCTCCCTGATTTCTCCGTCCAATGATGGTATTGTAAGCCACCAAGGCTGGTTTCCCTTCCCATAAAAACCTCACACAAGCCTCTCGGATGGACTTTTCTGCCCACTCAGGAATATCCTCCACCGTCAATAAGTACCATAGCTTAGATAGCAGGAGAGCAGACACCACTGTCGCTCTTCCTTGCACTTTCAACCACCTTCTTTCCCATCTTCCCAAAATCTTTTTAATTTTCATAACCTTCGGTTCCCAATTTAATCGATCCACTTCTTCCCTGTCTTTCTTGCACCCCATATGCACCCCCAGAACTTCCAAAACCTCCACCACCTTAAAGGGACATTCCCCCAACCATTCCCTCCTACCCCTCCCTGCAACCAGGCATTGGGACTTACTATAATTCACTCTGGCACCTGAAACTCTACAATATTCCTCCACTACCTCCATAGCTTTCCTCACTGACTCCCCATTTCTCAATGTTAAGGTTGTGTCATCTGCATATTGGTGTATCACCGACACCGGCCCGGAACTGGGTACCACAATCCCAACTACACCTTGTTTCTTTCGCATCATGTAACCTAATGGTTCTGTTACCAATGTGTACAGCAGTGGGGACAGGGGACAACCCTGTCTCACTGATCTCTGTATCGGAAAATACTTAGATAAAAAACCATTACATTTAACACAGCTAAATATGTTTGAATAAAAAATCCTTATCCACTGAATGAAATTTTCCTTGAAATCAAATGCTTCCAAAACCTTCAATAAAAACTCATGAGAGACCCTATCAAATGCTTTCTCTTGATCTATCTTTAATACATAAGCCTCCCTCCCACTCTCTTCCATGAGCTCTATCGCATCTCGGATTGAGACCACAGAGTCTGCGATGTCCCGGCCTATGACTCCATAGGACTGAGAGGGCCAAACTATCTCCGGTAACACCTCCTTCAAACGATTTGCCATAACCCTCGCCAAGATCTTATAATCCACATTTAATAGTGTGATGGGCCTCCAATTCTTCAGATCCCGTCTATCCCCTTTATTTTTATATAAGCTAAGCTTATGATACTTCTCCTCATAGATGGGGCCAGGCTTCCCTCAATTTTAATTTCCTTAAAAACTTCTAAGAGCAATGGACTTAAAATCTCAAAAAATTCCTTATAAAATTCTGCACTTAGTCCATCGGACCTTGGGCTTTCCCCCCCCCCCTTCATTCCACTTATTGCTATTTTTATTTCCGCTAATCCTACTTCTTTATCACACATGCTTCTCTCATCCTCCTTTAAACCCTTTTCAATAAAAGCAGTAACCTTCTCCATCTCCAAATTGGAAATGTCTTCTTTTGTATATAGCTCTTGATAAAAGCTGCTAGCCGCCTCCAAAATCTCCTCACTTTCATGAATGATCTTCTCCCCAACCTTCAACTCCTCAATTAACGATAATCTCTGTCGCAGCTTCTCTTGCTCTAGAAAATATCTAGTGCATCTTTCGCCCTCCAATGCATCTCTAGCCTTTGCATGGAGAATGGCCCCCTTGCATTTTTCAGCTTGCAATAATTCCCACTCTTCCTTTAGCACCCAGAACTTAGTCTCAGCTCCCTTATCCCCTCCGTCAACTGCTTTACAGACATCCGTAAACCTTTTGTTTATATTCTCTTCTCGATGCCGGTTAGCTGCCGCCCTCTTTTTCCCATAACGTACCGAAAAAACTTTTACCTCATATTTGAAATTGTCCCACCAAACTCTTCTTTCTTTCAAGAACAAAAGTTCCTTCCGAGCATTCTTTATTATATTTATAATCCCTTATTTATAAGCACTTTCCTTCAGGTATTGATTGTTTAAAATCCACACCCCTGAACCGATCTTAACTCTGCTGTTCCTAATTCTAAGAACCAAAGCCGAGTGATCACTAAAAAATATAAAAATACTTTTTTATAATAAATCTCCATCACCTCCGAATTTAACCCTTCCCGCATTAACACAAAATCTATTCGGCTCTGTTTTAAAACATCACCCACCCAACCTGCTCTGGAGAACTCCCTTTTTATGGGGTTCCGGTCCCTCCATAAGTCTCTCAAATTTAAATTTGCCATCATTTTTATAATCATCCCGCTGGAGTTATCCTCTTTAAAGGTCATCTGGGCTGAAATGTCCATCCAAGATAAAAATACATTAAAATCCCCCACTATACAAGGATTTTCCACCTCTGCCACTTCAGTGAATAACCCCCGAAAAAACTCGCGACGCTTGCAATGGTCGTTCGGTGCATAGATATTAGAAAGATCACAATTAATTCCCTCCAATTTTACCCTTAGCCGTAAAAATCTCCCCTCAGTGTCCTTGTCCACCAAGGCAACGTTCTCTTCTATGGACGGACTCACCAAAACAGCCACCCCTCTACGGTTATTGTTTGCATAACTTGCAAACACCTCTCCCTTCCAAACCTTCTGAACTCTTTCTAGAATATCCTCATCCCAAAAGGTTTCTTTCAGACACAACAAGTCCGTGCCTTTAAAACCCTGCAACAACTGCTGCAATTTCTTCTCACCCCTCAGTCCATTCACATTGATCGAGACCAATGTAATCATGGCTCCAAAGAAGGGAAATATGCCCAATAATCTCCCCATCATTTAATCTCTGGCTCTTCCCTCCTCTCATGCTCCTTCTCAACTTTTCGGGCAGCTGTTGCTTTTTCCTGCAGCCTCCAGCTCTTTTTCCCCTCCTGTTTGACCCCTCCCTGCTGTTTCAGCCTCTTCCTTGCCTTAAGTTTGGACCCAGGAGCTGCCCTTTCTCCCTCCTTCTGCCCCTCACTAACCTTTCCCTTTCCACATGATGCCACCCCATCCCCGACTTCCATGTCTCTGTCCCCCTCTAATTCCTCACACTCAAGCTCTTCTGCAACCCCCTGTGTCTGCTCCCCGTCAGATACATAATCCTGCTCCCCGTCAGATACTTCATCTCCCATAGAGAGTCTTCCTGCTATCCCAGATTCTCCCACTGTGCCGCCCCCTTCGACCAGGTCTCTACCTCTGACCCTTGCACCTTGTTCCCTCACTCCATGGGACAATGGCGCACCTAAATTGTTCCCTTCTGACGTCTCTACCTCGCCGATCCCATTCTGCTGTCCCTTTAAGGCTCCTGCCTCTTGCACCCTCTCCCCGCCCTGCCCCCTCCCGCTCACCAAAATATCCGACTCCCCGCCTCTCCCCGGAGCACTCACTTCCACCACACACCCCGCTCCTGCCTCCTCTCCCCCGCAGACACCAGACTCCCCAGGGGGCGCCGAACTGCACTGAGGCTCGAGTCTGCACTCGACCCTTGCTGCCCGCTGCTGTCTTTGTTCCCCTCCATAGCACTCGCCGTGTTTTCCGCCATCTCCATCTCGATCTCCGCTCCGCCAACCTCTGCCTCTTCCTGTGCTCCATTTTCCTTCATTTTGCCGGCTGTGTCCTTCGACTGCACCGCACCTCTGACCGTTCCACACTCCTCTCCTGCTCCTTCTCCCATCTCCTCATCACTCATTTCGCTCCCTTCTGCCACACACTCACAGCGGGCGGGGCCTTTATGACAAACTCCACAGCTCTCCGCCTTGCAGCTCCACGCGATATGTCCCGACTCGCCGCAATTGTAACAATACAAATCAGGACAATTTCTTACGAGATGGACATGTCCCAGACAATAGCAACACACCTTTACTTGGTTATCGTGCAGCACACAAAAGTACTGTACTCCTTCCAGTGTCTCGAACTTCATACTGTAAGGCAAAGACCTCACCCCCTCTGAGAACCACACCTTTACATATCGGGTTCCGTCTGCTACCCGTGTTCCCGGATAGTACCTCCTCTTTATTTCGGAACAGATTTTAATGTCCCACGACTCCAACTTTTTGCTCAGCACTTCGTTCTCAATGTACACAGGCAAGTTCAAAAATGAAACCGCCACCTCCTCTGAATATAGCAGAGTCACCTCCAAAAATTTCTCCCCAACTTTCAGACTGAGCAGCAGTTTTTCCACCTCCTCACGGCCACTGACCGTCACCTCAAATCCCACATTTGGTTTTGGTCGGCAGGCAAAACAGCTTCCCTCACCACAGTCCTCATGAACCACCTGGATTATATCCCAGGCTCGAATCTTCTTATCTTCACATTGCACCACCACCGTATTTTCTTTACCAAACCTCCTGAGGTCCCGGCCCAAATCTTTGGGCCTTTTTTTTCCCCTTCCCACCACAGTTTCTTCCCTAATAAAATTCCTCTCGGGAATATTGTCCTCTGAGGGGCCCGGCACTCCGGACCCCTCAGCAGCCATCTGGCTGTTTTTTGTGGGCCAAAAAGGCCCTAAAACCTGAAAACAACACTCCAAAACCCTCCACCAACTTTTTACAAAACTTCCTCCAACACCCAGCTGCAATTAGGCAACCAGTCACACCTGGCTCACTCCTAGCCCCTCCCACCTAGAGAGTGCTACCCACTGAGCCACAGCTGCCACTCCATTGGAGAGCTAGCAGCCGCATGAATGGGCCAAATGGCATCCTTCTGTACAGTAATTTCTATGCTTCTATGCTGCAAGGTGACAATCAAATGCAACCTTTAAAATGTTCATAACGCAGGAAAAGCTGAGCAACATTCCTGCACTGGTGCTCTGCTGGTCAGTCCCTGTTATGCTATTCAATCTCTTCCCTAAGTGGAAAACTAACAACCCAAATAATTTCTCTATTAATTTTCACTGTATCTTCAAGATGAAAGTGATTAAAACAAATGCAGATGCTCTGCTGGAATCACAGCTTGGTGATATTCTTTAATAACTGCAAATATAGCTCTGCAGAGAAAAAAAATGCAGTTTGCAGTTAAGACTCATTAGACAGTATGAAACATTCTGCGAGAGACTAGTATTTAATTACAGGCTGTACTTTTGGCTGGAAGATATAGATCCTACACAGGCTCACAATCTCCCTCCCCCAAGGCTACACACATCAGTTACTGGAAGAGCCTTCATTAATCCTGCACAGTGTACTGCGCTATGTGATTTGGCACCAAGTAATTAATAGGCTTTCGCATCTCCATATTCACTGATATTGTTAACTAGGTGTAAAACAGGGTCCCTTTGTTACACAGCATGAGAAGTCACTGGACTGCTACATTACTGAGCAATGCAAGGAGCCAGTTTGTGTTAGGTTTCTGGGCCTGTGCCATCATTTAATACAGTTCAATATAATATCTGGTGAAAATTCATTCCTGAACTCACCACAAAAGCGTAAAAAGGAATTACATAATAAAGCTATATTAATTAACCCTGTAGCATGCCGTGTGTAAACATATTTTCTTTTATGGACTAGATTGGACAACTATAGCCTTAGAAAGTATCAAACAGACTCAGACCTTTCATTTTATTATTTATTTTCTGTGTATTTCTGATACTGTGCATACATCGTTCAATCAGTTCACATGAAAAGGACTTTTTGTTATATAAGACCTTGTTACGCCTCTCAGAAACATCTCAAAATGTTGGGCATTGACTCATTATCTAGGCAAACATAGCAGCCTGGTCCAAGCAGCAATGAGGTGAAGGACCAGTTAGTCTGTTTTTGATCGTTTGGTTGGTTTATTGTTGTACAGGACGCTGGGAGAATTCCCTGCTCTTCTTTCCCTCAGGATGTTTAACATTCACTTGAGCCACTAGAAAAGGCAGATTGGGCCTCAGTTTAACATCTCATTCAAAAGTTAGCACCTCCAACAATGCAGCAGTCCCTCAATATTGCATTGGGTTTGGGGTTTGAGCCTAGATTTTGTGCTGAAGTCATAGAATATGGCTTGGACTCAATCTTTTGATTAATTCTTGAAAGTGTACTAACAAGTCTTGCACCTATAGTTGCAGATAAATGAGAATGTCAGTGTACAGGTAAATAGTTGTGTTCCTCCCAGTTCTCTTTCCTTCTCGGAGTCACTATCCAGAGTATGTAACCAATAAAAGTTGTCTTGGTTTATATTTTCTCACAATTTTCCCTCTTATGGGCTGCTCCCTACCACTTAAAGCCACAGAAGCTGGTAAGGTGCAGGGAAGATATCTAAGCTACCATGAAGGGTAGCGTAGTGACTATGCCAGATTGTCGTATAAACCCATCTGGTTCACTAATGTCCTTTAGGGAAGGAAATCTGCCTGTCTGGTCTGGCCTATATGTGACTCCAGACTCACAGCAATGTGGTTGACTCTTAACTGCCCTCTGAAATGGCCTAGCAAGCCACTCAGTTGTACCAAACCGCCACAAAGAACAGCAGTTCAAGAAGGCAGCGGCTCACCACCACCTTCCCAAGGGCAATTAGGGATTGGCAATAAATGCTGGCCTTGCCAGTGACGCCCACATCCCATGAACGGATAAATAAAAAAAAGCTGCTGTCTTCTGTCATTGCTGCACTTTGACTGGCTAGGAGGGTAGTGTATTTTGCATAAGGCAAAACCAGAAAACATCACCCGTTCCACTCCCTGGCTAGGAACAACTTGCGATTGCTGGTTCTGTCCAGTGTCCCAACATTGACAAGCACATTCACCCAGATGAGTTAAGTAACATGAAATGATTGGCAGCCATTGGACCTGAGCTCATAACCTTTGGGTTGTGAATGAATTACTGAATCACTTCTTCCAAGATTTAAAACAAATCTTACATTGCACAATATACTAACTACCTACTTTCAACTTTTTTCAGAAATTATTTTTATACATTGGAGAGGGTGCAGAGGAGATTTACTGGAATGGTACCAGGGATGAGGCACTTCAGTTATGTGCAGAGACTGGAGAAGCTGGAATTGTTCTCCTTAGAACAGAGACGGTTTAGGGGATATTTAATAGAGATGTTAAAAATTACGAAGTAAATAAGGAGAAACTGTTTCCACTGGTAGAAGGATCAGTAACCAGAGGAATAAAAAGAATTAGCAAAAGAACCAGAGAGAGGATGAGGAAAAATGATTTTACACAGCGAGTTGTTGTGATCTGGAATGCATTGCCTGAAAGAGTGGTGGAAGCAGATTCAGTAGAAATTTTCAAAAGGGAATTGGATAAATTCCTGATAAAGGAAAAATGCAGGGCTATGAGAAAAGAGCAGGGGGAGTGGGATTAATTGGATAGCTCTTTCAAAGCCAGCACAGGCACGATGGGCCAAATGGACTCCTGTGTGCTGTGTGATTCTATGATTCAACACGCCCTAAATTTAATAATATTTGTTCTTACTTTTAGAATATTAATAATTAGTGCAAATATCAATAATAATGTGGCACAAAAAAGCTGTGACAGGTGACAAAATTCAATATTTGTAGAGAACAAGTGCAGCGGCACACTCCCTCCTGTGCTCTCTTTTAATTCACCTTTGCACTCAAAATAAGTGCAAACAGAAAAAATGGAATTTGCAGAGGGCTTGTATGATCGAATTTGGACCATGGCACCTAGACCTTAAACAGTAAACTCCAGAGTCTGGCAGTATTTGGCTCTCACGAGGTGGGACTTTTCAGTCACATGCTAGATCATTTTCACTTATATCTGAAAAACTTAGTAAAAAATAAATCTAAAAGAAGATGCCATTTCCCTTTTAACAACTACTGTACATCTGCATTTGATTTCTTCCCCTGCCTATTTTTAATTTATTTGCTGGCATGTGCTGAAGGCAACTCTATTAAAGAAGAAAGGCAAACACTTATGTTGTCTGCCTGAAGGGAATCACGATGCTGGATTGGAAGGTGTGAAAGAATATAAGACGTTACATAATATAAGAAATAATTCTTGGTTCTTTGGATTTGGTTTGAACCTTTTATTTGTTTGTGTGGCATTTTCAAGTCTTTGTTTTCATTATGTCGTGAATGGTGTCTGATATCAAAAACCTCATTTACATGCTCAATAACCTCTGTGCAGCCTACAGTGAAATTATGACTGCCTAAAGGCCCAGAAGCAAATGGTTTTTGGAACGAATTGGCTGCAACATTAACACTGGCTTGAACATAATCTTTTGTGATTAGAAAGTGGTGGTCTCTCTCATAGCAGGTGGTCCTTTCATGAAGGAGATTGTAATACTTTTAACGGCATGTTGCGCAAAGCCGCAGAGTTGTGGTGTTCAAAGAAATGCAAGGAGTGTCCATTTTGCAGAGGGATGGATTTTTATCTTCATCAATCTAACTCGATATTCCCAGTACCAATTTCAGCAGGTTGTTCAGCTGTAAATAAAGGACGTGATTTAAGGGTAGGAATTAACGTAGGCGCAGTTAGCAGATGGGCGCTTAACATGTTCGTGTGACATTGCTCGACTATTTCTAACTATTTGACGTAAACAGGTTGAAATAAACAGCTTGCATTAAAATAGAGTACAAAGGAATGTCACACTGAATGTGTTAAGCCTTCGTCCACTTATATTTGCAACGCTATTTATTCACTGAAGGAAGAGCTTCATCTGACCTTGGCCAGTAAGTCATGCCCTGCAATTTCTTGAGTAAAATTACCCAATACAAAGAAAAGAAAGAGCTTGCATTTATATAGCGCCTTTCACGACCTCATGACCTTTACAACCAATGAAGTCATTTTTTGAAGTGTAGTCACTGTTGTAATGTAGGAAATGCAGCAGCCAGTTTGCACACAGTGAAGTCCCACAAACAATAACGTGATTATGACCAGGTTATCTGTTTAAGTGCTGTTGGTTGAGGGATAACTTTTGTTCAGGACGTCAGGGAGAACTCTCCTATTCTTCTTCGAAATAGTACCATGGGATCTTTTATGTCCACCGGAGAGGGCAGGCAGGGCCTTAATTTAATATCTCATCTCAAAGATGGCATCTCCGACAGTGCAGCACTCCCTCAGCACTGCATTGGATTGTCAGCCCAGATTATGTGTTCAAGTCTCTGGAGTGAGACTTGAAACCCGTGACCTTCTGACACAGATGATTGTGTTACCAACTGAGCCATGGCTGATGCTGTAACTGCAAGCAAAAAGAACCAAGTTTCAAAATAAAAAAAAGAGATCAGAAATGCTTGCCGATGCAAATTATTGAATCGAAGCTCGGGTAGCACAACTCAGCAGATCAGAGTCTGACCCGCAGTAACAGCAAAGGAAAGGGAGTGGGCAGAATAGAATAATCTCAGTAGAAATAGCCTACTTTACATAAAGTTGTTGTTCTCGTTGGAACACAATGAGAAAGGGAACACAAGGAGAAATGGAACACAATGAGAAAGGAAACACAATGAGAAAGGGAACACAATGAGAAAGGGAACACAATGAGAAAGGGAACACAATGGCCCAGAAATTCGGGTCTCCATGGGTGAGTACGCACGGGGTACTCACCCGTAAGCCCAATGGAAGTGGCGGTTTCCTGCATGCACTGCACATGCGTGGAAAACCGGCACTTCCGTTCCCCTGAATGAAGGGGTTCAGAGGCCGAACGCGTGTACAGGAGAGGCTGCGCGTGCGCATCGAACTTGCGTTTTTTTTTTGCAGGTTTTCCCAGGAGGGTAAGTCTCCAAAAGTTACACATGTAAAAAGCAGTCGCAAGGCCTGCTTTTTACAAGGTAAGTGGTGAATTATTTACAATTAAAACTTTTTTCCACAGGTTTATTATTTTTAAATACTTTAAAGAAAGGTAAGTTTATTTTTAGTCTCGTTAGAAAATAAAATTATTTTTTTCAAAATTTAAATTATTGTTTAAAATAGTTATTTCATGTAATTTATAGTTTATTTAAAAAATGTGATTAAAAAAAAAAATTATTTGAAGATTTAGTGATGTTTTGGGGCTTATAATATGAATGAAGCATTCCCAGCTACCATTGGCTCTCCATGGCCCACGTGATCCCAGGGGACGCATTGAACTAACTGCGCCCCTGGGATACACAAATACTGCATGCCAGCAGTTGGAGGAGGCCCAGGATCGGAATTCCACGGGGGCCCACAGTTCAATGGCCCGCGCGCAAGGTAAGTGCAGGTCAGGGTCTTGCACCCACGGGACGCCCCCGACCCGAATTTCCGGGCCAATGAGAAAGGGAATACAATGGGAAAGGGAACACAATGAGAAAGGGAACACAATGAGAAATGGAACACAATGAGAAAGTGAAAACAATGAGAAAGGGAACACAATGAGAAAAGAAACAAAATGAGAAGGGGAACACAATGAGAAAGGGAACACAATGAGAAAGGGAACACAATGAGAAAGGTAACAAAATGAGAAAAGAAACACAATGAGAAAGGGAACAAAATGAGAAAGGGAACACAATGAGAAAGGGAATACAATGAGAAAAGGAACACAATGAGAAAGGGAACACAATGAGAAAGGGAACACAATGAGAAAGGGAACACAATGAGAAAGGGAACACAATGAGAAAGGGAATACAATGAGAAAGGGAATACAATGAGAAAGGGAATACAATGAGAAAGGGAACACAATGAGAAAGGGAATACAATGAGAATGGGAACACAATGAGAAAGGGAATACAATGAGAAAGGGAGCACAATGAGAAAGGGAATACAATGAGAAAGGGAACACAATGAGAAAGGGAATACAATGAGAATGGGAAAAAATTAGAAAGGGAATACAATCAGAAAGGGAACACAATGAGAAAGGGAACACAATGAGAAAGGGAACACAATGAGTAAGGGAATACAATGAGAAAGGGAACACAATGAGAAAGGGAACACAATGAGAAAGGGAACACAATGAGTATGGGAACACAATGAGAAAGGGAACACAATGAGAAAGGGAACAAAATGAGAAAGGGAATACAATGAGAAAGGGAACACAATGAGAGAGGGAACACAATGAGAAAGGGAACACAATGAGAAAGGGAAAACAATGAGAAAGGGAACACAATGTGAAAGGGAACACAATGAGAAAGGGAACACAATGAGAAAGGGAATACAATGAGAAAGGGAACACAATGAGAAAGGGAACACAACGAGAAAGGGAACACAACGAGAAAGGGAACACAATGAGAAAGGGAATACAATGAGAAAGGGAACACAATGAGAAAGGGAACACAACGAGAAAGGGAACACAATGAGAAAGGGAACACAACGAGAAAGGGAACACAATGAGAAAGGGAATACAATGAGAAAGTGAATACAATGAGAAAGGGCACACAATGAGAAAGGGAACACAATGAGAAAAGGAATACAATGAGAAAGGGAACACAATGAGAAAGGGAACACAATGAGAAAGGGAACACAATGAGAGACGGAATACAAAGAGAAAGGGAACACAATGAGAAAGGGAACACAATGAGAATGGGAACATAATGAGAAAGGGAATACAATGAGAAAAGGAACACAATGAGAAAGGGAACACAATGAGAAAGGGAACACAATGAGAAAGGGAGCACAACGAGAAAGGGAACACAATGAGAAAGGGAACATACCGAGTAAGGGAACACAATGAGAACGGGAACACAACGAGAAAGGGAACACAATGAGAAAAGCAACACAATGAGATAGCGAATACAATGAGAAAGGGACACAATGAGAAAGGGCACACAATGAGAAAGGGAGCACAATGAGAAAAGGAATACAATGAGAAAGGGAACAAAATGAGAAAGGGAACACAATGAGAAAGGGAACACAATGAGAAAGGGAACACAATGAGAAATGGAACACAATGAGAAAAGGAATACAATGAGAAAGGGAACACAATGAGAAAGGGAACACAATAAGAAAGCGAATACAATGAGAAAGGGAATACAATGAGAAAGGGAATACAATGAGAAAGGGAACACAATGAGAAAAGGAATACAATGAGAAAGGGAACACAATGAGAAAGGGAACACAATGAGAAAGGGAACACAATGAGAAAGGGAACACAATGAGAATGGGAATACAATGAGAAAGGGAACAAAATGAGAAAGGGAACACAATGAGAAAGGGAACACAATGAGAAAGGGAGCACAATGAGAAAAGGAACACAATGAGAAAGGGAACACAAAGAGAAAGGGAACACAATGAGAAAGGGAACACAATGACAAAGGGATTACAATTAGAAAGGGAACACAATGAGAAAGGGAATACAATGAGAAGGGAATACAATGAGAAAGGGGACAAATTGAGAAAGGGAACACAATGAGAAAGGGAACACAATGAGAAAGGGAATACAATGAGAAAGTGAACACAATGAGAAAGAGAATACAATGAGAAAGGGAATACAATGAGAAAGGGAACACAATGAGAAAGGGAACACAATGATAAAGGGAATACAATGAGAATGGGAACATAATGAGAAAGGGAACACAATGAGAAAAGGAACACAATGAGAAAGGGAACACAATGAGAAAGGGAACACAATGAGAAAGGGAACACAATGAGAATGGGAATACAATGAGAAAGGGAACAAAATGAGAAAGGGAACACAATGAGAAAGGGAACACAATGAGAAAGGGAGCACAATGAGAAAAGGAACACAATGAGAAAGGGAACACAAAGAGAAAGGGAACACAATGAGAAAGGGAACACAATGACAAAGGGATTACAATTAGAAAGGGAACACAATGAGAAAGGGAATACAATGAGAAAGGGAATACAATGAGAAAGGGGACAAATTGAGAAAGGGAACACAATGAGAAAGGGAACACAATGAGAAAGGGAATACAATGAGAAAGTGAACACAATGAGAAAGAGAATACAATGAGAAAGGGAATACAATGAGAAAGGGAACACAATGAGAAAGGGAACACAATGATAAAGGGAATACAATGAGAATGGGAACATAATGAGAAAGGGAACACAATGAGAAAAGGAACACAATGAGAAAGGGAACACAATGAGAAAGGGAACACAATGAGAAAGGGAACACAATGAGAAAGGGAACACAATGAGAAAGGAAATACAATGAGAAAGGGAACTCTATGAGAAAGGGAAACAATGAGAAATGGAACACAATGAGAAAGCGAACAAAATGAGAAAGGGAACACAATGAGAAAGGGAGCAAAATGAGAAAGGGAACACAATGAGAAAGTGAACACAATGAGATAGGGAACACAATGAGAAAGGGAATACAATGAGAAAGGGAACACAATGAGAAAGGGAACACAATGAGAAAGGGAATACAATGAGAAAGGGACCACAATGAGAAAGAGAATACAATGAGAATGGGAAAAAATGAGGAAGGGAATACAATGAGAAAGGGAACACAATGAGAAAGGGAACACAATGAGAAAGGGAACACAATGAGAAAAGGAAGACAATTAGATAGGGAACACAATGAGAAAGGGAGCACAATAAGTATGGGAACACAATGAGAAAGGGAACACAATGAGAAAGGGAACACAATGAGAAAGGGAATACAATGAGAAAGGGAACACACTGAGAAAGGGAACACAATGAGAAAGGGAACACAATGAGAAATGGAACACAATGAGAAAGGGAACACAATGAGAAAGGGATTAAATGAGAAAGGGAACACAATGAGAAAGGGAACACAATGAGAAAGGGAATACAATGAGAATGGGAACACAATGAGAAAGGGAAAACAATGAGAAAGGGACCACCATGAGAATGGGAATACAAAGAGAAAGGGAACACAATGAGAAAGGGAGCACAATGAGAAAAGGAACACAATGAGAAAGGGAACACAAAGAGAAAGGGAACACAATGAGAAAGGGAACACAATGATAAAGGGATTACAATTAGAAAGGGAACACAATGAGAAAGGGAATACAATGAGAAAGGGAATACAATGAGAAAGGGGACAAATTGAGAAAGGGAACACAATGAGAAAGGGAACACAATGAGAAAGGGAATACAATGAGAAAGTGAACACAATGAGAAAGAGAATACAATGAGAAAGGGAATACAATGAGAAAGGGAACACAATGAGAAAGGGAACACAATGATAAAGGGAATACAATGAGAATGGGAACATAATGAGAAAGGGAACACAATGAGAAAAGGAACACAATGAGAAAGGGAACACAATGAGAAAGGGAACACAATGAGAAAGGGAACACAATGAGAAAGGGAACACAATGAGAAAGGAAATACAATGAGAAAGGGAACTCTATGAGAAAGGGAACACAATGAGAAATGGAACACAATGAGAAAGCGAACACAATGAGAAAGGGAACACAATGAGAAAGGGAGCAAAATGAGAAAGGGAACACAATGAGAAAGTGAACACAATGAGATAGGGAACACAATGAGAAAGGGAATACAATGAGAAAGGGAACACAATGAGAAAGGGAACACAATGAGAAAGGGAATACAATGAGTAAGGGACCACAATGAGAAAGGGAATACAATGAGAATGGGAAAAAATGAGGAAGGGAATACAATGAGAAAGGGAACACAATGAGAAAGGGAACACAATGAGAAAGGGAACACAATGAGAAAAGGAACACAATTAGATAGGGAACACAATGAGAAAGGGAGCACAATAAGTATGGGAACACAATGAGAAAGGGAACACAATGAGAAAGGGAACACAATGAGAAAGGGAATACAATGAGAAAGGGAACACACTGAGAAAGGGAACACAATGAGAAAGGGAACACAATGAGAAATGGAACACAATGAGAAAGGGAACACAATGAGAAAGGGATTAAATGAGAAAGGGAACACAATGAGAAAGGGAACACAATGAGAAAGGGAATACAATGAGAATGGGAACACAATGTGAAAGGGAAAACAATGAGAAAGGGACCACAATGAGAATGGGAATACAATGAGAAAGGGAACACAATGAGAAAGGGAACAAAATGACAAAGGGAATACAATGAGAAAGGGAACACAATGAGAACGGGAACACAATGAGAAAGGGAACACAATGACAAAGGGAACACAATGAGAAAGGGAACACAATGAGAAAGGGAACACAATGAGAAAGGGAATACAATGAGAATGGGAACACAATGAGAAAGGGAACACAATGAGAAAGGGAACACAATGAGAAAAGGAACACAATGAGAAACGGAACACAATGAGAAAGCGAACACAATGAGAAAAGGATCACATAGAGTAAGGGAACACAATGAGAAAGGGAACACAATGAGAAAAGGAACACAACGAGAAAGGGATCACAATGAGAAAGGGAATACAATGAGAAAAGGAACACAATGAGAAAGAGAACACAATGAGAATGCGAACACAATGAGAAAAGGAACACAAAGAGAAAGGGAACACAATGAGAAAGGGAACACAATGAGAAAAGGAACACAATGAGAAAGGGAACACAATGAGAAAGGGAACACAATGAGAAAGGGATCACAACGAGAAAGGGAACACAATGAGAAAGGGAACACAACGAGAAAGGGAACAGAACGAGAAAGGGAACACAATGAGAAAGGTATCACAATGAGAAAGGGAACACAATGAGAAAGGGAACACAACGAGAAAGGGAACACAATGAGAAAAGGAACACAACGAGAAAGGGTGCACAATGAGAAAGGGAACACAAGGAGAAAGGGATTACAATGAGAAAGGGACACTATGAGAAAGGGAACACAATGAGAAAGGGAGCACAATGAGAAAAGGAAGAGAATGAGAAAGGGAACACAATGAGTAAGGGAATACAATGAGAAAGGGAACACAATGGGAAAGGGAACACAATGAGAAAAGGAACACAATTAGATAGGGAACACAATGAGAAAGGGAACACAATAAGTATGGGAACACAATGAGAAAGGGAACACAATGAGAAAGGGAACACAATGAGAAAGGAACATAATGAGAAAGGGAACACAACGAGAAAGGGATCACAATGAGAAAGGGAATACAATGAGAAAGGGAACACAATGAGAAAGGGAACACAATGAGAAAGGGAACACAATGAGAAAGGGAACAAAATGACAAAGGGAATACAATGAGAAAGGGAACACAATGAGAACGGGAACACAATGAGAAAGGGAACACAATGACAAAGGGAACACAATGAGAAAGGGAACACAATGAGAAAGGGAATACAATGAGAATGGGAACACAATGAGAAAGGGAACGCAATGAGAAAGGGTACACAATGAGAAAAGGAACACAATGAGAAAGAGAACACAATGAGAATGCGAACACAATGAGAAAAGGAACACAAAGAGAAAGGGAACACAATGAGAAAGGGAACACAATGAGAAAAGGATCACAATGAGAAAGGGAACACAATGAGAAAGGGAACACAATGAGAAAGGGATCACAACGAGAAAGGGAACACAATGAGAAAGGGAACACAACGAGAAAGGGAACACAACGAGAAAGGGAACACAATGAGAAAGGTATCACAACGAGAAAGGGAACACAATGAGAAAGGGAACACAATGAGAAAGGGAACACAACGAGAAAGGGAACACAATGAGAAAAGGAACACAACGAGAATGGGTACACAATGAGAAAGGGAACACAATGAGAAAGGGATTACAATGAGAAAGGGACACAATGAGAAAGGGAACACAATGAGAAAGGGAGCACAATGAGAAAAGGAAGACAATGAGAAAGGGAACACAATGAGAAAGGGAATACAATGAGAAAGGGAACACAATGGGAAAGGGAAGACAATGAGAGAGGCAACACAATGAGAAAAGGAATACAATGAGAAAGGGAACAGAATGGGAAAGGGAACACAAAGAGAAAGGGAATACAATGAGAAGGGGAATACAATGAGAAAGGGAACACAATGAGAAAGGGAACACAATGAGAAAGGGAACACAATGAGAAAGGGAACACAATGAGAAAGAAAATACAATGAGAAAGGGAACTCTATGAGAAAGGGAACACAATGAGAAATGGAACACAATGAGAAAGCGAACACAATGAGAAAGGGAACACAATGAGAAAGGGAGCAAAATGAGAAAGGGAACACAATGAGAAAGTGAACACAATGAGATAGGGAACACAATGAGAAAGGGAATACAATGAGAAAGGGAACACAATGAGAAAGGGAACACAATGAGAAAGGGAATACAATGAGAAAGGGACCACAATGAGAAAGGGAATACAATGAGAATGGGAAAAAATGAGGAAGGGAATACAATGAGAAAGGGAACACAATGAGAAAGGGAACACAATGAGAAAGGGAACACAATGACAAAGGGAACACAATGAGAAAGGGAACACAATGAGAAAGGGAATACAATGAGAATGGGAACACAATGAGAAAGGGAACACAATGAGAAAGGGAACACAATGAGAAAAGGAACACAATGAGAAACGGAACACATTGAGAAAAGGAACACAATGAGAAAGAGAACACAATGAGAATGCGAACACAATGAGAAAAGGAACACAAAGAGTAAGGGAACCCAATGAGAAAGGGAACACAATGAGAAAAGGAACACAATGAGAAAGGGAACACAATGAGAAAGGGAACACAATGAGAAAGGGATCACAACGAGAAAGGGAAAACAATGAGAAAGGGAACACAACGAGAAAGGGAACACAACGAGAAAGGGAACACAAAGAGAAAGGTTTCACAACAAGAAAGGGAACACAATGAGAAAGGGAACACAATGAGAAAGGGAACACAACGAGAAAGGGAACACAATGAGAAAAGGAACACAACGAGAATGGGTACACAATGAGAAAGGGAACACAATGAGAAAGGGATTACAATGAGAAAGGGACACAATGAGAAAGGGAACACAATGAGAAAGGGAGCACAATGAGAAAAGGAAGACAATGAGAAAGGGAACACAATGAGAAAGGGAATACAATGAGAAAGGGAACACAATGGGAAAGGGAACACAATGAGAAAGGGAACACAATGAGAAAAGGGATACAATGAGAAAGGGAACAGAATGGGAAAGGGAACACAAAGAGAAAGGGAATACAATGAGAAGGGGAATACAATGAGAAAGGGAACACAATGAGAAAGGGAACACAATGAGAAAGGGAACACAATGAGAAAGGGAACGCAATGAGAAAGGAAATACAATGAGAAAGGGAACTCGATGAGAAAGGGAACACAATGAGAAATGGAACACAATGAGAAAGCGAACAGAATGAGAAAGGGAACACAATGAGAAAGGGAGCAAAATGAGAAAGGGAACACAATCAGAAAGTGAACACAATGAGATAGGGAACACAATGAGAAAGGGAATACAATGAGAAAGGGAACACAATGAGAAAGGGACCACAATGAGAAAGGGAATACAATGAGAATGGGAAAAAATGAGGAAGGGAATACAATGAGAAAGGGAACACAATGAGAAAGGGAACACAATGAGAAAGGGAACACAATGAGAAAAGGAGCACAATTAGAAAGGGAACACAATGAGAAAGGGAACAAAATGACAAAGGGAATACAATGAGAAAGGGAACACAATGAGAACGGGAACACAATGAGAAAGGGAACACAATGACAAAGGGAACACAATGAGAAAGGGAACACAATGAGAAAGGGAATACAATGAGAATGGGAACACAATGAGAAAGGGAACGCAATGAGAAAGGGTACACAATGAGAAAAGGAACACAATGAGAAAGAGAACACAATGAGAATGCGAACACAATGAGAAAAGGAACACAAAGAGAAAGGGAACACAATGAGAAAGGGAACACAATGAGAAAAGGAACACAATGAGAAAGGGAACACAATGAGAAAGGGAACACAATGAGAAAGGGATCACAACGAGAAAGGGAACACAATGAGAAAGGGAACACAACGAGAAAGGGAACACAACGAGAAAGGGAACACAATGAGAAAGGTATCACAACGAGAAAGGGAACACAATGAGAAAGGGAACACAATGAGAAAGGGAACACAACGAGAAAGGGAACACAATGAGAAAAGGAACACAACGAGAATGGGTACACAATGAGAAAGGGAACACAATGAGAAAGGGATTACAATGAGAAAGGGACACAATGAGAAAGGGAACACAATGAGAAAGGGAGCACAATGAGAAAAGGAAGACAATGAGAAAGGGAACACAATGAGAAAGGGAATACAATGAGAAAGGGAACACAATGGGAAAGGGAAGACAATGAGAGAGGCAACACAATGAGAAAAGGAATACAATGAGAAAGGGAACAGAATGGGAAAGGGAACACAAAGAGAAAGGGAATACAATGAGAAGGGGAATACAATGAGAAAGGGAACACAATGAGAAAGGGAACACAATGAGAAAGGGAACACAATGAGAAAGGGAACACAATGAGAAAGAAAATACAATGAGAAAGGGAACTCTATGAGAAAGGGAACACAATGAGAAATGGAACACAATGAGAAAGCGAACACAATGAGAAAGGGAACACAATGAGAAAGGGAGCAAAATGAGAAAGGGAACACAATGAGAAAGTGAACACAATGAGATAGGGAACACAATGAGAAAGGGAATACAATGAGAAAGGGAACACAATGAGAAAGGGAACACAATGAGAAAGGGAACACAACGAGAAAGGGAACACAATGAGAAAAGGAACACAACGAGAATGGGTACACAATGAGAAAGGGAACACAATGAGAAAGGGATTACAATGAGAAAGGGACACAATGAGAAAGGGAACACAATGAGAAAGGGAGCACAATGAGAAAAGGAAGACAATGAGAAAGGGAACACAATGAGAAAGGGAATACAATGAGAAAGGGAACACAATGGGAAAGGGAACACAATGAGAAAGGGAACACAATGAGAAAAGGGATACAATGAGAAAGGGAACAGAATGGGAAAGGGAACACAAAGAGAAAGGGAATACAATGAGAAGGGGAATACAATGAGAAAGGGAACACAATGAGAAAGGGAACACAATGAGAAAGGGAACACAATGAGAAAGGGAACGCAATGAGAAAGGAAATACAATGAGAAAGGGAACTCGATGAGAAAGGGAACACAATGAGAAATGGAACACAATGAGAAAGCGAACAGAATGAGAAAGGGAACACAATGAGAAAGGGAGCAAAATGAGAAAGGGAACACAATCAGAAAGTGAACACAATGAGATAGGGAACACAATGAGAAAGGGAATACAATGAGAAAGGGAACACAATGAGAAAGGGACCACAATGAGAAAGGGAATACAATGAGAATGGGAAAAAATGAGGAAGGGAATACAATGAGAAAGGGAACACAATGAGAAAGGGAACACAATGAGAAAGGGAACACAATGAGAAAAGGAGCACAATTAGAAAGGGAACACAATGAGAAAGGGAACAAAATGACAAAGGGAATACAATGAGAAAGGGAACACAATGAGAACGGGAACACAATGAGAAAGGGAACACAATGACAAAGGGAACACAATGAGAAAGGGAACACAATGAGAAAGGGAATACAATGAGAATGGGAACACAATGAGAAAGGGAACGCAATGAGAAAGGGTACACAATGAGAAAAGGAACACAATGAGAAAGAGAACACAATGAGAATGCGAACACAATGAGAAAAGGAACACAAAGAGAAAGGGAACACAATGAGAAAGGGAACACAATGAGAAAAGGAACACAATGAGAAAGGGAACACAATGAGAAAGGGAACACAATGAGAAAGGGATCACAACGAGAAAGGGAACACAATGAGAAAGGGAACACAACGAGAAAGGGAACACAACGAGAAAGGGAACACAATGAGAAAGGTATCACAACGAGAAAGGGAACACAATGAGAAAGGGAACACAATGAGAAAGGGAACACAACGAGAAAGGGAACACAATGAGAAAAGGAACACAACGAGAATGGGTACACAATGAGAAAGGGAACACAATGAGAAAGGGATTACAATGAGAAAGGGACACAATGAGAAAGGGAACACAATGAGAAAGGGAGCACAATGAGAAAAGGAAGACAATGAGAAAGGGAACACAATGAGAAAGGGAATACAATGAGAAAGGGAACACAATGGGAAAGGGAAGACAATGAGAGAGGCAACACAATGAGAAAAGGAATACAATGAGAAAGGGAACAGAATGGGAAAGGGAACACAAAGAGAAAGGGAATACAATGAGAAGGGGAATACAATGAGAAAGGGAACACAATGAGAAAGGGAACACAATGAGAAAGGGAACACAATGAGAAAGGGAACACAATGAGAAAGAAAATACAATGAGAAAGGGAACTCTATGAGAAAGGGAACACAATGAGAAATGGAACACAATGAGAAAGCGAACACAATGAGAAAGGGAACACAATGAGAAAGGGAGCAAAATGAGAAAGGGAACACAATGAGAAAGTGAACACAATGAGATAGGGAACACAATGAGAAAGGGAATACAATGAGAAAGGGAACACAATGAGAAAGGGAACACAATGAGAAAGGGAATACAATGAGAAAGGGACCACAATGAGAAAGGGAATACAATGAGAATGGGAAAAAATGAGGAAGGGAATACAATGAGAAAGGGAACACAATGAGAAAGGGAACACAATGAGAAAGGGAACACAATGACAAAGGGAACACAATGAGAAAGGGAACACAATGAGAAAGGGAATACAATGAGAATGGGAACACAATGAGAAAGGGAACACAATGAGAAAGGGAACACAATGAGAAAAGGAACACAATGAGAAACGGAACACATTGAGAAAAGGAACACAATGAGAAAGAGAACACAATGAGAATGCGAACACAATGAGAAAAGGAACACAAAGAGTAAGGGAACCCAATGAGAAAGGGAACACAATGAGAAAAGGAACACAATGAGAAAGGGAACACAATGAGAAAGGGAACACAATGAGAAAGGGATCACAACGAGAAAGGGAAAACAATGAGAAAGGGAACACAACGAGAAAGGGAACACAACGAGAAAGGGAACACAAAGAGAAAGGTTTCACAACAAGAAAGGGAACACAATGAGAAAGGGAACACAATGAGAAAGGGAACACAACGAGAAAGGGAACACAATGAGAAAAGGAACACAACGAGAATGGGTACACAATGAGAAAGGGAACACAATGAGAAAGGGATTACAATGAGAAAGGGACACAATGAGAAAGGGAACACAATGAGAAAGGGAGCACAATGAGAAAAGGAAGACAATGAGAAAGGGAACACAATGAGAAAGGGAATACAATGAGAAAGGGAACACAATGGGAAAGGGAACACAATGAGAAAGGGAACACAATGAGAAAAGGGATACAATGAGAAAGGGAACAGAATGGGAAAGGGAACACAAAGAGAAAGGGAATACAATGAGAAGGGGAATACAATGAGAAAGGGAACACAATGAGAAAGGGAACACAATGAGAAAGGGAACACAATGAGAAAGGGAACGCAATGAGAAAGGAAATACAATGAGAAAGGGAACTCGATGAGAAAGGGAACACAATGAGAAATGGAACACAATGAGAAAGCGAACAGAATGAGAAAGGGAACACAATGAGAAAGGGAGCAAAATGAGAAAGGGAACACAATCAGAAAGTGAACACAATGAGATAGGGAACACAATGAGAAAGGGAATACAATGAGAAAGGGAACACAATGAGAAAGGGAACACAATGAGAAAGGGAATACAATGAGAAAGGGACCACAATGAGAAAGGGAATACAATGAGAATGGGAAAAAATGAGGAAGGGAATACAATGAGAAAGGGAACACAATGAGAAAGGGAACACAATGAGAAAGGGAACACAATGAGAAAAGGAGCACAATTAGATTGGGAACACAATGAGAAAGGGAGCACAATAAGTATGGGAACACAATGAGAAAGGGAACACAATGAGAAAGGGAACACAATGAGAAAGGGAACACAATGAGAAAGGGAACACAACGAGAAAGGGAACACAATGAGAAAGGGAATACAATGAGAAAGGGCACACAATGAGAAAGGGATTAAATGAGAAAGGGAACACAATGAGAAAGGGAACACAATGAGAAAGGGAATACAATGAGAATGGGAACACAATGAGAAAGGGAACACAATGAGAAAGGGACCACAATGAGAATGGGAATACAATGAGAAAGGGAACACAATGAGAAAGGGAACAAAATGACAAAGGGAATACAAATAGAAAGGGAACACAATGAGAACGGGAACACAATGAGAAAGGGAACACAATGACAAGGGGAACACAATGAGAAAGGGAACACAATGAGAAAGGGAACACAATGAGAAAGGGAATACAATGAGAATGGGAACACAATGAGAAAGGGAACACAATGAGAAAGGGAACACAATGAGAAAAGGAACACAATGAGAAACGGAACACAATGAGCAAGCGAACACAATGAGAAAAGGATCACATAGAGTAAGGGAACACAATGAGAAAGGGAACACAATGAGAAAAGGAACACAATGAGAAAGGGATCACAATGAGAAAGGGAATACAATGAGAAAAGGAACACAATGAGAAAGAGAACACAATGAGAATGCGAACACAATGAGAAAAGGAACACAAAGAGAAAGGGAACACAATGAGAAAGGGAACACAATGAGAAAAGGAACACAAGGAGAAAGGGAACACAATGAGAAAGGGAACACAATGAGAAAGGGATCACAACGAGAAAGGGAACACAATGAGAAAGGGAACACAACGAGAAAGGGAACACAACGAGAAAGGGAACACAATGAGAAAGGTATCACAACGAGAAAGGGAACACAATGAGAAAGGGAACACAATGAGAAAGGGAACACAACGAGAAAGGGAACACAATGAGAAAAGGAACACAACGAGAAAGGGTACACAATGAGAAAGGGAACACAAGGAGAAAGGGATTACAATGAGAAAGGGTACACAATGAGAAAGGGAACACAATGAGACAGGGAGCACAATGAGAAAAGGAAGACAATGAGAAAGGGAACACAATGAGAAAGGGAATACAATGAGAAAGGGAAAACAATGGGAAAGGGAACACAATGAGAAAAGGAACACAATTAGATAGGGAACACAATGAGAAAGGGAACACAATAAGTATGGGAACACAATGAGAAAGGGAACACAATGAGAAAGGGAACACAATGAGAAAGGGAACACAATGAGAAAGGGAACACAACGAGAAAGGGATCACAATGAGAAAGGGAATACAATGAGAAAGGGAACACAATGAGAAAGGGAACACAATGAGAAAGGGAACACAATGAGAAAGGGAACAAAATGACAAAGGGAATACAATGAGAAAGGGAACACAATGAGAACGGGAACACAATGAGAAAGGGAACACAATGACAAAGGGAACACAATGAGAAAGGGAACACAATGAGAAAGGGAATACAATGAGAATGGGAACACAATGAGAAAGGGAACACAGTGAGAAAGAGAACACAATGAGAAAAGGAACACAATGAGAAACGGAACACATTGAGAAAAGGAACACAATGAGAAAGAGAACACAATGAGAATGCGAACACAATGAGAAAAGGAACACAAAGAGAAAGGGAACACAATGAGAAAGGGAACACAATGAGAAAAGGAACACAATGAGAAAGGGAACACAATGAGAAAGGGAACACAATGAGAAAGGGATCACAACGAGAAAGGGAACACAATGAGAAAGGGAACACAACGAGAAAGGGAACACAACGAGAAAGGGAACACAATGAGAAAGGTATCACAACGAGAAAGGGAACACAATGAGAAAGGGAACACAATGAGAAAGGGAACACAACGAGAAAGGGAACACAATGAGAAAAGGAACACAGCGAGAATGGGTACACAATGAGAAAGGGAACACAATGAGAAAGGGATTACAATGAGAAAGGGACACAATGAGAAAGGGAACACAATGAGAAAGGGAGCACAATGAGAAAAGGAAGACAATGAGAAAGGGAACACAATGAGAAAGGGAATACAACGAGAAAGGGAACACAATGGGAAAGGGAACACAATGAGAAAGGGAACACAATGAGAAAAGGAATACAATGAGAAAGGGAACAGAATGGGATAGGGAACACAAAGAGAAAGGGAATACAATGAGAAGGGGTATACAATGAGAAAGGGAATACAATGAGAAAGGGAACACAATGAGGAAGGGAACACAATGAGAAAGGGAATACAATGAGAATGGGAACACAATGAGAAAGGGAACACAATGAGAAAGGGAACACAATGAGAAAGGGAACACAATGAGAAATGGAATACAATGAGAAAGGGAACACAATGAGAAAGGCAACACAATGAGAAAGGGAACACAATGAGAAAGGGAACACAATGAGAAAGGGAACACAATTAGAAAGGGAATACAATGAGAAAGGGAACACAATTCGATAGGGAACACAATGAGAAAGGGAACACAATAAGTATGGGAACACAATGAGAAAGGGAACACAATGAGAAAGGGAACACAATGAGAAAGGGAACACAACGAGAAAGGGAACACAATGAGAAAGGGAATACAATGAGAAAGGGAACACAACGAGAAAGGGAACACAATGAGAATGGGAACACAATGAGAAAGGGAACACAATGAGAAAGGGAACACAATGAGAAAGGGATTAAATGAGAAAGGGAACACAATGAGAAAGGGAACACAATGAGAAAGGGAATACAATGAGAATGGGAACACAATGAGAACGGAACACAATGAGAAAGGGAACACAATGAGAAAGGGACCACAATGAGAATGGGAATACAATGAGAATGGGAACACAATGAGAAAGGGAACAAAATGACAAAGGGAATACAATGAGAAAGGGAACACAATGAGAACGGGAACACAATGAGAAAGGGAACACAATGACAAAGGGAGCACAATGAGAAAGGGAACACAATGAGAAAGGGAACACAATGAGAAAGGGAATACAATGAGAATGGGAACACAATGAGAAAGGGAACACAATGAGAAAAGGAACACAATGAGAAAGGGAACACAAAGGAACACATAGAGTAAGGGAACACAATGAGAAAGGGAACACAATGAGAAAAGGAACACAATTAGAAAGGGAACACCATGAGAAAAGGAACACAAAGAGAAAGGGAACACAATGAGAAAGGGAACACAATGACAAAAGGAGCAAAATGAGAAAGGGAACACAATGAGAAAGGGAACACAAAGAGAAAGGGATCACAACGAGAAAGGGAACACAATGAGAAAGGGAACACAACGAGAAAGGGAACACAATGAGAAAGGGAACACAACGAGAATGGAAACACAATGAGAAAGGGAACACAACGAGAAAGTGAACACAATGAGAAAGGTATCACAATGAGAAAGGGAACACAATGAGAAAGGGAACACAATGAGAAAGGGAACACAACGAGAAAGGGAACAGAATGAGAAAAGGAACACAATGAGAAAGGGAACACAATGAGAAAGGGAACACAATGAGAAAGGGATTACAATGAGAAAGGGACACAATGAGAAAGGGAACACAATGAGAAAGGGAGCACAATGACCAAAGGAAGACAATGAGAAAGGGAACACAATGAGAAAGGGAATGCAATGAGAAAGGGAACACAATGGGAAAGGGAACACAATGAGAAAGGGAACACAATGAGAAAAGGAAGACAATGAGAAAGGGAACAGAATGGGAAAGGGAACACAAAGGGAAAGGGAATACAATGAGAAGGGGAATACAATGAGAAAGGGAATACAATGAGAAAGGGAACACAATGAGAAAGGGAACACAATGAGAAAGGGAATACAATGAGAACGGGAACACAATGAGAAAGGGAACACAATGAGAAAGGGAACACAATGAGAAAGGGAACACAATGAGAAAAGGAATACAATGAGAAAGGGAACACAATGAGAAAGGGAACACAATGAGAAAGGGAACACAATGAGAAAGGGAATACAATGAGAAAGGGAACACAATGAGAATGGGAACACAATGAGAAAGGGAACACAATGAGAAAGGGAATACAATGAGAAAAGGAACACAATGAGAAAGGGAACACAATGAGAAAGGGAACACAATGAGAAAGGGAACTCAATGAGAAAGGGAACACAATGACAAAGGGAATACAATTAGAAAGGGAACACAATGAGAAAGGGAATACAATGAGAAAGGGAACACAATGAGAAAGGGAACACAATGAGAAAGGGAATACAATGAGAAAGGGAACACAATGAGAAAGGGAAAACAATGAGAAAGGGAACAAAATGAGAAAGGGAATACAATGAGAAAGGGAACACAATGAGAAAAGGAACACAATGAGAAAGGGAACACAATGAGAATGGGAACACAATGAGAAAGGGAATACAATGAGAAAGGGAACACAATGAGAAAGGGAATACAATGAGAAAGGGAACACAATGAGCAAGGGAACACAATGAGAAAGGGAACACAATGAGAAAGGGAACACAATGAGAATATGAACACAATGAGAAAGGGAACACAATGTGAAAGGGAATACAATGAGAAAGGGTACACAATGAGAAAGGGATTACAATGAGAAAGGGAACACAATGAGAAAGGGAATACAATGAGAAAGGGAATACAATGAGAAAGGGAACACAATGAGAAAGGGAATGCAATGAGAAAGGGAACACAATGAGAAAGGGAACACAATGAGAAAGGGAACACAATGAGAAAGGGAACACAATGAGACAGGGAACACAATGAGAAATGGAACACAATGAGAAAGGGAACACAATGAGAAAGGGAATACAATGAGAAAGGGAACACAATGAGAAAGGGATTACAATGAGAAAGGGAACACAATGAGAAAGGAAATACAATGAGAAAGGGAACACAATGAGAAAGGGAACACAATGAGAAAGGGAACACAATGAGAAAGGGAATACAATGAGAAAGGGAACACAATGAGAAAGGGAACACAAAGAGAAAGGGGATACAATGAGAAAGGGAACAAAATGAGAAAGGGAACTCAATGAGAAAGGGAACACAATGAGAAAGGGAACACAATGAGAAAGGGAATACAATGAGAAAGGGAACACAACGAGAAAAGGAACACCACGAGAAAGGGAACGCAATGAAAAAGGCAACACAATGAGAAAGGGAACACAATGAGAAAGGGAACACAATGAGAAAGGGAACACAATGAGAAAGGCAACACAATGAGAAAGGGAACAGAATGAGAAAGGGAATACAACGAGAAAGGGAATACAATGAGAAAGGGAACACAAGGAGAAAAGGAATATAATGAGAAAGGGAACACAATGAGAAAAGGAACACAATGAGAAAGGGAACACAATGAGAAAGGGAACACAATGCGAAAGGGAACACAATGAGAAAAGGAACACAATGAGAAAGGGAAGACAATGAGAAAAGGAACACAATGAGAAAGGGAACACAATGAGAAAGGCAATACAATCAGAAAGGGAACACAATGAGAAAGGGAATACAATGAGAAAGGGAACACAATGAGAAAGGGAACACAATGAGAAAGGGAACACAATGAGAAAGGGAATACAATGAGATAGGGAACACAATGAGAAAGGGAATACACTGAGAAAGGAACACAATGAGAAAGGGAACACAATGAGAAAGGGAACACAATGAGAAAGGGAACACAATGAGAAAGGGAACACAATGAGGAAGGGAACACAATGAGAAAGGGAACACAATGAGGAAGGGAACACAACGAGAAAGGGAACACAATGAGAAAGGGAACACAACGAGAAAGGGAATACAATGAGAAAGGTATCACAATGAGAAAGGGAACACAATGAGAAAGGGAACACAACGAGAAAGGGAACAGAATGAGAAAAGGAACACAACGAGAAAGGGAACACAATGAGAAAGGGAACAGAATGAGAAAGGGAATACAACGAGAAAGGGAATACAATGAGAAAGGGAACACAAGGAGAAAAGGAATATAATGAGAAAGGGAACACAATGAGAAAAGGAACACAATGAGAAAGGGAATACAATGAGAAAGGGAATACAATAAGAAAGGGAACACAATGAGAAAGGGAACACCATGAGAAAGGGAATACAAGGAGAAAGGGAATACAATGAGAAAGGCAACACAATGAGAAAGGGATAACAATGAGAAAAGGAACACAATGAGAAAGGGAAGACAATGAGCAAGGGAACAGAATGAGAAAGGGACGCAATGAGAAAAGGAACACAATGAGAAAGGGAACACAATGAGAAAGGGAACACAATGCGAAAGGGAACACAATGAGAAAAGGAACACAATGAGAAAGGGAAGACAATGAGAAAAGGAACACAATGAGAAAGGGAACACATTGAGAAAGGGAATACAATCAGAAAGGGAACACAATGAGAAAGGGAATACAATGAGAAAGGGAACACAATGAGAAAGGGAACACAATGAGAAAGGGAACACAATGAGAAAGGGAATACAATGAGATAGGGAACACAATGAGAAAGGGAATACACTGAGAAAGGAACACAATGAGAAAGGGAACACAATGAGAAAGGGAACACAATGAGAAAGGGAACACAAAGAGAAAGGGAATACAATGACAAAGGGAACACAATGAGAAAGGGAACACAATGAGAAAGGGAACACAATGAGAAAGGGAACACAAAGAGAAAGGGAACACAATGAGAAAGGGAACACAATGAGAAAGGGAACACAATGAGAAAGGGAACACAAAGAGAAAGGGAACACAATGAGAAAGGGAACACAATGAGAAAGGGAACACAATGAGAAAGGGAATACAATGAGAAAGGGAACACAATGAGAAAGGGAATACAATGAGAAAGGGAACACAATGAGAAAGGGAACACAATGAGAAAGGGAACACAATGAGAAAGGGAACACAATGAGAAAAGGAACACAAAGAGAAAGGGAACACAATGAGAAAGGGAACACAATGAGAAAAAGAACACAATGAGAAAGGGAACACAATGAGAAAAGGAACAAAATGAGAAAGGGAACACAATGAGAAAGGGAACACAATGAGAAAGGGATCACAACGAGAAAGGGAACACAATGAGAAAGGGAACACAATGAGAAAGGGAACACAATGAGGAAGGGAACACAACGAGAAAGGGAACACAATGAGAAAGGGAACACAACGAGAAAGGGAATACAATGAGAAAGGTATCACAATGAGAAAGGGAACACAATGAGAAAGGGAACACAACGAGAAAGGGAACAGAATGAGAAAAGGAACACAACGAGAAAGGGAACACAATGAGAAAGGGAACACAATGAGAAAGGGATTACAATGAGAAAGGGACACAATGAGAAAGGGAACACAATGAGAAAGGGAGCACAATGAGCAAAGGAAGACAATGAGAAAGGGAACACAATGAGAAAGGGAATACAATGAGAAAGGGAACACAATGGGAAAGGGAACACAATGAGAAAGGGAACACAATGAGAAAAGGAAAGCAATGAGAAAGGGAACAGAATGGGAAAGGGAACACAAGGAGAAAGGGAATACAATGAGAAGGGGAATAAAATGAGAAAGGGAATACAATGAGAAAGGGAACACAATGAGAATGGGAACACAATGAGAAAGGGAATACAATGAGAACGGGAACACATTGAGAAAGGGAACACAATGAGAAAGGGAACACAATGAGAAAGCTAACACAATGAGAAAGGGAATACAATGAAAAAGGGAACACAATGAGAATGGGAACACAATGAGAAAGGGATCAAAATGAGAAAGGGAATACAATGAGGAAAGGAACACAATGAGAAAGGGAATACAGTGAGAAAGGGAACACAATGAGAAAGGGAACACAATGAGAAAGGGAATACAATGAGAAAGGGAACACAATGAGAAAGGGAACACAATGTGAAAGGGAACAAAATTAGAAAGGGAACACAATGAGAAAAGGAACACAATGAGAAAGGGAACACAATGAGAATGGGAACACAATGAGAAAGGGAATACAATGAGAAAGGGAACACAATGAGAAAGGGAATACAATGAGAAAGGGAACAAAATGAGCAAGGGAACAAAATGAGAAAGGGAACACAATGAGAAAGGGAACACAATGACAAAGGGAATACAATTAGAAAGGGAACACAATGAGAAAGGGAATACAATGAGAAAGGGAACACAATGAGAAAGGGAACACAATGAGAAAGGGAATACAATGAGAAAGGGAACACAATGAGAAAGGGAACACAGTGAGAAAGGGAACAAAATGAGAAAGGGAATACAATGAGAAAGGGAACACAATGAGAAAAGGAACACAATGAGAAAGGGAACACAATGAGAATGGGAACACAATGAGAAAGGGAATACAATGAGAAAGGGAACACAATGAGAAAGGGAATACAATGAGAAAGGGAACACAATGAGCAAGGGAACACAATGAGAAAGGGAACACAATGAGAAAGGGAACACAATGAGAATAGGAACACAATGAGAAAGGGAACACAATGAGAAAGGGAATACAATGAGAAAGGGAACACAATGAGAAAGGGATTACAATGAGAAAGGGAACACAATGAGAAAGGGAATACAATGAGAAAGGGAATACAATGAGAAAGGGAACACAATGAGAAAGGGAATGCAATGAGAAAGGGAACACAATGAGAAAGGGAACACAATGAGAAAGGGAACACAATGAGAAAGGGAACACAATGAGAAAGGGAACACAATGAGAAATGGAACACAATGAGAAAGGGAACACAATGAGAAAGGGAATACAATGAGAAAGGGAACACAATGAGAAAGGGATTACAATGAGAAAGGGAACACAATGAGAAAGGAAATACAATGAGAAAGGGAACACAATGAGAAAGGGAACACAATGAGAAAGGGAACACAATGAGAAAGGGAATACAATGAGAAAGGGAACACAATGAGAAAGGGAACACAAAGAGAAAGGGGATACAATGAGAAAGGGAACACAATGAGAAGGGGAACTCAATGAGAAAGGGAACACAATGAGAAAGGGAACACAATGAGAAAGGGAATACAATGAGAAAGGGAACACAATGAGAAAGGGAACACCACGAGAAAGGGAACGCAATGAAAAAGGCAACACAATGAGAAAGGGAACACAATGAGAAAGGGAACACAATGAGAAAGGGAACACAATGAGAAAGGCAACACAATGAGAAAGGGAACAGAATGAGAAAGGGAATACAACGAGAAAGGGAATACAATGAGAAAGGGAACACAAGGAGAAAAGGAATATAATGAGAAAGGGAACACAATGAGAAAAGGAACACAATGAGAAAGGGAATACAATGAGAAAGGGAATACAATAAGAAAGGGAACACAATGAGAAAGGGAACACCATGAGAAAGGGAATACAAGGAGAAAGGGAATACAATGAGAAAGGCAACACAATGAGAAAGGGATAACAATGAGAAAAGGAACACAATGAGAAAGGGAAGACAATGAGCAAGGGAACAGAATGAGAAAGGGACGCAATGAGAAAAGGAACACAATGAGAAAGGGAACACAATGAGAAAGGGAACACAATGCGAAAGGGAACACAATGAGAAAAGGAACACAATGAGAAAGGGAAGACAATGAGAAAAGGAACACAATGAGAAAGGGAACACATTGAGAAAGGGAATACAATCAGAAAGGGAACACAATGAGAAAGGGAATACAATGAGAAAGGGAACACAATGAGAAAGGGAACACAATGAGAAAGGGAACACAATGAGAAAGGGAATACAATGAGATAGGGAACACAATGAGAAAGGGAATACACTGAGAAAGGAACACAATGAGAAAGGGAACACAATGAGAAAGGGAACACAATGAGAAAGGGAACACAATGAGAAAGGGAATACAATGACAAAGGGAACACAATGAGAAAGGGAACACAATGAGAAAGGGAACACAATGAGAAAGGGAACACAAAGAGAAAGGGAACACAATGAGAAAGGGAACACAATGAGAAAGGGAACACAATGAGAAAGGGAATACAATGAGAATGGAACACAATGAGAAAGGGAATACAATGAGAAAGGGAACACAATGAGAAAGGGAACACAATGAGAAAGGGAACACAATGAGAAAGGGAACACAATGAGAAAAGGAACACAAAGAGAAAGGGAACACAATGAGAAAGGGAACACAATGAGAAAAAGAACACAATGAGAAAGGGAACACAATGAGAAAAGGAACAAAATGAGAAAGGGAACACAATGAGAAAGGGAACACAATGAGAAAGGGATCACAACGAGAAAGGGAACACAATGAGAAAGGGAACACAATGAGAAAGGGAACACAATGAGGAAGGGAACACAACGAGTAAGGGAACACAACGAGAAAGGGAACACAACGAGAAAGGGAACACAATGAGAAAGGTATCACAATGAGAAAGGGAACACAATGAGAAAGGGAACACAACGAGAAAGGGAACAGAATGAGAAAAGGAACACAACGAGAAAGGGAACACAATGTGAAAGGGAACACAATGAGAAAGGGATTACAATGAGAAAGGGACACAATGAGAAAGGGAACACAATGAGAAAGGGAGCACAATGAGCAAAGGAAGACAATGAGAAAGGGAACACAATGAGAAAGGGAATACAATGAGAAAGGGAACACAATGGGAAAGGGAACACAATGAGAAAGGGAACACAATGAGAAAAGGAAAACAATGAGAAAGGGAACAGAATGGGAAAGGGAACACAAGGAGAAAGGGAATACAATGAGAAGGGGAATACAATGAGAAAGGGAATACAATGAGAAAGGGAACACAATGAGAATGGGAACACAATGAGAAAGGGAATACAATGAGAACGGGAACACATTGAGAAAGGGAACACAATGAGAAAGGGAACACAATGAGAAAGCTAACACAATGAGAAAGGGAATACAATGAAAAAGGGAACACAATGAGAATGGGAACACAATGAGAAAGGGATCAAAATGAGAAAGGGAATACAATGAGGAAAGGAACACAATGAGAAAGGGAATACAATGAGAAAGGGAACACAATGAGAAAGGGAACACAATGAGAAAGGGAATACAATGAGAAAGGGAACATAATGAGAAAGGGAACACAATGAGGAAGGGAACAAAATGAGAAAGGGAACACAATGAGAAAAGGAACACAATGAGAAAGGGAACACAATGAGAATGGGAAGACAATGAGAAAGGGAATACAATGAGAAAGGGAACACAATGAGAAAGGGAATACAATGAGAAAGGGAACAAAATGAGCAAGGGAACAAAATGAGAAAGGGAACACAATGAGAAAGGGAACACAATGAGAAAAGGAACACAATGAGAAAGGGAACACAATGACAAAGGGAACACAATGAGAAAGGGAACACAATGAGAAAGGGAATACAATGAGAAAGGGAACACAATGAGAAAGGGATTACAATGCGAAAGGGAACACAATGTGAAAGGGAACAAAATGAGAAAGGGAACACAATGAGAAAGGGAACACAATGAGAAAGGGAACACAATGAGAAATCGAACACAATGAGAAAGGGAACACAATGAGAAAGGGAATACAATGAGAAAAGGAACACAATGAGAAAGGGATTACAATGAGAAAGGGAACACAATGAGAAAGGGAATACAATGAGAAAAGGTACACAATGAGAAAGGGAACACAATGAGAAAGGGAACACAATGAGAAAGGGAACACAATGAGAAAGGGAATACAATGAGAAAGGGAACACAATGAGAAAGGGAACACAATGAGAAAGGGGATACAATGAGAAAGGGAACACAATGAGAAAGGGAACTCAATGGGAAATGGAACACAATGAGAAAGGGAACACAATGAGAAAGGGAATACAATGAGAAAGGGAACACAACGAGAAAGGGAACACAACGAGAAAGGGAACACAATGAAAAAGGCAACACAATGAGAAAGGGAACACAATGAGAAAAAGAACACAATGAGAAAGGGAATACAATGAGAAAGGCAACACAATGAGAAAGGGAACAGAATGAGAAAGGGAATACAACGAGAAAGGGAATACAATGAGAAAGGGAACACAATGAGAAAAGGAATGTAATGAGAAAGGGAACACAATGAGAAAAGGAACACAATGAGAAAGGGAATACAATGAGAAAGGGAATACAATAAGAAAGGGAACACAATGAGAAAGGGAACTCCATGAGAAAGGGAATACAAGGAGAAAGGGAATACAATGAGAAAGGCAACACAATGAGAAAGGGAACACAATGGGAAAGGGAACACAATGAGAAAGGGAACACAATGAGAAAAGGAATACAATGAGAAAGGGAACAGAATGGGAAAGGGAACACATAGAGAAAGGGAATACAATGAGAAGGGGAATACAATGAGAAAGGGAATACAATGAGGAAGGGAACACAAAGAGAAAGGGAACACAATGAGAAAGGGAATACAATGAGAACGGGAACACAATGAGAATGGGAACACAATGAGAAAGGGAATACAATGAGAACGGGAACACAATGAGAAAGGGAACACAATGAGAAAGGGAACACAATGAGAAAGGGAACACAATGAGAAAGGGAATACAATGAGAAAGGGAACACAATGAGAATGGGAACACAATGAGAAAGGGATCACAATGAGAAAGGGAATACAATGAGGAAAGGAACACAATGAGAAAGGGAACACAATGAGAAAGGGAACACAATGAGAAAGGGAACACAATGAGAAAGGGAATACAATGAGAAAGGGAACACAATGAGAAAGGGATTACAATGTGAAAGGGAACACAATGAGAAAGGGAATACAATGAGAAAGGGAATACAATGAGAAAGGGAACACAATGAGAAAGGGAATGCAATGAGAAAGGGAACACAATGTGAAAGGGAACACAATGAGAAAGGGAACACAATGAGAAAGGGAACACAATGAGAAAGGGAACACAATGAGAAATGGAACACAATGAGAAAGGGAACACAATGAGAAAGGGAATACAATGAGAAAAGGAACACAATGAGAAAGGGATTACAATGAGAAAGGGAACACAATGAGAAAGGGAATACAATGAGAAAGGGAACACAATGAGAAAGGGATTACAATGAGAAAGGGAACACAATGAGAAAGGGAATACAATGAGAAAGGGAACACAATGAGAAAGGGAACACAATGAGAAAGGGAACACAATGAGAAAGGGAACACAATGAGAAAGGGAATACAATGAGAAAGGGAACACAATGAGAAAGGGAACACAATGAGAAAGGGGATACAATGAGAAAGGGAACACAATGAGAAAGGGAACTCAATGAGAAAGGGAACAAAATGAGAAAGGGAACACAATGGGAAAGGGAATACAATGAGAAAGGGAACACAACGAGAAAGGGAACACCACGAGAAAGGGAACGCAATGAAAAAGGCAACACAATGAGAAAGGGAACACAATGAGAAAGGGAACACAATGAGAAAGGGAACACAATGAGAAAGGCAACACAATGAGAAAGGTAACAGAATGAGAAAGGGAATACAACGAGAAAGGGAATACAATGAGAAAGGGAACACAATGAGAAAAGGAATATAATGAGAAAGGGAACACAATGAGAAAAGGAACACAATGAGAAAGGGAATACAATGAGAAAGGGAATACAATAAGAAAGGGAACACAATGAGAAAGGGAACACCATGAGAAAGGGAATACAAGGAGAATTTAAATCAATGAGAAAGGCAACACAATGAGAAAGGGAACACAATGAGAAAAGGAACACAATGAGAAAGGGAACACAATGAGCAAGGGAACACAATGAGAAAGGGATGCAATGAGAAAAGGAACACAATGAGAAAGGGAACACAATGAGAAAGGGAACACAATGCGAAAGGGAACACAATGAGAAAAGGAACACAATGAGAAAGGGAAGACAATGAGAAAAGGAACACAATGAGAAAGGGAACACAATGAGAAAGGGAACACAATCAGAAAGGGAACACAATGAGAAAGGGAATACAATGAGAAAGGGAACACAATGAGAAAGGGAACACAATGAGAAAGGGAACACAATGAGAAAGGGAACACAATGAGAAAGGGAATACAATGAGATAGGGAACACAATGAGAAAGGGAATACACTGAGAAAGGGAACACAATGAGAAAGGGAGCACAATGAGAAAGGGAACACAATGAGAAAGGGAACACAATGAGAAAGGGAATACAATGACAAAGGGAACACAATGAGAAAGGGAACACAATGAGAAAGGGAACACAATGAGAAAGGGAACACAAAGAGAAAGGGAACACAAAGAGAAAGGGAACACAATGAGAAAGGGAACACAATGAGAAAGGGATCACAATGAGAAAGGGAATACAATGAGAAAGGGAACACAATGAGAAAGGGAATACAATGAGAAAGGGAACACAATGAGAAAGGGAACACAATGAGAAAGGGAACACAATGAGAAAGGGAACACAATGAGAAAAGGAACAAAAAGAGAAAGGGAACACAATGAGAAAGGGAACACAATGAGAAAAGGAACACAATGAGAAAGGGAACACAATGAGAAAAGGAACAAAATGAGAAAGGGAACACAATGAGAAAGGGAACACAATGAGAAAGGGATCACAACGAGAAAGGGAACACAATGAGAAAGGGAACAAAACGAGAAAGGGAACACAATGAGGAAGGGAACACGACGAGAAAGGGAACACAACGAGAAAGGGAACACAACGAGAATGGTAACACAATGAGAAAGGTATCACAATGAGAAAGTGAACACAATGAGAAAGGGAACACAACGAGAAAGGGAACAGAATGAGAAAAGGAACACAACGAGAAAGGGAACACAATGAGAAAGGGAACACAATGAGAAAGGGATTACAATGAGAAAGGGACACAATGAGAAAGGGAACACAATGAGAAAGGGAGCACAATGAGCAAAGGAAGACAATGAGAAAGGGAACACAATGAGAAAGGGAATACAATGAGAAAGGGAACACAATGGGAAAGGGAACACAATGAGAAAGGGAACACAATGAGAAAAGGAATACAATGAGAAAGGGAACAGAATGGGAAAGGGAACACAAGCAGAAAGGGAATACAATGAGAAGGGGAATACAATGAGAAAGGGAATACAATGAGAAAGGGAACACAATGAGAATGGGAACACAATGAGAAAGGGAATACAATGAGAACGGGAACACATTGAGAAAGGGAACACAATGAGAAAGGGAACACAATGAGAAAGCTAACACAATGAGAAAGGGAATACAATGAGAAAGGGAAGACAATGAGAATGGGAACACAATGAGAAAGGGATCACAATGAGAAAGGGAATACAATGAGGAAAGGAACACAATGAGAAAGGGAATACAATGAGAAAGGGAACACAATGAGAAAGGGAACACAATGAGAAAGGGAATACAATGAGAAAGGGAACACAATGAGAAAGGGAACACAATGAGAAAGGGAATACAATGAGAAAGGGAACACAACGAGAAAGGGAACACCACGAGAAAGGGAACGCAATGAAAAAGGCAACACAATGAGAAAGGGAACACAATGAGAAAGGGAACACAATGAGAAAGGGAACACAATGAGAAAGGCAACACAATGAGAAAGGTAACAGAATGAGAAAGGGAGTACAACGAGAAAGGGAATACAATGAGAAAGGGAACACAATGAGAAAAGGAATATAATGAGAAACGGAACACAATGAGAAAAGGAACACAATGAGAAAGGGAATACAATGAGAAAGGGAATACAATAAGAAAGGGAACACAATGAGAAAGGGAATACCATGAGAAAGGGAATACAAGGAGAAAGTGAATACAATGAGAAAGGCAACACAATGAGAAAGGGAACACAATGAGAAAAGGAACACAATGAGAAAGGGAACACAATGAGCAAGGGAACACAATGAGAAAGGGATGCAATGAGAAAAGGAACACAATGAGAAAGGGAACACAATGAGAAAGGGAACACAATGCGAAAGGGAACACAATGAGAAAAGGAACACAATGAGAAAGGGAAGACAATGAGAAAAGGAACACAATGAGAAAGGGAACACAATGAGAAAGGGAACACAATCAGAAAGGGAACACAATGAGAAAGGGAATACAATGAGAAAGGGAACACAATGAGAAAGGGAACACAATGAGAAAGGGAACACAATGAGAAAGGGAACACAATGAGAAAGGGAATACAATGCGATAGGGAACACAATGAGAAAGGGAATACACTGAGAAAGGGAACACAATGAGAAAGGGAGCACAATGAGAAAGGGAACACAATGAGAAAGGGAACACAATGAGAAAGGGAATACAATGACAAAGGGAACACAATGAGAAAGGGAACACAATGAGAAAGGGAACACAATGAGAAAGGGAACACAAAGAGAAAGGGAACACAATTGAGAAAGGGAACACAATGAGAAAGGGATCACAATGAGAAAGGGAATACAATGAGAAAGGGAACACAATGAGAAAGGGAATACAATGAGAAAGGGAACACAATGAGAAAGGGAACACAATGAGAAAGGGAACACAATGAGAAAGGGAACACAATGAGAAAAGGAACACAAAGAGAAAGGGAACACAATGAGAAAGGGAACACAATGAGAAAAGGAACACAATGAGAAAGGGAACACAATGAGAAAAGGAACAAAATGAGAAAGGGAACACAATGAGAAAGGGAACACAATGAGAAAGGGATCACAACGAGAAAGGGAACACAATGAGAAAGGGAACACAACGAGAAAGGGAACACAATGAGGAAGGGAACACAACGAGAAAGGGAACACAACGAGAAAGGGAACACAACGAGAATGGTAACACAATGAGAAAGGTATCACAATGAGAAAGGGAACACAATGAGAAAGGGAACACAACGAGAAAGGGAACAGAATGAGAAAAGGAACACAACGAGAAAGGGAACACAATGAGAAAGGGAACACAATGAGAAAGGGATTACAATGAGAAAGGGACACAATGAGAAAGGGAACACAATGAGAAAGGGAGCACAATGAGCAAAGGAAGACAATGAGAAAGGGAACACAATGAGAAAGGGAATACAATGAGAAAGGGAACACAATGGGAAAGGGAACACAATGAGAAAGGGAACACAATGAGAAAAGGAATACAATGAGAAAGGGAACAGAATGGGAAAGGGAACACAAGCAGAAAGGGAATACAATGAGAAGGGGAATACAATGAGAAAGGGAATACAATGAGAAAGGGAACACAATGAGAATGGGAACACAATGAGAAAGGGAATACAATGAGAACGGGAACACATTGAGAAAGGGAACACAATGAGAAAGGGAACACAATGAGAAAGCTAACACAATGAGAAAGGGAATACAATGAGAAAGGGAAGACAATGAGAATGGGAACACAATGAGAAAGGGATCACAATGAGAAAGGGAATACAATGAGGAAAGGAACACAATGAGAAAGGGAATACAATGAGAAAGGGAACACAATGAGAAAGGGAACACAATGAGAAAGGGAATACAATGAGAAAGGGAACACAATGAGAAAGGGAACACAATGAGAAAGGGAACAAAATGAGAAAGGGAACACAATGAGTAAAGGAACACAATGAGAAAGGGAACACAATGAGAATGGGAACACAATGAGAAAGGGAATACAATGAGAAAGGGAACACAATGAGAAAGGGAATACAATGAGAAAGGGAACAAAATGAGCAAGGGAACAAAATGAGAAAGGGAACACAATGAGAAAGGGAACACAAAGAGAAAAGGAACACAATGAGAAAGGGAACACAATGAGAAAGGGAACACAATGAGAAAGGGAACACAATGAGAAAGGGAATACAATGAGAAAGGGAACACAATGAGAAAGGGATTACAATGTGAAAGGGAACACAATGAGAAAGGGAATACAATGAGAAAGGGAATACAATGAGAAAGGGAACACAATGTGAAAGGGAATGCAATGAGAAAGGGAACACAATGTGAAAGGGAACACAATGAGAAAGGGAACACAATGAGAAAGGGAACACAATGAGAAAGGGAACACAATGAGAAATGGAACACAATGAGAAAGGGAACACAATGAGAAAGGGAATACAATGAGAAAAGGAACACAATGAGAAAGGGATTACAATGAGAAAGGGAACACAATGAGAAAGGGAATTCAATGAGAAAGGGTACACAATGAGAAAGGGAACACAATGAGAAAGGGAACACAATGAGAAAGGGAACACAATGAGAAAGGGAATACAATGAGAAAGGGAACACAATGAGAAAGGGAACACAATGAGAAAGGGGATACAATGAGAAAGGGAACACAATGAGAAAGGGAACTCAATGAGAAAGGGAACACAATGAGAAAGGGAACACAATGAGAAAGGGAATACAATGAGAAAGGGAACACAACGAGAAAGGAAACACAACGAGAAAGGGAACACAATGAAAAAGGTAACACAATGAGAAAGGGAACACAATGAGAAAGGGAACACAATGAGAAAGGGAATACAATGAGAAAGGGAACACAATGAGAAAGGGAACACAATGAGGAAGGGAACACAATGAGAAAGGGAACACAATGAGAAAGGGAATACAATGAGAAAGGGAACACAATGAGAAAGGGAACACAATGAGAAAGGGGATACAATGAGAAAGGGAACACAATGAGAAAGGGAACTCAATGAGAAAGGGAACACAATGAGAAAGGGAACACAATGAGAAAGGGAATACAATGAGAAAGGGTACACAACGAGAAAGGGAACACCACGAGAAAGGGAACGCAATGAAAAAGGCAACACAATGAGAAAGGGAACACAATGAGAAAGGGAATACAATGAGAAAGGGAATACAATGAGAAAGGGAACACAATGAGAAAGGGAATGCAATGAGAAAGGGAACACAATGTGAAAGGGAACACAATGAGAAAGGGAACACAATGAGAAAGGGAAAACAATGAGAAAGGGAACACAATGAGAAATGTAACACAATGAGAAAGGGAACACAATGAGAAAGGGAATACAATGAGAAAAGGAACACAATGAGAGAGGGATTACAATGAGAAAGGGAACACAATGAGAAAGGGAATACAATGAGAAAGGGAACACAATGAGAAAGGGATTACAATGAGAAAGGGAACACAATGAGAAAGGGAATACAATGAGAAAGGGAACACAATGAGAAAGGGAACACAATGAGAAAGGGAACACAATGAGAAAGGGAACACAATGAGAAAGGGAATACAATGAGAAAGGGAACACAATGAGAAAGGGAACACAATGAGAAAGGGGATACAATGAGAAAGGGAACACAATGAGAAAGGGAACTCAATGAGAAAGGGAACACAATGAGAAAGGGAACACAATGAGAAAGGGAATACAATGAGAAAGGGAACACAACGAGAAAGGGAACACCACGAGAAAGGGAACGCAATGAAAAAGGCAAGACAATGAGAAAGGGAACACAATGAGAAAGGGAACACAATGAGAAAGGGAACACAATGAGAAAGGCAACACAATGAGAAAGGTAACAGAATGAGAAAGGGAATACAAAGAGAAAGGGAACACAATGAGAAAGGGAACACAATGAGAAAGGGAACACAATGAGAAAGGGAATACAATGAGAAAGGGAACACAATGAGAAAGGGAATACAATGAGAAAGGGAACACAATGAGAAAGGGAACACAATGAGAAAGGGAATACAATGAGAAAGGGAACACAATGAGAAAGGGAATACAATGAGAAAGGGAACACAATGAGAAAGGGAACACAATGAGAAAGGGAACACAATGAGAAAGGGAACACAATGAGAAAAGGAACACAAAGAGAAAGGGAACACAATGAGAAAGGGAACACAATGAGAAAAGGAACACAATGAGAAAGGGAACACAATGAGAAAAGGAACAAAATGAGAAAGGGAACACAATGAGAAAGGGAACACAATGAGAAAGGGATCACAACGAGAAAGGGAACACAATGAGAAAGGGAACACAATGAGAAAGGGAACACAATGAGGAAGGGAACACAACGAGAAAGGGAACACAACGAGAAAGGGAACACAACGAGAATGGTAACACAATGAGAAAGGTATCACAATGAGAACGGGAACACAATGAGAAAGGGAACACAACGAGAAAGGGAACAGAATGAGAAAAGGAACACAACGAGAAAGGGAACACAATGAGAAAGGGAACACAATGAGAAAGGGATTACAATGAGAAAGGGACACAATGAGAAAGGGAACACAATGAGAAAGGGAGCACAATGAGCAAAGGAAGACAATGAGAAAGGGAACACAATGAGAAAGGGAATACAATGAGAAAGGGAACACAATGGGAAAGGGAACACAATGAGAAAGGGAACACAATGAGAAAAGGAATACAATGAGAAAGGGAACAGAATGGGAAAGGGAACACAAGCAGAAAGGGAATACAATGAGAAGGGGAATACAATGAGAAAGGGAATACAATGAGAAAGGGAACACAATGAGAATGGGAACACAATGAGAAAGGGAATACAATGAGAACGGGAACACATTGAGAAAGGGAACACAATGAGAAAGGGAACACAATGAGAAAGCTAACACAATGAGAAAGGGAATACAATGAGAAAGGGAAGACAATGAGAATGGGAACACAATGAGAAAGGGATCACAATGAGAAAGGGAATACAATGAGGAAAGGAACACAATGAGAAAGGGAATACAATGAGAAAGGGAACACAATGAGAAAGGGAACACAATGAGAAAGGGAATACAATGAGAAAGGGAACACAATGAGAAAGGGAACACAATGAGAAAGGGAACAAAATGAGAAAGGGAACACAATGAGAAAAGGAACACAATGAGAAAGGGAACACAATGAGAATGGGAACACAATGAGAAAGGGAATACAATGAGAAAGGGAACACAATGAGAAAGGGAATACAATGAGAAAGGGAACAAAATGAGCAAGGGAACAAAATGAGAAAGGGAACACAATGAGAAAGGGAACACAAAGAGAAAAGGAACACAATGAGAAAGGGAACACAATGAGAAAGGGAACACAATGAGAAAGGGAACACAATGAGAAAGGGAATACAATGAGAAAGGGAACACAATGAGAAAGGGATTACAATGTGAAAGGGAACACAATGAGAAAGGGAATACAATGAGAAAGGGAATACAATGAGAAAGGGAACACAATGTGAAAGGGAATGCAATGAGAAAGGGAACACAATGTGAAAGGGAACACAATGAGAAAGGGAACACAATGAGAAAGGGAACACAATGAGAAAGGGAACACAATGAGAAATGGAACACAATGAGAAAGGGAACACAATGAGAAAGGGAATACAATGAGAAAAGGAACACAATGAGAAAGGGATTACAATGAGAAAGGGAACACAATGAGAAAGGGAATTCAATGAGAAAGGGTACACAATGAGAAAGGGAACACAATGAGAAAGGGAACACAATGAGAAAGGGAACACAATGAGAAAGGGAATACAATGAGAAAGGGAACACAATGAGAAAGGGAACACAATGAGAAAGGGGATACAATGAGAAAGGGAACACAATGAGAAAGGGAACTCAATGAGAAAGGGAACACAATGAGAAAGGGAACACAATGAGAAAGGGAATACAATGAGAAAGGGAACACAACGAGAAAGGAAACACAACGAGAAAGGGAACACAATGAAAAAGGTAACACAATGAGAAAGGGAACACAATGAGAAAGGGAACACAATGAGAAAGGGAATACAATGAGAAAGGGAACACAATGAGAAAGGGAACACAATGAGAAAGGGAACACAATGAGAAAGGGAACACAATGAGAAAGGGAATACAATGAGAAAGGGAACACAATGAGAAAGGGAACACAATGAGAAAGGGGATACAATGAGAAAGGGAACACAATGAGAAAGGGAACTCAATGAGAAAGGGAACACAATGAAAAAGGGAACACAATGAGAAAGGGAATACAATGAGAAAGGGAACACAACGAGAAAGGGAACACCACGAGAAAGGGAACGCAATGAAAAAGGCAACACAATGAGAAAGGGAACACAATGAGAAAGGGAATACAATGAGAAAGGGAATACAATGAGAAAGGGAACACAATGAGAAAGGGAATGCAATGAGAAAGGGAACACAATGTGAAAGGGAACACAATTAGAAAGGGAACACAATGAGAAAGGGAACACAATGAGAAAGGGAACACAATGAGAAATGGAACACAATGAGAAAGGGAACACAATGAGAAAGGGAATACAATGAGAAAAGGAACACAATGAGAAAGGGATTACAATGATAAAAGGGAACACAATGAGAAAGGGAATACAATGAGAAAGGGAACACAATGAGAAAGGGATTACAATGAGAAAGGGAACACAATGAGAAAGGGAATACAATGAGAAAGGGAACACAATGAGAAAGGGAACACAATGAGAAAGGGAACACAATGAGAAAGGGAACACAATGAGAAAGGGAATACAATGAGAAAGGGAACACAATGAGAAAGGGAACACAATGAGAAAGGGGATACAATGAGAAAGGGAACACAATGAGAAAGGGAACTCAATGAGAAAGGGAACACAATGAGAAAGGGAACACAATGAGAAAGGGAATACAATGAGAAAGGGAACACAACGAGAAAGGGAACACCACGAGAAAGTGAACGCAATGAAAAAGGCAACACAATGAGAAAGGGAACACAATGAGAAAGGGAACACAATGAGAAAGGGAACACAATGAGAAAGGCAACACAATGAGAAAGGTAACAGAATGAGAAAGGGAATACAAAGAGAAAGGGAACACAATGAGAAAGGGAACACAATGAGAAAGGGAACACAATGAGAAAGGGAATACAATGAGAAAGGGAACACAATGAGAAAGGGAATACAATGAGAAAGGGAACACAATGAGAAAGGGAACACAATGAGAAATGGAACACAATGAGTAAGGGAACACAATGAGAAAAGGAACACAAAGAGAAAGGGAACACAATGAGAAAGGGAACACAATGAGAAAAAGAACACAATGAGAAAGGGAACACAATGAGAAAAGGAACAAAATAAGAAAGGGAACACAATGAGAAAGGGAACACAATGAGAAAGGGATCACAACGAGAAAGGGAACACAATGAGAAAGGGAACACAATGAGAAAGGGAACACAATGAGGAAGGGAACACAACGAGAAAGGGAACACAACGAGAAAGGGAACACAACGAGAAAGGGAACACAATGAGAAAGGTATCACAATGAGAAAGGGAACACAATGAGAAAGGGAACACAACGAGAAAGGGAACAGAATGAGAAAAGGAACACAACGAGAAAGGGAACACAATGAGAAAGGGAACACAATGAGAAAGGGATTACAATGAGAAAGGGACACAATGAGAAAGGGAACACAATGAGAAAGGGAGCACAATGAGCAAAGGAAGACAATGAGAAAGGGAACACAATGAGAAAGGGAATACAATGAGAAAGGGGACACAATGGGAAAGGGAACACAATGAGAAAGGGAACACAATGAGAAAAGGAAAACAATGAGAAAGGGAACAGAATGGGAAAGGGAACACAAGGAGAAAGGGAATACAATGAGAAGGGGAATACAATGAGAAAGGGAATACAATGAGAAAGGGAACACAATGAGAATGGGAACACAATGAGAAAGGGAATACAATGAGAATGGGAACACATTGAGAAAGGGAACACAATGAGAAAGGGAACACAATGAGAAAGCTAACACAATGAGAAAGGGAATACAATGAAAAAGGGAACACAATGAGAATGGGAACACAATGAGAAAGGGATCAAAATGAGAAAGGGAATACAATGAGGAAAGGAACACAATGAGAAAGGGAATACAATGAGAAAGGGAACACAATGAGAAAGGGAACACAATGAGAAAGGGAATACAATGAGAAAGGGAACACAATGAGAAAGGGAACACAATGAGAAAGGGAACAAAATGAGAAAGGGAACACAATGAGAAAAGGAACACAATGAGAAAGGGAACACAATGAGAATGGGAACACAATGAGAAAGGGAATACAATGAGAAAGGGAACACAATGAGAAAGGGAATACAATGAGAAAGGGACCAAAATGAGCAAGGGAACAAAATGAGAAAGGGAACACAATGAGAAAGGGAACACAATGACAAAGGGAATACAATTAGAAAGGGAACACAATGAGAAAGGGAATACAATGAGAAAGGGAACACAATGAGAAAGGGAACACAATGAGAAAGGGAATACAATGAGAAAGGGAACACAATGAGAAAGGGAACACAATGAGAAAGGGAACAAAATGAGAACGGGAATACAAAGAGAAAGGGAACACAATGAGAAAAGGAACACAATGAGAAAGGGAACACAATGAGAATGGGAACACAATGAGAAAGGGAATACAATGAGAAAGGGAACACAATGAGAAAGGGAATACAATGAGAAAGGGAACACAATGAGCAAGGGAACACAATGAGAAAGGGAACACAATGAGAAAGGGAACACAATGAGAATAGGAACACAATGAGAAAGGGAACACAATGAGAAAGGGAATACAATGAGAAAGGGAACACAATGAGAAAGGGATTACAATGAGAAAGGGAACACAATGAGAAAGGGAATACAATGAGAAAGGGAATACAATGAGAAAGGGAACACAATGAGAAAGGGAATGCAATGAGAAAGGGAACACAATGAGAAAGGGAACACAATGAGAAAGGGAACACAATGAGAAAGGGAACACAATGAGAAAGGGAACACAATGAGAAATGGAACACAATGAGAAAGGGAACACAATGAGAAAGGGAATACAATGAGAAAGGGAACACAATGAGAAAGGGATTACAATGAGAAAGGGAACACAATGAGAAAGGAAATACAATGAGAAAGGGAACACAATGAGAAAGGGAACACAATGAGAAAGGGAACACAATGAGAAAGGGAATACAATGAGAAAGGGAACACAATGAGAAAGGGAACACAAAGAGAAAGGGGATACAATGAGTAAGGGAACACAATGAGAAAGGGAACTCAATGAGAAAGGGAACACAATGAGAAAGGGAACACAATGAGAAAGGGAATACAATGAGAAAGGGAACACAACGAGAAAGGGAACACCACGAGAAAGGGAACGCAATGAAAAAGGCAACACAATGAGAAAGGGAACACAATGAGAAAGGGAACACAATGAGAAAGGGAACACAATGAGAAAGGCAACACAATGTGAAAGGGAACAGAATGAGAAAGGGAATACAACGAGAAAGGGAATACAATGAGAAAGGGAACACAAGGAGAAAAGGAATATAATGAGAAAGGGAACACAATGAGAAAAGGAACACAATGAGAAAGGGAATACAATGAGAAAGGGAATACAATAAGAAAGGGAACACAATGAGAAAGGGAACACCATGAGAAAGGGAATACAAGGAGAAAGGGAATACAATGAGAAAGGCAACACAATGAGAAAGGGAACACAATGAGAAAAGGAACACAATGAGAAAGGGAACACAATGAGCAAGGGAACAGAATGAGAAAGGGACGCAATGAGAAAAGGAACACAATGAGAAAGGGAACACAATGAGAAAGGGAACACAATGCGAAAGGGAACACAATGAGAAAAGGAACACAATGAGAAAGGGAAGACAATGAGAAAAGGAACACAATGAGAAAGGGAACACATTGAGAAAGGGAATACAATCAGAAAGGGAACACAATGAGAAAGGGAATACAATGAGAAAGGGAACACAATGAGAAAGGGAACACAATGAGAAAGGGAACACAATGAGAAAGGGAATACAATGAGATAGGGAACACAATGAGAAAGGGAATACACTGAGAAAGGAACACAATGAGAAAGGGAACACAATGAGAAAGGGAACACAATGAGAAAGGGAACACAATGAGAAAGGGAACACAAAGAGAAAGGGAACACAATGAGAAAGGGAACACAATGAGAAAGGGAACACAATGAGAAAGGGAATACAATGAGAATGGAACACAATGAGAAAGGGAATACAATGAGAAAGGGAACACAATGAGAAAGGGAACACAATGAGAAAGGGAACACAATGAGAAAGGGAACACAATGAGAAAAGGAACACAAAGAGAAAGGGAACACAATGAGAAAGGGAACACAATGAGAAAAAGAACACAATGAGAAAGGGAACACAATGAGAAAAGGAACAAAATGAGAAAGGGAACACAATGAGAAAGGGAACACAATGAGAAAGGGATCACAACGAGAAAGGGAACACAATGAGAAAGGGAACACAATGAGAAAGGGAACACAATGAGGAAGGGAACACAATGAGAAAGGGAACACAATGAGAAAGGGAGCACAACGAGAAAGGGAACACAATGAGAAAGGTATCACAATGAGAAAGGGAACACAATGAGAAAGGGATCACAACGAGAAAGGGAACACAATGAGAAAGGGAACACAATGAGAAAGGGAACACAATGAGAAAGGGAACACAACGAGAAAGGGAACAGAATGAGAAAAGGAACACAACGAGAAAGGGAACACAATGAGAAAGGGAACACAATGAGAAAGGGATTACAATGAGAAAGGGAATCAATGAGAAAGGGAACACAATGAGAAAGGGAGCACAATGAGCAAAGGAAGACAATGAGAAAGGGAACTCAATGAGAAAGGGAATACAATGAGAAAGGGAACACAATGGGAAAAGGAACACAATGAGAAAGGGAACACAATGAGAAAAGGAAAACAATGAGAAAGGGAACAGAATGGGAAAGGGAACACAAGGAGAAAGGGAATGCAATGAGAAGGGGAATACAATGAGAAAGGGAATACAATGAGAAAGGGAACACAATGAGAATGGGAACACAATGAGAAAGGGAATACAATGAGAACGGGAACACATTGAGAAAGGGAACACAATGAGAAAGGGAACACAATGAGAAAGCTAACACAATGAGAAAGGGAATACAATGAAAAAGGGAACACAATGAGAATGGGAACACAATGAGAAAGGGATCAAAATGAGAAAGGGAATACAATGAGGAAAGGAACACAATGAGAAAGGGAATACAATGAGAAAGGGAACACAATGAGAAAGGGAACACAATGAGAAAGGGAATACAATGAGAAAGGGAACATAATGAGAAAGGGAACACAATGAGAAAGGGAACAAAATGAGAAAGGGAACACAAAGAGAAAAGGAACACAATGAGAAAGGGAACACAATGAGAATGGGAAGACAATGAGAAAGGGAATACAATGAGAAAGGGAACACAATGAGAAAGGGAATACAATGAGAAAGGGAACAAAATGAGCAAGGGAACAAAATGAGAAAGGGAACACAATGAGAAAGGGAACACAATGAGAAAAGGAACACAATGAGAAAGGGAACACAATGAGACAGGGAACACAATGAGAAAGGGAACACAATGAGAAAGGGAATACAATGAGAAAGGGAACACAATGAGAAAGGGATTACAATGTGAAAGGGAACACAATGTGAAAGGGAACAAAATGAGAAAGGGAACACAATGAGAAAGGGAACACAATGAGAAAGGGAACACAATGAGAAATGGAACACAATGAGAAAGGGAACACAATGAGAAAGGGAATACAATGAGAAAAGGAACACAATGAGAAAGGGATTACAATGAGAAAGGGAACACAATGAGAAAGGGAATACAATGAGAAAAGGTACACAATGAGAAAGGGAACACAATGAGAAAGGGAACACAATGAGAAAGGGAACACAATGAGAAGGGGAATACAATGAGAAAGGGAACACAATGAGAAAGGGAACACAATGAGAAAGGGGATACAATGAGAAAGGGAACACAATGAGAAAGGGAACTCAATGGGAAAGGGAACACAATGAGAAAGGGAACACAATGAGAAAGGGAATACAATGAGAAAGGGAACACAACGAGAAAGGGAACACAACGAGAAAGGGAACACAATGAAAAAGGCAACACAATGAGAAAGGGAACACAATGAGAAAAAGAACACAATGAGAAAGGGAATACAATGAGAAAGGCAACACAATGAGAAAGGGAACAGAATGAGAAAGGGAATACAACGAGAAAGGGAATACAATGAGAAAGGGAACACAATGAGAAAAGGAATATAATGAGAAAGGGAACACAATGAGAAAAGGAACACAATGAGAAAGGGAATACAATGAGAAAGGGAATACAATAAGAAAGGGAACACAATGAGAAAGGGAACTCCATGAGAAAGGGAATACAAGGAGAAAGGGAATACAATGAGAAAGGCAACACAATGAGAAAGGGAACACAATGGGAAAGGGAACACAATGAGAAAGGGAACACAATGAGAAAAGGAATACAATGAGAAAGGGAACAGAATGGGAAAGGGAACACAAAGAGAAAGGGAATACAATGAGAAGGGGAATACAATGAGAAAGGGAATACAATGAGAAAGGGAACACAAAGAGAAAGGGAACACAATGAGAAAGGGAATACAATGAGAACGGGAACACAATGAGAATGGGAACACAATGAGAAAGGGAATACAATGAGAACGGGAACACAATGAGAAAGGGAACACAATGAGAAAGGGAACACAATGAGAAAGGGAACACAATGAGAAAGGGAATACAATGAGAAAGGGAACACAATGAGAATGGGAACACAATGAGAAAGGGATCACAATGAGAAAGGGAATACAATGAGGAAAGGAACACAATGAGAAAGGGAACACAATGAGAAAGGGAACACAATGAGAAAGGGAACACAATGAGAAAGGGAATACAATGAGAAAGGGAACACAATGAGAAAGGGATTACAATGTGAAAGGGAACACAATGAGAAAGGGAATACAATGAGAAAGGGAATACAATGAGAAAGGGAACACAATGAGAAAGGGAATGCAATGAGAAAGGGAACACAATGTGAAAGGGAACACAATGAGAAAGGGAACACAATGAGAAAGGGAACACAATGAGAAAGGGAACACAATGAGAAATGGAACACAATGAGAAAGGGAACACAATGAGAAAGGGAATACAATGAGAAAAGGAACACAATGAGAAAGGGATTACAATGAGAAAGGGAACACAATGAGAAAGGGAATACAATGAGAAAGGGAACACAATGAGAAAGGGAACACAATGAGAAAGGGATTACAATGAGAAAGGGAACACAATGAGAAAGGGAATACAATGAGAAAGGGAACACAATGAGAAAGGGAACACAATGAGAAAGGGAACACAATGAGAAAGGGAACACAATGAGAAAGGGAATACAATGAGAAAGGGAACACAATGAGAAAGGGAACACAATGAGAAAGGGGATACAATGAGAAAGGGAACACAATGAGAAAGGGAACTCAATGAGAAAGGGAACACAATGAGAAAGGGAACACAATGAGAAAGGGAATACAATGAGAAAGGGAATACAACGAGAAAGGGAACACCACGAGAAAGGGAACGCAATGAAAAAGGCAACACAATGAAAAAGGGAACACAATGAGAAAGGGAACACAATGAGAAAGGGAACACAATGAGAAAGGCAACACAATGAGAAAGGTAACAGAATGAGAAAGGGAATACAACGAGAAAGGGAATACAATGAGAAAGGGAACACAATGAGAAAAGGAATATAATGAGAAAGGGAACACAATGAGAAAAGGAACACAATGAGAAAGGGAATACAATGAGAAAGGGAATACAATAAGAAAGGGAACACAATGAGAAAGGGAACACCATGAGAAAGGGAATACAAGGAGAAAGTGAATACAATGAGAAAGGCAACACAATGAGAAAGGGAACACAATGAGAAAAGGAACACAATGAGAAAGGGAACACAATGAGCAAGGGAACACAATGAGAAAGGGATGCAATGAGAAAAGGAACACAATGAGAAAGGGAACACAATGAGAAAGGGAACACAATGCGAAAGGGAACACAATGAGAAAAGGAACACAATGAGAAAGGGAAGACAATGAGAAAAGGAACACAATGAGAAAGGGAACACAATGAGAAAGGGAACACAATCAGAAAGGGAACACAATGAGAAAGGGAATACAATGAGAAAGGGAACACAATGAGAAAGGGAACACAATGAGAAAGGGAACACAATGAGAAAGGGAACACAATGAGAAAGGGAATACAATGAGATAGGGAACACAATGAGAAAGGGAATACACTGAGAAAGGGAACACAATGAGAAAGGGAGCACAATGAGAAAGGGAACACAATGAGAAAGGGAACACAATGAGAAAGGGAATACAATGACAAAGGGAACACAATGAGTAAGGGAACACAATGAGAAAGGGAACACAATGAGAAACGGAACACAAAGAGAAAGGGAACACAATGAGAAAGGGAACACAATGAGAAAGGGATCACAATGAGAAAGGGAATACAATGAGAAAGGGAACACAATGAGAAAGGGAATACAATGAGAAAGGGAACACAATGAGAAAGGGAACACAATGAGAAAGGGAACACAATGAGAAAGGGAACACCATGAGAAAGGGAATACAAGGAGAAAGTGAATACAATGAGAAAGGCAACACAATGAGAAAGGGAACACAATGAGAAAAGGAACACAATGAGAAAGGGAACACAATGAGCAAGGGAACACAATGAGAAAGGGATGCAATGAGAAAAGGAACACAATGAGAAAGGGAACACAATGAGAAAGGGAACACAATGCGAAAGGGAACACAATGAGAAAAGGAACACAATGAGAAAGGGAAGACAATGAGAAAAGGAACACAATGAGAAAGGGAACACAATGAGAAAGGGAACACAATCAGAAAGGGAACACAATGAGAAAGGGAATACAATGAGAAAGGGAACACAATGAGAAAGGGAACACAATGAGAAAGGGAACACAATGAGAAAGGGAACACAATGAGAAAGGGAATACAATGAGATAGGGAACACAATGAGAAAGGGAATACACTGAGAAAGGGAACACAATGAGAAAGGGAGCACAATGAGAAAGGGAACACAATGAGAAAGGGAACACAATGAGAAAGGGAATACAATGACAAAGGGAACACAATGAGAAAGGGAACACAATGAGAAAGGGAACACAATGAGAAAGGGAACACAAAGAGAAAGGGAACACAATGAGAAAGGGAACACAATGAGAAAGGGATCACAATGAGAAAGGGAATACAATGAGAAAGGGAACACAATGAGAAAGGGAATACAATGAGAAAGGGAACACAATGAGAAAGGGAACACAATGAGAAAGGGAACACAATGAGAAAGGGAACACAATGAGAAAAGGAACACAAAGAGAAAGGGAACAAAATGAGAAAGGGAACACAATGAGAAAAGGAACACAATGAGAAAGGGAACACAATGAGAAAAGGAACAAAATGAGAAAGGGAACACAATGAGAAAGGGAACACAATGAGAAAGGGATCACAACGAGAAAGGGAACACAATGAGAAAGGGAACACAACGAGAAAGGGAACACAATGAGGAAGGGAACACAACGAGAAAGGGAACACAACGAGAAAGGGAACACAACGAGAATGGTAACACAATGAGAAAGGTATCACAATGAGAAAGGGAACACAATGAGAAAGGGAACACAACGAGAAAGGGAACAGAATGAGAAAAGGAACACAACGAGAAAGGGAACACAATGAGAAAGGGAACACAATGAGAAAGGGATTACAATGAGAAAGGGACACAATGAGAAAGGGAACACAATGAGAAAGGGAGCACAATGAGCAAAGGAAGACAATGAGAAAGGGAACACAATGAGAAAGGGAATACAATGAGAAAGGGAACACAATGGGAAAGGGAACACAATGAGAAAGGGAACACAATGAGAAAAGGAATACAATGAGAAAGGGAACAGAATGGGAAAGGGAACACAAGCAGAAAGGGAATACAATGAGAAGGGGAATACAATGAGAAAGGGAATACAATGAGAAAGGGAACACAATGAGAATGGGAACACAATGAGAAAGGGAATACAATGAGAACGGGAACACATTGAGAAAGGGAACACAATGAGAAAGGGAATACAATGAGAAAGCTAACACAATGAGAAAGGGAATACAATGAGAAAGGGAAGACAATGAGAATGGGAACACAATGAGAAAGGGATCACAATGAGAAAGGGAATACAATGAGGAAAGGAACACAATGAGAAAGGGAATACAATGAGAAAGGGAACACAATGAGAAAGGGAACACAATGAGAAAGGGAATACAATGAGAAAGGGAACACAATGAGAAAGGGAACACAATGAGAAAGGGAACAAAATGAGAAAGGGAACACAATGAGAAAAGGAACACAATGAGAAAGGGAACACAATGAGAATGGGAACACAATGAGAAAGGGAATACAATGAGAAAGGGAACACAATGAGAAAGGGAATACAATGAGAAAGGGAACAAAATGAGCAAGGGAACAAAATGAGAAAGGGAACACAATGAGAAAGGGAACACAAAGAGAAAAGGAACACAATGAGAAAGGGAACACAATGAGAAAGGGAACACAATGAGAAAGGGAACACAATGAGAAAGGGAATACAATGAGAAAGGGAACACAATGAGAAAGGGATTACAATGTGAAAGGGAACACAATGAGTAAGGGAATACAATGAGAAAGGGAAAACAATGAGAAAGGGAACACAATGTGAAAGGGAATGCAATGAGAAAGGGAACACAATGTGAAAGGGAACACAATGAGAAAGGGAACACAATGAGAAAGGGAACACAATGAGAAAGGGAACACAATGAGAAATGGAACACAATGAGAAAGGGAACACAATGAGAAAGGGAATACAATGAGAAAAGGAACACAATGAGAAAGGGATTACAATGAGAAAGGGAACACAATGAGAAAGGGAATTCAATGAGAAAGGGTACACAATGAGAAAGGGAACACAATGAGAAAGGGAACACAATGAGAAAGGGAACACAATGAGAAAGGGAATACAATGAGAAAGGGAACACAATGAGAAAGGGAACACAATGAGAAAGGGGATACAATGAGAAAGGGAACACAATGAGAAAGGGAACTCAATGAGAAAGGGAACACAATGAGAAAGGGAACACAATGAGAAAGGGAATACAATGAGAAAGGGAACACAACGAGAAAGGAAACACAACGAGAAAGGGAACACAATGAAAAAGGTAACACAATGAGAAAGGGAACACAATGAGAAAGGGAACACAATGAGAAAGGGAATACAATGAGAAAGGGAACACAATGAGAAAGGGAACACAATGAGAAAGGGAACACAATGAGAAAGGGAACACAATGAGAAAGGGAATACAATGAGAAAGGGAACACAATGAGAAAGGGAACTCAATGAGAAAGGGAACACAATGAGAAAGGGAACACAATGAGAAAGGGAATACAATGAGAAAGGGAACACAACGAGAAAGGGAACACCACGAGAAAGGGAACGCAATGAAAAAGGCAACACAATGAGAAAGGGAACACAATGAGAAAGGGAATACAATGAGAAAGGGAATACAATGAGAAAGGGAACACAATGAGAAAGGGAATGCAATGAGAAAGGGAACACAATGTGAAAGGGAACACAATGAGAAAGGGAACACAATGAGAAAGGGAACACAATGAGAAAGGGAACACAATGAGAAATGGAACACAATGAGAAAGGGAACACAATGAGAAAGGGAATACAATGAGAAAAGGAACACAATGAGAAAGGGATTACAATGAGAAATGGAACACAATGAGAAAGGGAATACAATGAGAAAGGGAACACAATGAGAAAGGGATTACAATGAGAAAGGGAACACAATGAGAAAGGGAATACAATGAGAAAGGGAACACAATGAGAAAGGGAACACAATGAGGAAGGGAACACAATGAGAAAGGGAACACAATGAGAAAGGGAATACAATGAGAAAGGGAACACAATGAGAAAGGGAACACAATGAGAAAGGGGATATAATGAGAAAGGGAACACAATGAGAAAGGGAACTCAATGAGAAAGGGAACACAATGAGAAAGGGAACACAATGAGAAAGGGAATACAATGAGAAAGGGAACACAACGAGAAAGGGAACACCACGAGAAAGGGAACGCAATGAAAAAGGCAACACAATGAGAAAGGGAACACAATGAGAAAGGGAACACAATGAGAAAGGGAACACAATGAGAAAGGCAACACAATGAGAAAGGTAACAGAATGAGAAAGGGAATACAACGAGAAAGGGAATACAATGAGAAAGGGAACACAATGAGAAAAGGAATATAATGAGAAAGGGAACACAATGAGAAAAGGAACACAATGAGAAAGGGAATACAATGAGAAAGGGAATACAATAAGAAAGGGAACACAATGAGAAAGGGAACACCATGAGAAAGGGAATACAAGGAGAAAGGGAACACAATGAGAAAGGCAACACAATGAGAAAGGGAACACAATGAGAAAAGGAACACAATGAGAAAGGGAACACAATGAGCAAGGGAACACAATGAGAAAGGGACGCAATGAGAAAAGGAACACAATGAGAAAGGGAACACAATGAGAAAGGGAACACAATGCGAAAGGGAACACAATGAGAAAAGGAACACAATGAGAAAGGGAAGACAATGAGAAAAGGAACACAATGAGAAAGGGAACACAATGAGAAAGGGAACACAATCAGAAAGGGAACACAATGAGAAAGGGAATACAATGAGAAAGGGAACACAATGAGAAAGGGAACACAATGAGAAAGGGAACACAATGAGAAAGGGAACACAATGAGAAAGGGAATACAATGAGATAGGGAACACAATGAGAAAGGGAATACACTGAGAAAGGGAACACAATGAGAAAGGGAGCACAATGAGAAAGGGAACACAATGAGAAAGGGAACACAATGAGAAAGGGAACACAATGAGAAAGGGAATACAATGACAAAGGGAACACAATGAGAAAGGGAACACAATGAGAAAGGGAACACAATGAGAAAGGGAACACAAAGAGAAAGGGAACACAATGAGAAAGGGAACACAATGAGAAAGGGATCACAATGAGAAAGGGAATACAATGAGAAAGGGAACACAATGAGAAAGGGAATACAATGAGAAAGGGAACACAATGAGAAAGGGAACACAATGAGAAAGGGAACACAATGAGAAAGGGAACACAATGAGAAAAGGAACACAAAGAGAAAGGGAACACAATGAGAAAGGGAACACAATGAGAAAAGGAACACAATGAGAAAGGGAACACAATGAGAAAAGGAACAAAATGAGAAAGGGAACACAATGAGAAAGGGAACACAATGAGAAAGGGATCACAATGAGAAAGGGAACACAATGAGAAAGGGAACACAACGAGAAAGGGAACACAATGAGGAAGGGAACACAACGAGAAAGGGAACACAACGAGAAAGGGAACACAACGAGAATGGTAACACAATGACAAAGGTATCACAATGAGAAAGGGAACACAATGAGAAAGGGAACACAACGAGAAAGGGAACAGAATGAGAAAAGGAACACAACGAGAAAGGGAACACAATGAGAAAGGGAACACAATGAGAAAGGGATTACAATGAGAAAGGGACACAATGAGAAAGGGAACACAATGAGAAAGGGAGCACAATGAGCAAAGGATTACAATGAGAAAGGGAACACAATGAGAAAGGGAATACAATGAGAAAGGGAGCACAATGGGAAAGGGAACACAATGAGAAAGGGAACACAATGAGAAAAGGAATACAATGAGAAAGGGAACAGAATGGGAAAGGGAACACAAGCAGAAAGGGAATACAATGAGAAGGGGAATACAATGAGAAAGGGAACACAATGAGAATGGGAACACAATGAGAAAGGGAATACAATGAGAACGGGAACACATTGAGAAAGGGAACACAATGAGAAAGGGAACACAATGAGAAAGCTAACACAATGAGAAAGGGAATACAATGAGAAAGGGAAGACAATGAGAATGGGAACACAATGAGAAAGGGATCACAATGAGAAAGGGAATACAATGAGGAAAGGAACACAATGAGAAAGGGAATACAATGAGAAAGGGAACACAATGAGAAAGGGAACACAATGAGAAAGGGAATACAATGAGAAAGGGAACACAATGAAAAAGGGAACACAATGAGAAAGGGAACAAAATGAGAAAGGGAACACAATGAGAAAAGGAACACAATGAGAAAGGGAACACAATGAGAATGGGAACACAATGAGAAAGGGAATACAATGAGAAAGGGAACACAATGAGAAAGGGAATACAATGAGAAAGGGAACAAAATGAGCAAGGGAACAAAATGAGAAAGGGAACACAATGAGAAAGGGAACACAATGAGAAAAGGAACACAATGAGAAAGGGAACACAATGAGAAAGGGAACACAATGAGAAAGGGAACACAATGAGAAAGGGAATACAATGAGAAAGGGAACAAAATGAGAAAGGGATTACAATGTGAAAGGGAACACAATGAGAAAGGGAATACAATGAGAAATGGAATACAATGAGAAAGGGAATACAATGTGAAAGGGAATGCAATGAGAAAGGGAACACAATGTGAAAGGGAACACAATGAGAAAGGGAACACAATGAGAAAGGGAACACAATGAGAAAGGGAACACAATGAGAAATGGAACACAATGAGAAAGGGAACACAATGAGAAAGGGAACACAATGAGAAAGGGAACACAATGAGAAAGGCAACACAATGAGAAAGGTAACAGAATGAGAAAGGGAATACAACGAGAAAGGGAATACAATGAGAAAGGGAACACAATGAGAAAAGGAATATAATGAGAAAGGGAACACAATGAGAAAAGGAACACAATGAGAAAGGGAATACAATGAGAAAGGGAATACAATAAGAAAGGGAACACAATGAGAAAGGGAACACCATGAGAAAGGGAATACAAGGAGAAAGGGAACACAATGAGAAAGGCAACACAATGAGAAAGGGAACACAATGAGAAAAGGAACACAATGAGAAAGGGAACACAATGAGCAAGGGAACACAATGAGAAAGGGACGCAATGAGAAAAGGAACACAATGAGAAAGGGAACACAATGAGAAAGGGAACACAATGCGAAAGGGAACACAATGAGAAAAGGAACACAATGAGAAAGGGAAGACAATGAGAAAAGGAACACAATGAGAAAGGGAACACAATGAGAAAGGGAACACAATCAGAAAGGGAACACAATGAGAAAGGGAATACAATGAGAAAGGGAACACAATGAGAAAGGGAACACAATGAGAAAGGGAACACAATGAGAAAGGGAACACAATGAGAAAGGGAATACAATGAGATAGGGAACACAATGAGAAAGGGAATACACTGAGAAAGGGAACACAATGAGAAAGGGAGCACAATGAGAAAGGGAACACAATGAGAAAGGGAACACAATGAGAAAGGGAACACAATGAGAAAGGGAATACAATGACAAAGGGAACACAATGAGAAAGGGAACACAATGAGAAAGGGAACACAATGAGAAAGGGAACACAAAGAGAAAGGGAACACAATGAGAAAGGGAACACAATGAGAAAGGGAACACAATGAGAAAGGGAACACAATGAGAAAGGGAACACAATGAGAAAGGGAACACAATGAGAAAAGGAACACAAAGAGAAAGGGAACACAATGAGAAAGGGAACACAATGAGAAAAGGAACACAATGAGAAAGGGAACACAATGAGAAAAGGAACAAAATGAGAAAGGGAACACAATGAGAAAGGGAACACAATGAGAAAGGGATCACAATGAGAAAGGGAACACAATGAGAAAGGGAACACAACGAGAAAGGGAACACAATGAGGAAGGGAACACAACGAGAAAGGGAACACAACGAGAAAGGGAACACAACGAGAATGGTAACACAATGACAAAGGTATCACAATGAGAAAGGGAACACAATGAGAAAGGGAACACAACGAGAAAGGGAACAGAATGAGAAAAGGAACACAACGAGAAAGGGAACACAATGAGAAAGGGAACACAATGAGAAAGGGATTACAATGAGAAAGGGACACAATGAGAAAGGGAACACAATGAGAAAGGGAGCACAATGAGCAAAGGATTACAATGAGAAAGGGAACACAATGAGAAAGGGAATACAATGAGAAAGGGAGCACAATGGGAAAGGGAACACAATGAGAAAGGGAACACAATGAGAAAAGGAATACAATGAGAAAGGGAACAGAATGGGAAAGGGAACACAAGCAGAAAGGGAATACAATGAGAAGGGGAATACAATGAGAAAGGGAACACAATGAGAATGGGAACACAATGAGAAAGGGAATACAATGAGAACGGGAACACATTGAGAAAGGGAACACAATGAGAAAGGGAACACAATGAGAAAGCTAACACAATGAGAAAGGGAATACAATGAGAAAGGGAAGACAATGAGAATGGGAACACAATGAGAAAGGGATCACAATGAGAAAGGGAATACAATGAGGAAAGGAACACAATGAGAAAGGGAATACAATGAGAAAGGGAACACAATGAGAAAGGGAACACAATGAGAAAGGGAATACAATGAGAAAGGGAACACAATGAGAAAGGGAACACAATGAGAAAGGGAACAAAATGAGAAAGGGAACACAATGAGAAAAGGAACACAATGAGAAAGGGAACACAATGAGAATGGGAACACAATGAGAAAGGGAATACAATGAGAAAGGGAACACAATGAGAAAGGGAATACAATGAGAAAGGGAACAAAATGAGCAAGGGAACAAAATGAGAAAGGGAACACAATGAGAAAGGGAACACAATGAGAAAAGGAACACAATGAGAAAGGGAACACAATGAGAAAGGGAACACAATGAGAAAGGGAACACAATGAGAAAGGGAATACAATGAGAAAGGGAACAAAATGAGAAAGGGATTACAATGTGAAAGGGAACACAATGAGAAAGGGAATACAATGAGAAATGGAATACAATGAGAAAGGGAATACAATGTGAAAGGGAATGCAATGAGAAAGGGAACACAATGTGAAAGGGAACACAATGAGAAAGGGAACACAATGAGAAAGGGAACACAATGAGAAAGGGAACACAATGAGAAATGGAACACAATGAGAAAGGGAACAAAATGAGAAAGGGAATACAATGAGAAAAGGAACACAATGAGAAATGGATTACAATGAGAAAGGGAACACAATGAGAAAGGGAATTCAATGAGAAAGGGTACACAATGAGAAAGGGAACACAATGAGAAAGGGAACACAATGAGAAAGGGAACACAATGAGAAAGGGAATACAATGAGAAAGTGAACACAATGAGAAAGGGAACACAATGAGAAAGGGGATACAATGAGAAAGGGAACACAATTAGAAAGGGAACTCAATGAGAAAGGGAACACAATGAGAAAGGGAACACAATGAGAAAGGGAATACAATGAGAAAGGGAACACAACGAGAAAGGAAACACAACGAGAAAGGGAACACAATGAAAAAGGTAAAACAATGAGAAAGGGAATTCAATGAGAAAGGGTACACAATGAGAAAGGGAACACAATGAGAAAGGGAACACAATGAGAAAGGGAACACAATGAGAAAGGGAATACAATGAGAAAGGGAACACAATGAGAAAGGGAACACAATGAGAAAGGGGATACAATGAGAAAGGGAACACAATGAGAAAGGGAACTCAATGAGAAAGGGAACACAATGAGAAAGGGAACACAATGAGAAAGGGAATACAATGAGAAAGGGAACACAACGAGAAAGGAAACACAACGAGAAAGGGAACACAATGAAAAAGGTAAAACAATGAGAAAGGGAACACAATGAGAAAGGGAACACAATGAGAAAGGGAATACAATGAGAAAGGGAACACAATGAGAAAGGGAACACAATGAGAAAGGGAACACAAAGAGAAAGGGAACACAATGAGAAAGGGAATACAATGAGAAAGGGAACACAATGAAAAAGGGAACACAATGAGAAAGGGGATACAATGAGAAAGGGAACACAATGAGAAAGGGAACTCAATGAGAAAGGGAACACAATGAGAAAGGGAACACAATGAGAAAGGGAATACAATGAGAAAGGGAACACAACGAGAATGGGAACACCACGAGAAAGGGAACGCAATGAAAAAGGCAACACAATGAGAAAGGGAACTCAATGAGAAAGGGAACACAATGAGAAAGGGAACACAATGAGAAAGGCAACACAATGAGAAAGGGAACAGAATGAGAAAGGGAATACAACGAGAAAGGGAATACAATGAGAAAGGGAACACAATGAGAAAAGGAATATAATGAGAAAGGGAACACAATGAGAAAAGGAACACAATGAGAAAGGGAATACAATGAGAAAGGGAATACAATAAGAAAGGGAACACAATGAGCAAGGGAACACCATGAGAAAGGGAATACAAGGAGAAAGGGAATACAATGAGAAACGCAACACAATGAGAAAGGGAACACAATGAGAAAAGGAACACAATGAGAAAGGGAACACAATGAGCAAGGGAACACAATGAGAAAGGGACGCAATGAGAAAAGGAACACAATGAGAAAGGGAACACAATGAGAAAGGGAACACAATGCGAAAGGGAACACAATGAGAAAAGGAACACAATGAGAAAGGGAAGACAATGAGAAAAGGAACACAATGAGAAAGGGAACACAATGAGAAAGGGAACACAATCAGAAAGGGAACACAATGAGAAAGGGAATACAATGAGAAAGGGAACACAATGAGAAAGGGAATACAATGAGATAGGGAACACAATGAGAAAGGGAATACACTGAGAAAGGGAACAAAATGAGAAAGGGAACACAATGAGAAAGGGACGCAATGAGAAAAGGAACACAATGAGAAAGGGAACACAATGAGAAAGGGAACACAATGCGAAAGGGAACACAATGAGAAAAGGAACACAATGAGAAAGGGAAGACAATGAGAAAAGGAACACAATGAGAAAGGGAACACAATGAGAAAGGGAACACAATCAGAAAGGGAACACAATGAGAAAGGGAATACAATGAGAAAGGGAACACAATGAGAAAGGGAACACAATGAGAAAGGGAACACAATGAGAAAGGGAACACAATGAGAAAGGGAATACAATGAGATAGGGAACACAATGAGAAAGGGAATACACTGAGAAAGGGAACACAATGAGAAAGGGAGCACAATGAGAAAGGGAACACAATGAGAAAGGGAACACAATGAGAAAGGGAACACAATGAGAAAGGGAATACAATGACAAAGGGAACACAATGAGAAAGGGAACACAATGAGAAAGGGAACACAATGAGAAAGGGAACACAAAGAGAAAGGGAACACAATGAGAAAGGGAACACAATGAGAAAGGGATCACAATGAGAAAGGGAATACAATGAGAAAGGGAACACAATGAGAAAGGGAATACAATGAGAAAGGGAACACAATGAGAAAGGGAACACAATGAGAAAGGGAACACAATGAGAAAGGGAACACAATGAGAAAAGGAACACAAAGAGAAAGGGAACACAATGAGAAAGGGAACACAATGAGAAAAGGAACACAATGAGAAAGGGAACACAATGAGAAAAGGAACAAAATGAGAAAGGGAACACAATGAGAAAGGGAACACAATGAGAAAGGGATCACAATGAGAAAGGGAACACAATGAGAAAGGGAACACAACGAGAAAGGGAACACAATGAGGAAGGGAACACAACGAGAAAGGGAACACAACGAGAAAGGGAACACAACGAGAATGGTAACACAATGACAAAGCTATCACAATGAGAAAGGGAACACAATGAGAAAGGGAACACAACGAGAAAGGGAACAGAATGAGAAAAGGAACACAACGAGAAAGGGAACACAATGAGAAAGGGAACACAATGAGAAAGGGATTACAATGAGAAAGGGACACAATGAGAAAGGGAACACAATGAGAAAGGGAGCACAATGAGCAAAGGATTACAATGAGAAAGGGAACACAATGAGAAAGGGAATACAATGAGAAAGGGAGCACAATGGGAAAGGGAACACAATGAGAAAGGGAACACAATGAGAAAAGGAATACAATGAGAAAGGGAACAGAATGGGAAAGGGAACACAAGCAGAAAGGGAATACAATGAGAAGGGGAATACAATGAGAAAGGGAACACAATGAGAATGGGAACACAATGAGAAAGGGAATACAATGAGAACGGGAACACATTGAGAAAGGGAACACAATGAGAAAGGGAACACAATGAGAAAGCTAACACAATGAGAAAGGGAATACAATGAGAAAGGGAAGACAATGAGAATGGGAACACAATGAGAAAGGGATCATAATGAGAAAGGGAATACAATGAGGAAAGGAACACAATGAGAAAGGGAATACAATGAGAAAGGGAACACAATGAGAAAGGGAACACAATGAGAAAGGGAATACAATGAGAAAGGGAACACAATGAGAAAGGGAACACAATGAGAAAGGGAACAAAATGAGAAAGGGAACACAATGAGAAAAGGAACACAATGAGAAAGGGAACACAATGAGAATGGGAACACAATGAGAAAGGGAATACAATGAGAAAGGGAACACAATGAGAAAGGGAATACAATGAGAAAGGGAACAAAATGAGCAAGGGAACAAAATGAGAAAGGGAACACAATGAGAAAGGGAACACAATGAGAAAAGGAACACAATGAGAAAGGGAACACAATGAGAAAGGGAACACAATGAGAAAGGGAACACAATGAGAAAGGGAATACAATGAGAAAGGGAACACAATGAGAAAGGGATTACAATGTGAAAGGGAACACAATGAGAAAGGGAATACAATGAGAAATGGAATACAATGAGAAAGGGAATACAATGTGAAAGGGAATGCAATGAGAAAGGGAACACAATGTGAAAGGGAACACAATGAGAAAGGGAACACAATGAGAAAGGGAACACAATGAGAAAGGGAACACAATGAGAAATGGAACACAATGAGAAAGGGAACACAATGAGAAAGGGAATACAATGAGAAAAGGAACACAATGAGAAAGGGATTACAATGAGAAAGGGAACACAATGAGAAAGGGAATTCAATGAGAAAGGGTACACAATGAGAAAGGGAACACAATGAGAAAGGGAACACAATGAGAAAGGGAACACAATGAGAAAGGGAATACAATGAGAAAGGGAACACAATGAGAAAGGGAACACAATGAGAAAGGGGATACAATGAGAAAGGGAACACAATGAGAAAGGGAACTCAATGAGAAAGGGAACACAATGAGAAAGGGAACACAATGAGAAAGGGAATACAATGAGAAAGGGAACACAACGAGAAAGGAAACACAACGAGAAAGGGAACACAATGAAAAAGGTAAAACAATGAGAAAGGGAATTCAATGAGAAAGGGTACACAATGAGAAAGGGAACACAATGAGAAAGGGAACACAATGAGAAAGGGAACACAATGAGAAAGGGAATACAATGAGAAAGGGAACACAATGAGAAAGGGAACACAATGAGAAAGGGGATACAATGAGAAAGGGAACACAATGAGAAAGGGAACTCAATGAGAAAGGGAACACAATGAGAAAGGGAACACAATGAGAAAGGGAATACAATGAGAAAGGGAACACAACAAGAAAGGAAACACAACGAGAAAGGGAACACAATGAAAAAGGTAAAACAATGAGAAAGGGAACACAATGAGAAAGGGAACACAATGAGAAAGGGAATACAATGAGAAAGGGAACACAATGAGAAAGGGAACACAATGAGAAAGGGAACACAAAGAGAAAGGGAACACAATGAGAAAGGGAATACAATGAGAAAGGGAACACAATGAGAAAGGGAACACAATGAGAAAGGGGATACAATGAGAAAGGGAACACAATGAGAAAGGGAACTCAATGAGAAAGGGAACACAATGAGAAAGGGAACACAATGAGAAAGGGAATACAATGAGAAAGGGAACACAACGAGAATGGGAACACCACGAGAAAGGGAACGCAATGAAAAAGGCAACACAATGAGAAAGGGAACACAATGAGAAAGGGAACAGAATGAGAAAGGGAACACAATGAGAAAGGCAACACAATGAGAAAGGGAACAGAATGAGAAAGGGAATACAACGAGAAAGGGAATACAATGAGAAAGGGAACACAATGAGAAAAGGAATATAATGAGAAAGGGAACACAATGAGAAAAGGAACACAATGAGAAAGGGAATACAATGAGAAAGGGAATACAATAAGAAAGGGAACACAATGAGCATGGGAACACCATGAGAAAGGGAATACAAGGAGAAAGGGAATACAATGAGAAACGCAACACAATGAGAAAGGGAACACAATGAGAAAAGGAACACAATGAGAAAGGGAACACAATGAGCAAGGGAACACAATGAGAAAGGGACGCAATGAGAAAAGGAACACAATGAGAAAGGGAACACAATGAGAAAGGGAACACAATGCGAAAGGGAACACAATGAGAAAAGGAACACAATGAGAAAGGGAAGACAATGAGAAAAGGAACACAATGAGAAAGGGAACACAATGAGAAAGGGAACACAATCAGAAAGGGAACACAATGAGAAAGGGAATACAATGAGAAAGGGAACACAATGAGAAAGGGAACACAATGAGAAAGGGAACACAATGAGAAAGGGAACACAATGAGAAAGGGAATACAATGAGATAGGGAACACAATGAGAAAGGGAATACACTGAGAAGGGGAACACAATGAGAAAGGGAGCACAATGAGAAAGGGAACACAATGAGAAAGGGAACACAATGAGAAAGGGAATACAATGACAAAGGGAACACAATGAGAAAGGGAACACAATGAGAAAGGGAACACAATGAGAAAGGGAACACAAAGAGAAAGGGAACACAATGAGAAAGGGAACACAATGAGAAAGGGATCACAATGAGAAAGGGAATACAATGAGAAAGGGAACACAATGAGAAAGGGAATACAATGAGAAAGGGAACACAATGAGAAAGGGAACACAATGAGAAAGGGAACACAATGATAAAGGGAACACAATGAGAAAAGGAACAAAAAGAGAAAGGGAACACAATGAGAAAGGGAACACAATGAGAAAAGGAACACAATGAGAAAGGGAACACAATGAGAAAAGGAACAAAATGAGAAAGGGAACACAATGAGAAAGGGAACACAATGAGAAAGGGATCACAAAGAGAAAGGGAACACAATGAGAAAGGGAACACAACGAGAAAGGGAACACAATGAGGAAGGGAACACAACGAGAAAGGGAACACAACGAGAAAGGGAACACAACGAGAAAGGGACCACAATGAGAAAGTTATCACAATGAGAAGGGGAACACAATGAGAAAGGGAACACAACGAGAAAGGGAACAGAATGAGAAAAGGAACACAACGAGAAAGGGAACACAATGAGAAAGGGAACACAATGAGAAAGGGATTACAATGAGAAAGGGACACAATGAGAAAGGGAACACAATGAGAAAGGGAGCACAATGAGCAAAGGAAGACAATGAGAAAGGGAACACAATGAGAAAGGGAATACAATGAGAAAGGGAAAGCAATGGGAAAGGGAACACAATGAGAAAGGGAACACAATGAGAAAAGGAATACAATGAGAAAGGGAACAGAATGGGAAAGGGAACACAAGGAGAAAGGGAATACAATGAGAAGGGGAATACAATGAGAAATGGAATACAATGAGAAAGGGAACACAATGAGAATGGGAACACAATGAGAAAGGGAATACAATGAGAACGGGAACACATTGAGAAAGGGAACACAATGAGAAAGGGAACACAATGAGAAAGCTAACACAATGAGAAAGGGAATACAATGAGAAAGGGAAGACAATGAGAATGGGAACACAATGAGAAAGGGATCACAATGAGAAAGGGAATACAATGAGGAAAGGAATACAATGAGAAAGGGAACACAATGAGAAAGGGAACACAATGAGAAAGGGAACAAAATGAGAAAGGGAACACAATGAGAAAAGGAACACAATGAGAAAGGGAACACAATGAGAATGGGAACACAATGAGAAAGGGAATACAATGAGAAAGGGAACACAATGAGAAAGGGAATACAATGAGAAAGGGAACAAAATGAGCAAGGGAACAAAATGAGAAAGGGAACACAATGAGAAAGGGAACACAATGAGAAAAGGAACACAATGAGAAAGGGAACACAATGAGAAAGGGAACACAATGAGAAAGGGAACACAATGAGAAAGGGAATACAATGAGAAAGGGAACACAATGAGAAAGGGATTACAATGTGAAAGGGAACACAATGAGAAAGGGAATTCAATGAGAAAGGGAATACAATGAGAAAGGGAACACAATGTGAAAGGGAATGCAATGAGAAAGGGAACACAATGTGAAAGGGAACACAATGAGAAAGGGAACACAATGAGAAAGGGAACACAATGAGAAAGGGAACACAATGAGAAATGGAACACAATGAGAAAGGGAACACAATGAGAAAGGGAATACAATGAGAAAAGGAACACAATGAGAAAGGGATTACAATGAGAAAGGGAACACAATGAGAAAGGGAATTCAATGAGAAAGTGGACACAATGAGAAAGGGAACACAATGAGAAAGGGAACACAATGAGAAAGGGAACACAATGAGAAAGGGAATACAATGAGAAAGGGAACACAATGAGAAAGGGAACACAATGAGAAAGGGGATACAATGAGAAAGGGAACACAATGAGAAAGGGAACTCAATGAGAAAGGGAACACAATGAGAAAGGGAACACAATGAGAAAGGGAATACAATGAGAAAGGGAACACAACGAGAAAGGAAACACAACGAGAAAGGGAACACAATGAAAAAGGCAACACAATGAGAAAGGGAACACAATGAGAAAGGGAACACAATGAGAAACGGAATACAATGAGAAAGGCAACACAATGAGAAAGGGAACAGAATGAGAAAGGGAAGAGAAAGGGAACACAATGAGAAAGGGAATACAATGAGAAAGGGAACACAATGAGAAAGGGATTACAATGTGAAAGGGAACACAATGAGAAAGGGAATACAATGAGAAAGGGAATACAATGAGAAAGGGAACACAATGAGAAAGGGAATGCAATGAGAAAGGGAACACAATGTGAAAGGGAACACAATGAGAAAGGGAACACAATGAGAAAGGGAACACAATGAGAAAGGGAACACAATGATAAATGGAACACAATGAGAAAGGGAACACAATGAGAAAGGGAATACAATGAGAAAAGGAACACAATGAGAAAGGTAACACAATGAGAAAGGGAACACAATGAGAAAGGGAATACAATGAGAAAGGGAATACAATGAGAAAGGGAACACAATGAGAAAGGGAATGCAATGAGAAAGGGAACACAATGTGAAAGGGAACACAATGAGAAAGGGAACACAATGGGAAAGGGAACACAATGAGAAAGGGAACACAATGAGAAATGGAACACAATGAGAAAGGGAACACAATGAGAAAGGGAATACAATGAGAAAAGGAACACAATGAGAAAGGGATTACAATGAGAAAGGGAACACAATGAGAAAGGGAATTCAATGAGAAAGGGTACACAATGAGAAAGGGAACACAATGAGAAAGGTAACACAATGAGAAAGGGAACACAATGAGAAAGGGAATACAATGAGAAAGGGAACACAATGAGAAAGGGAACACAATGAGAAAGGGGATACAATGAGAAAGGGAACACAATGAGAAAGGGAACTCAATGAGAAAGGGAACACAATGAGAAAGGGAACACAATGAGAAAGGGAATACAATGAGAAAGGGAACACAACGAGAAAGGGAACACAACGAGAAAGGGAACACAATGAAAAAGGCAACACAATGAGAAAGGGAACACAATGAGAAAGGGAACACAATGAGAAAGGGAATACAATGAGAAAGACAACACAATGAGAAAGGGAACAGAATGAGAAAGGGAATACAACGAGAAAGGGAATACAATGAGAAAGGGAACACAATGAGAAAAGGAATATAATGAGAAAGGGAACACAATGAGAAAAGGAACACAATGAGAAAGGGAATACAATGAGAAAGGGAATACAATAAGAAAGGGAACACAATGAGAAAGGGAACACCACGAGAAAGGGAATACAAGGAGAAAGGGAATACAATGAGAAAGGCAACACAATGAGAAAGGGAACACAATGGGAAAGGAAACACAATGAGAAAGGGAACACAATGAGAAAAGGAATACAATGAGAAAGGGAACAGAATGGGAAAGGGAACACAAAGAGAAAGGGAATACAATGAGAAGGGGAATACAATGAGAAAGGGAATACAATGAGAAAGGGAACACAAAGAGAAAGGGAACACAATGAGAAAGGGAATACAATGAGAACGGGAACACAATGAGAATGGGAACACAATGAGAAAGGGAATACAATGAGAACGGGAACACAATGAGAAAGGGAACACAATGAGAAAGGGAACACAATGAGAAAGGGAACACAATGAGAAAGGGAATACAATGAGAAAGGGAACACAATGAGAATGGGAACACAATGAGAAAGGGATCGCAATGAGAAAGGGAAAACAATGAGGAAAGGAACACAATGAGAAAGGGAATACAATGAGAAAGGGAACACAATGAGAAAGGGAGCACAATGAGAAAGGGAATACAATGAGAAAGGGAACACAATGAGAAAGGGAACACAATGAGAAAGGGAACAAAATGAGAAAGGGAACATAATGAGAAAAGGAACACAATGAGAAAGGGAACACAATGAGAATGGGAACACAATGAGAAAGGGAATACAATGAGAAAGGGAACACAATGAGAAAGGGAATACAATGAGAAGGGAACAAAATGAGCAAGGGAACAAAATGAGAAAGGGAACACAATGAGAAAGGGAACACAATGAGAAAAGGAACACAATGAGAAAGGGAACACAATGAGAAAGGGAACACAATGAGAAAGGGAACACAATGAGAAAGGGAATACAATGAGAAAGGGAACACAATGAGAAAGGGATTACAACGTGAAAGGGAACACAATGAGAAAGGGAATACAATGAGAAAGGGAATACAATGAGAAAGGGAACACAATGAGAAAGGGAATGCAATGAGAAAGGGAACCCAACGTGAAAGGGAACACAATGAGAAAGGGAACACAATGAGAAAGGGAACACAATGAGAAAGGGAACACAATGAGAAATGGAACACAATGAGAAAGGGAACACAATGAGAAAGGGAATACAATGAGAAAAGGAACACAATGAGAAAGGGATTAGAATGAGAAAGGGAACACAATGAGAAAGGGAATACAATGAGAAAGGGTACACAATGAGAAAGGGAACACAATGAGAAAGGGAACACAATGAGAAAGGGAACACAATGAGAAAGGGAATACAATGAGAAAGGGAACACAATGAGAAAGGGAACACAATGAGAAAGGGAATACAATGAGAAAGGGAACACAAAGAGAAAGGGAACACAATGAGAAAGGGAATACAATGAGAACGGGAACACAATGAGAAAGGGAACACAATGAGAAAGGGAACACAATGAGAAAGGGAACACATTGAGAAAAGGAATACAATGAGAAAGGGAACACAATGAGAAAGGGAACACAATGAGAAAGGGAACACAATGAGAAAGGGAATACAATGAGAAAGGGAACACAATGAGAATGGGAACACAATGAGAAAGGGAACACAATGAGAAAGGGAATACAATGAGAAAAGGAACACAATGAGAAAGGGAACACAATGAGAAAGGGAACACAATGAGAAAGGGAACACAATGAGAAAAGGAACACAATGAGAAAGGGAACACAATGAGAAAGGGAACACAATGAGAAAGGGAGCAAAATGAGAAAGGGACCACAATGAGAAAGGGAAGACAATGAGAAATGGAACACAATGAGAAAGGGAACACAATGAGAAAGGGAATATAATGAGAAAGGGAACACAATGAGAAAGGGATTACAATGAGAAAGGGAACACAATGAGAAAGGGAATACAATGAGAAAGGAAATACAATGAGAAAGGGAACACAATGAGAAAGGGAACGCAATGAGAAAGGGAACACAATGAGAAAGGGAACACAATGAGAAAGGGAACACAATGAGAAAGGGAATACAATGAGAAAGGGAACACAATGAGAAAGGGAACACAATGAGAAAGGGAACACAATGAGAAAGGGAACACAATGAGAAAGGGAATACAATGAGAAAGGGAACACAATGAGAAAGGGAACACAATGAGAAAGGGGATACAATGAGAAAGGGAATACAATGAGAACGGGAACACAATGAGAAAGGGAACACAATGAGAAAGGGAACACAATGAGAAAGGGAACACATTGAGAAAAGGAATACAATGAGAAAGGGAACACAATGAGAAAGGGAACACAATGAGAAAGGGAACACAATGAGAAAGGGAATACAATGAGAAAGGGAACACAATGAGAATGGGAACACAATGAGATAGGGAACACAATGAGAAAGGGAATACAATGAGAAAAGGAACACAATGAGAAAGGGAACACAATGAGAAAGGGAACACAATGAGAAAGGGAACACAATGAGAAAAGGAACACAATGAGAAAGGGAACACAATGAGAAAGGGAACACAATGAGAAAGGGAGCAAAATGAGAAAGGGACCACAATGAGAAAGGGAAGACAATGAGAAATGGAACACAATGAGAAAGGGAACACAATGAGAAAGGGAATATAATGAGAAAGGGAACACAATGAGAAAGGGATTACAATGAGAAAGGGAACACAATGAGAAAGGGAATACAATGAGAAAGGAAATACAATGAGAAAGGGAACACAATGAGAAAGGGAACGCAATGAGAAAGGGAACACAATGAGAAAGGGAACACAATGAGAAAGGGAACACAATGAGAAAGGGAAGACAATGAGAAAGGGAACACAATGAGAAAGGGAACACAATGAGAAAGGGAACACAATGAGAAAGGGAACACAATGAGAAAGGGAATACAATGAGAAAGGGAACACAATGAGAAAGGGAACACAATGAGAAAGGGGATACAATGAGAAAGGGAACACAATGAGAAAGGGAACTCAATGAGAAAGGGAACACAATGAGAAAGGGAACACAATGAGAAAGGGAATACAATGAGAAAGGGAACACAACGAGAAAGGGAACACCACGAGAAAGGGAACGCAATGAAAAAGGCAACACAATGAGAAAGGGAACACAATGAGAAAGGGACCACAATGAGAAAGGGAACAGAATGAGAAAGGGAATACAATGAGAAAGGGAATACAATGAGAAAGGGAACACAATGAGAAAAGGAATATAATGAGAAAGGGAACACAATGAGAAAAGGAACACAATGAGAAAGGGAATACAATGAGAAAGGGAATACAATAAGAAAGGGAACACAATGAGAAAGGGAACACCATGAGAAAGGGAATACAAGGAGAAAGGGAATACAATGAGAAAGGCAACACAATGAGAAAGGGAACACAATGAGAAAAGGAACACAATGAGATAGGGAACACAATGAGCAAGGGAACACAATGAGAAAGGGACGCAATGAGAAAAGGAACACAATGAGAAAGGGAACACAATGCGAAAGGGAACACAATGAGAAAGGGAAGACAATGAGAAAGGGAACACAATGAGAATGGGAACACAATGAGAAAGGGAACACAATGAGAAAGGGAACACAATGAGAAAGGGAATACAATGAGAAAGGGAACACAATGAGAATGGGAACAGAATGTTAAAGGGAACGCAATGAGAAAGGGAATGCAATGAGAAAAGGAACACAATGAGAAAGGGAACACAATGAGAAAGGGAACACAATGAGAAAGGGAACTCAATGAGAAAGGGAACACAATGACAAAGGGAATACAATTAGAAAGGGAACACAATGAGAAAGGGAATACAATGAGAAAGGGAACACAATGAGAAAGGGAACACAATGAGAAAGGGAATACAATGAGAAAGGGAACACAATGAGAAAGGGAACAAAATGAGAAAGGGAATACAATGAGAAAGGGAACACAATGAGAAAAGGAACACAATGAGAAAGGGAACACAATGAGAATGGGAACACAATGAGAAAGGGAATACAATGAGAAAGGGAACACAATGAGAAAGGGAATACAATGAGAACGGGAACACAATGAGAAAGGGAACACAATGAGAAAGGGAACACAATGAGAAAGGGAACACAATGAGAAAAGAAATACAATGAGAAAGGGAACACAATGAGAAAGGGAACACAATGAGAAAGGGAACACAATGAGAAAGGGAATACAATGAGAATGGGAATACAATGAGAATGGGAACACAATGAGAAAGGGAACACAATGAGAAAGGGAATACAATGAGAAAAGGAACACAATGAGAAAGGGAACACAATGAGAAAGGGAACACAATGAGAAAGGGAACACAATGAGAAAAGGAACACAATGAGAAAGGGAACACAATGAGAAAGCGAACACAATGAGAAAGGGAGCAAAATGAGAAAGGGACCACAATGAGAAAGGGAAGACAATGAGAAATGGAACACAATGAGAAAGGGAACACAATGAGAAAGGGAATATAATGAGAAAGGGAACACAATGAGAAAGGGATTACAATGAGAAAGGGAACACAATGAGAAAGGGAATACAATGAGAAAGGGAATACAATGAGAAAGGGAACACAATGAGAAAGGGAACGCAATGAGAAAGGGAACACAATGAGAAAGGGAACACAATGAGAAAGGGAACACAATGAGAAAGGGAATACAATGAGAAAGGGAACACAATGAGAAAGGGAACACAATGAGAAAGGGAACACAATGAGAAAGGGAACACAATGAGAAAGGGAATACAATGAAAAAGGGAACACAATGAGAAAGGGAACACAATGAGAAAGGGGATACAATGAGAAAGGGAACACAATGAGAAAGGGAACTCAATGAGAAAGGGAACACAATGAGAAAGGGAACACAATGAGAAAGGGAATACAATGAGAAAGGGAACACAACGAGAAAGGGAACACCACGAGAAAGGGAACGCAATGAAAAAGGCAACACAATGAGAAAGGGAACACAATGAGAAAGGGACCACAATGAGAAAGGGAACACAATGAGAAAGGCAACACAATGAGAAAGGGAACAGAATGAGAAAGGGAATACAATGAGAAAGGGAATACAATGAGAAAGGGAACACAATGAGAAAAGGAATATAATGAGAAAGGGAACACAATGAGAAAAGGAACACAATGAGAATGGGAATACAATGAGAAAGGGAATACAATAAGAAAGGGAACACAATGAGAAAGGGAACACCATGAGAAAGGGAATACAAGGAGAAAGGGAATACAATGAGAAAGGCAACACAATGAGAAAGGGAACACAATGAGAAAAGGAACACAATGAGATAGGGAACACAATGAGCAAGGGAACACAATGAGAAAGGGACGCAATGAGAAAAGGAACACAATGAGAAAGGGAACACAATGAGAAAGGGAACACAATGCGAAAGGGAACACAATGAGAAAAGAAACTCAATGATAAAGGGAAGACAATGAGAAAGGGAACACAATGAGAATGGGAACACAATGAGAAAGGGAGTACAATGAGAATGGGAACACAATGAGAAAGGGAACACAATGAGAAAGGGAACACAATGAGAAAGGGAACACAATGAGAAAGGGAATACAATGAGAAAGGGAACACAATGAGAATGGGAACAGAATGAGAAAGGGAACGCAATGAGAAAGGAATTACAATGAGATAAGGAACACAATGAGAAAGGGAACACAATGAGAAAGGGAACACAATGAGAAAGGGAACTCAATGAGAAAGGGAACACAATGACAAAGGGAATACAATTGGAAAGGGAACACAATGAGAAAGTGAACACAATGAGAAAGGGAACACAATGAGAAAGGGAACACAATGAGAAAGGGAATACAATGAGAAAGGGAACACAATGAGAAAGGGAACACAATGAGAAAGGGAACAAAATGAGTAAGGGAATACAATGAGAAAGGGAACACAATGAGAAAAGGAACACAATGAGAAAGGGAACACAATGAGAATGGGAACACAATGAGAAAGGGAATACAATGAGAAAGGGAACACAATGAGAAAGGGAATACAATGAGAAAGGGAAGAAAATGAGTAAGGGAACACAATGAGAAAGGGAACACAATGAGAAAGGGAACACAATGAGAAAAGGAACACAATGAGAAAGGGAACACAATGAGAAAGGGAACACAATGAGCAAGGGAACACAATGAGAAAGGGAATACAATGAGAAAGGGAACACAATGAGAAAGGGATTACAATGTGAAAGGGAACACAATGAGAAAGGGAATACAATGAGAAAGGGAATACAATGAGAAAGGGAACACAATGAGAAAGGGAATGCAATGAGAAAGGGAACACAATGTGAAAGGGAACACAATGAGAAAGGGAACACAATGAGAAAGGGAACACAATGAGAAAGGGAACACAATGAGAAATGGAACACAATGAGAAAGGGAACACAATGAGAAAGGGAATACAATGAGAAAAGGAACACAATCAGAAAGGGATTACAATGAGAAAGGGAACACAATTAGAAAGGGAATACAATGAGAAAGGGAACACAATGAGAAAAGGAACACAATGAGAAAGGGAACACAATGAGAATGGGAACACAATGAGAAAGGGAATACAATGAGAAAGGGAACACAATGAGAAAGGGAATACAATGAGAAAGGGAACAAAATGAGAAAGGGAACACAATGAGAAAGGGAACCCAATGAGAAAGGGAACACAATGAGAAAAGGAACACAATGAGAAAGGGAACACAATGAGAAAGGGAACACAATGAGCAAGGGAACACAATGAGAAAGGGAATACAATGAGAAAGGGAACACAATGAGAAAGGGAACACATTGAGAAAAGGAATACAATGAGAAAGGGAACACAATGAGAAAGGGAACACAATGAGAAAGGGAACACAATGAGAAAGGGAATACAATGAGAAAGGGAACACAATGAGAATGGGAACACAATGAGAAAGGGAACACAATGAGAAAGGGAATACAATGAGAAAAGGAACACAATGAGAAAGGGAACACAATGAGAAAGGGAACACAATGAGAAAGGGAACACAATGAGAAAAGGAACACAATGAGAAAGGGAACACAATGAGAAAGGGAACACAATGAGAAAGGGAGCAAAATGAGAAAGGGACCACAATGAGAAAGGGAAGACAATGAGAAATGGAACACAATGAGAAAGGGAACACAATGAGAAAGGGAATATAATGAGAAAGGGAACACAATGAGAAAGGGATTACAATGAGAAAGGGAACACAATGAGAAAGGGAATACAATGAGAAAGGAAATACAATGAGAAAGGGAACACAATGAGAAAGGGAACGCAATGAGAAAGGGAACACAATGAGAAAGGGAACACAATGAGAAAGGGAACACAATGAGAAAGGGAATACAATGAGAAAGGGAACACAATGAGAAAGGGAACACAATGAGAAAGGGAACACAATGAGAAAGGGAACACAATGAGAAAGGGAATACAATGAGAAAGGGAACACAATGAGAAAGGGAACACAATGAGAAAGGGGATACAATGAGAAAGGGAATACAATGAGAACGGGAACACAATGAGAAAGGGAACACAATGAGAAAGGGAACACAATGAGAAAGGGAACACATTGAGAAAAGGAATACAATGAGAAAGGGAACACAATGAGAAAGGGAACACAATGAGAAAGGGAACACAATGAGAAAGGGAATACAATGAGAAAGGGAACACAATGAGAATGGGAACACAATGAGAAAGGGAACACAATGAGAAAGGGAATACAATGAGAAAAGGAACACAATGAGAAAGGGAACACAATGAGAAAGGGAACACAATGAGAAAGGGAACACAATGAGAAAAGGAACACAATGAGAAAGGGAACACAATGAGAAAGGGAACACAATGAGAAAGGGAGCAAAATGAGAAAGGGACCACAATGAGAAAGGGAAGACAATGAGAAATGGAACACAATGAGAAAGGGAACACAATGAGAAAGGGAATATAATGAGAAAGGGAACACAATGAGAAAGGGATTACAATGAGAAAGGGAACACAATGAGAAAGGGAATACAATGAGAAAGGAAATACAATGAGAAAGGGAACACAATGAGAAAAGGAATATAATGAGAAAGGGAACACAATGAGAAAAGGAACACAATGAGAATGGGAATACAATGAGAAAGGGAATACAATAAGAAAGGGAACACAATGAGAAAGGGAACACCATGAGAAAGGGAATACAAGGAGAAAGGGAATACAATGAGAAAGGCAACACAATGAGAAAGGGAACACAATGAGAAAAGGAACACAATGAGATAGGGAACACAATGAGCAAGGGAACACAATGAGAAAGGGACGCAATGAGAAAAGGAACACAATGAGAAAGGGAACACAATGAGAAAGGGAACACAATGCGAAAGGAAACACAATGAGAAAAGAAACTCAATGATAAAGGGAAGACAATGAGAAAGGGAACACAATGAGAATGGGAACACAATGAGAAAGGGAGTACAATGAGAACGGGAACACAATGAGAAAGGGAACACAATGAGAAAGGGAACACAATGAGAAAGGGAACACAATGAGAAAGGGAATACAATGAGAAAGGGAACACAATGAGAATGGGAACAGAATGAGAAAGGGAACGCAATGAGAAAGGGAATACAATGAGATAAGGAACACAATGAGAAAGGGAACACAATGAGAAAGGGAACACAATGAGAAAGGGAACTCAATGAGAAAGGGAACACAATGACAAAGGGAATACAATTGGAAAGGGAACACAATGAGAAAGTGAACACAATGAGAAAGGGAACACAATGAGAAAGGGAACCCAATGAGAAAGGGAATACAATGAGAAAGGGAACACAATGAGAAAGGGAACACAATGAGAAAGGGAACAAAATGAGTAAGGGAATACAATGAGAAAGGGAACACAATGAGAAAAGGAACACAATGAGAAAGGGAACACAATGAGAATGGGAACACAATGAGAAAGGGAATACAATGAGAAAGGGAACACAATGAGAAAGGGAATACAATGAGAAAGGGAAGAAAATGAGTAAGGGAACACAATGAGAAAGGGAACACAATGAGAAAGGGAACACAATGAGAAAAGGAACACAATGAGAAAGGGAACACAATGAGAAAGGGAACACAATGAGCAAGGGAACACAATGAGAAAGGGAATACAATGAGAAAGGGAACACAATGAGAAAGGGATTACAATGTGAAAGGGAACACAATGAGAAAGGGAATACAATGAGAAAGGGAATACAATGAGAAAGGGAACACAATGAGAAAGGGAATGCAATGAGAAAGGGAACACAATGTGAAAGGGAACACAATGAGAAAGGGAACACAATGAGAAAGGGAACACAATGAGAAAGGGAACACAATGAGAAATGGAACACAATGAGAAAGGGAACACAATGAGAAAGGGAATACAATGAGAAAAGGAACACAATCAGAAAGGGATTACAATGAGAAAGGGAACACAATGAGAAAGGGAATACAATGAGAAAGGGAATACAATGAGAAAGGGAACAAAATGAGAAAGGGAACACAATGAGAAAGGGAACCCAATGAGAAAGGGAACACAATGAGAAAAGGAACACAATGAGAAAGGGAACACAATGAGAAAGGGAACACAATGAGCAAGGGAACACAATGAGAAAGGGAATACAATGAGAAAGGGAACACAATGAGAAAGGGATTGCAATGAGAAAGGGTACACAATGAGAAAGGGAACACAATGAGAAAGGGAACACAATGAGAAAGGGAACACAATGAGAAAGGGAATACAATGAGAAAGGGAACACAATGAGAAAGGGAACACAATGAGAAAGGGGATACAATGAGAAAGGGAACACAATGAGAAAGGGAACTCAATGAGAAAGGGAACACAATGAGAAAGGGAACACAATGAGAAACGGAATACAATGAGAAAGGGAACACAACGAGAAAGGGAACACAACGAGAAAGGGAACACAATGAAAAAGGCAACACAATGAGAAAGGGAACACAATGAGAAAGGGAACACAATGAGAAAGGGAATACAATGAGAAAGGCAACACAATGAGAAAGGGAACAGAATGAGAAAGGGAATACAACAAGAAAGGGAATACAATGAGAAAGGGAACACAATGAGAAAAGGAATATAATGAGAAAGGGAACACAATGAGAAAAGGAACACAATGTGAAAGGGAATACAATGCGAAAGGGAATACAATAAGAAAGGGAACACAACGAGAAAGGGAACACCATGAGAAAGGGAATACAAGGAGAAAGGGAATACAATGAGAAAGGCAACACAATGAGAAAGGGAACACAATGGGAAAGGGAACACAATGAGAAAGGGAACACAATGAGAAAAGGAATCCAATGAGAAAGGGAACAGAATGGGAAAGGGAACACAAAGAGAAAGGGAATACAATGAGAAGGGGAATACAATGAGAAAGGGAATACAATGAGAAAGGGAACACAAAGAGAAAGGGAACACAATGAGAAAGGGAATACAATGAGAATGGAATCACAATGAGAAAGGGAACACAATGAGAAAGGGAGCACAATGAGAAAGGGAACACAATGAGAAAAGGAATACAATGAGAAAGGGAACACAATGAGAAAGGGAACACAATGAGAAAGGGAACACAATGAGAAAGGGAATACAATGAGAAAGGGAACACAATGAGAATGGGAACACAATGAGAAAGGGAACACAATGAGAAAGGGAATACAATGAGAAAAGGAACACAATGAGTAAGGGAACACAATGAGAAAGGGAACACAATGAGAAAGGGAACTCAATGAGAAAGGGAACACAATGACAAAGGGAATACAATTAGAAAGGGAACACAATGAGAAAGGGAATACAATGAGAAAGGGAACACAATGAGAAAGGGAACACAATGAGAAAGGGAATACAATGAGAAAGGGAACACAATGAGAAAGGGAACACAATGAGAAAGGGCACAAAATGAGAAAGGGAATACAATGAGAAAGGGAACACAATGAGAAAAGGAACACAATGAGAAAGGGAACACAATGAGAAAGGGAACACAATGAGAAAGGGAATACAATGAGAAAGGGAACACAATGAGAAAGGGAATACAATGAGAAAGGGAACACAATGAGCAAGGGAACACAATGAGAAAGGGAACACAATGAGAAAGGGAACACAATGAGAAAAGGAACACAATGAGAAAGGGAACACAATGAGAAAGGGAACACAATGAGAAAGGGAGCAAAATGAGAATGGGACCACAATGAGAAAGGGAACACAATGAGAAATGGAACACAATGAGAAAGGGAACACAATGAGAAAGGGAATACAATGAGAAAGGGAACACAATGAGAAAGGGATTACAATGAGAAAGGGAACACAATGAGAAAGGGAATACAATGAGAAAGGGAATACAATGAGAAAGGGAACACAATGAGAAAGGGAACGCAATGAGAAAGGGAACACAATGAGAAAGGGAACATAATGAGAAAGGGAACACAATGAGAAAGGGAATACAATGAGAAATGGAACACAATGAGAAAGGGAACACAATGAGAAAGGGAATACATTGAGAAAAGGAACACAATGAGAAAGGGATTACAATGAGAAAGGGAACACAATGAGAAATGGAATACAATGAGAAAGGGAACACAATGAGAAAGGGAACACAATGAGAAAGGGAACACAATGAGAAAGGGAACACAATGAGAATGGGAACACAATGAGAAAGGGAATACAATGAGAAAGGGAACACAATGAGAAAGGGAATACAATGAGAAAGGGAACAAAATGAGAAAGGGAACACAATGAGAAAGGGAACCCAATGAGAAAGGGAACACAATGAGAAAAGGAACACAATGAGAAAGGGAACACAATGAGAAAGGGAACACAATGAGCAAGGGAACACAATGAGAAAGGGAATACAATGAGAAAGGGAACACAATGAGAAAGGGATTGCAATGAGAAAGGGTACACAATGAGAAAGGGAATACAATGAGAAAGGGAACACAATGAGAAAGGGAACACAATGAGAAAGGGAATACAATGAGAAAGGGAACACAATGAGAAAGGGAACACAATGAGAAAGGGGATACAATGAGAAAGGGAACACAATGAGAAAGGGAACTCAATGAGAAAGGGAACACAATGAGAAAGGGAACACAATGAGAAACGGAATACAATGAGAAAGGGAATACAATGAGAAAGGGAACACAATGAGAAAAGGAATATAATGAGAAAGGGAACACAATGAGAAAAGGAACACAATGTGAAAGGGAATACAATGCGAAAGGGAATACAATAAGAAAGGGAACACAACGAGAAAGGGAACACCATGAGAAAGGGAATACAAGGAGAAAGGGAATACAATGAGAAAGGCAACACAATGAGAAAGGGAACACAATGGGAAAGGGAACACAATGAGAAAGGGAACACAATGAGAAAAGGAATCCAATGAGAAAGGGAACAGAATGGGAAAGGGAACACAAAGAGAAAGGGAATACAATGAGAAGGGGAATACAATGAGAAAGGGAATACAATGAGAAAGGGAACACAAAGAGAAAGGGAACACAATGAGAAAGGGAATACAATGAGAATGGAATCACAATGAGAAAGGGAACACAATGAGAAAGGGAGCACAATGAGAAAGGGAACACAATGAGAAAAGGAATACAATGAGAAAGGGAACACAATGAGAAAGGGAACACAATGAGAAAGGGAACACAATGAGAAAGGGAATACAATGAGAAAGGGAACACAATGAGAATGGGAACACAATGAGAAAGGGAACACAATGAGAAAGGGAATACAATGAGAAAAGGAACACAATGAGTAAGGGAACACAATGAGAAAGGGAACACAATGAGAAAGGGAACTCAATGAGAAAGGGAACACAATGACAAAGGGAATACAATTAGAAAGGGAACACAATGAGAAAGGGAATACAATGAGAAAGAGAACACAATGAGAAAGGGAACACAATGAGAAAGGGAATACAATGAGAAAGGGAACACAATGAGAAAGGGAACACAATGAGAAAGGGCACAAAATGAGAAAGGGAATACAATGAGAAAGGGAACACAATGAGAAAAGGAACACAATGAGAAAGGGAACACAATGAGAAAGGGAACACAATGAGAAAGGGAATACAATGAGAAAGGGAACACAATGAGAAAGGGAATACAATGAGAAAGGGAACACAATGAGCAAGGGAACACAATGAGAAAGGGAACACAATGAGAAAGGGAACACAATGAGAAAAGGAACACAATGAGAAAGGGAACACAATGAGAAAGGGAACACAATGAGAAAGGGAGCAAAATGAGAATGGGACCACAATGAGAAAGGGAACACAATGAGAAATGGAACACAATGAGAAAGGGAACACAATGAGAAAGGGAATACAATGAGAAAGGGAACACAATGAGAAAGGGATTACAATGAGAAAGGGAACACAATGAGAAAGGGAATACAATGAGAAAGGGAATACAATGAGAAAGGGAACACAATGAGAAAGGGAACGCAATGAGAAAGGGAACACAATGAGAAAGGGAACATAATGAGAAAGGGAACACAATGAGAAAGGGAACACAATGAGAAATGGAACACAATGAGAAAGGGAACACAATGAGAAAGGGAATACATTGAGAAAAGGAACACAATGAGAAAGGGATTAGAATGAGAAAGGGAACACAATGAGAAATGGAATACAATGAGAAAGGGAACACAATGAGAAAGGGAACACAATGAGAAAAGGAACACAATGAGAAAGGGAACACAATGAGAAAGGGAACACAATGAGAAAGGGAATACAATGAGAAAGGGAACACAATGAGAAAGGGAATACAATGAGAAAGGGAACACAATGAGCAAGGGAACACAATGAGAAAGGGAACACAATGAGAAAGGGAACACAATGAGAAAAGGAACACAATGAGAAAGGGAATACAATGAGAAAGGGAACACAATGAGAAAGGGAACACAATGAGAAAGGGAATACAATGAGAAAGGGAACACAATGAGAAAGGGAACACAATGAGAAAGGGGATACAATGAGAAAGGGAACACAATGAGAAAGGGAACTCAATGAGAAAGGGAACACAATGAGAAAGGGAACACAATGAGAAACGGAATACAATGAGAAAGGGAATACAATGAGAAAGGGAACACAATGAGAAATGGAATATAATGAGAAAGGGAACACAATGAGAAAAGGAACACAATGTGAAAGGGAATACAATGCGAAAGGGAATACAATAAGAAAGGGAACACAACGAGAAAGGGAACACCATGAGAAAGGGAATACAAGGAGAAAGGGAATACAATGAGAAAGGCAACACAATGAGAAAGGGAACACAATGGGAAAGGGAACACAATGAGAAAGGGAACACAATGAGAAAAGGAATCCAATGAGAAAGGGAACAGAATGGGAAAGGGAACACAAAGAGAAAGGGAATACAATGAGAAGGGGAATACAATGAGAAAGGGAATACAATGAGAAAGGGAACACAAAGAGAAAGGGAACACAATGAGAAAGGGAATACAATGAGAATGGAATCACAATGAGAAAGGGAACACAATGAGAAAGGGAGCACAATGAGAAAGGGAACACAATGAGAAAAGGAATACAATGAGAAAGGGAACACAATGAGAAAGGGAACACAATGAGAAAGGGAACACAATGAGAAAGGGAATACAATGAGAAAGGGAACACAATGAGAATGGGAACACAATGAGAAAGGGAACACAATGAGAAAGGGAATACAATGAGAAAAGGAACACAATGAGTAAGGGAACACAATGAGAAAGGGAACACAATGAGAAAGGGAACTCAATGAGAAAGGGAACACAATGACAAAGGGAATACAATTAGAAAGGGAACACAATGAGAAAGGGAATACAATGAGAAAGAGAACACAATGAGAAAGGGAACACAATGAGAAAGGGAATACAATGAGAAAGGGAACACAATGAGAAAGGGAACACAATGAGAAAGGGCACAAAATGAGAAAGGGAATACAATGAGAAAGGGAACACAATGAGAAAAGGAACACAATGAGAAAGGGAACACAATGAGAAAGGGAACACAATGAGAAAGGGAATACAATGAGAAAGGGAACACAATGAGAAAGGGAATACAATGAGAAAGGGAACACAATGAGCAAGGGAACACAATGAGAAAGGGAACACAATGAGAAAGGGAACACAATGAGAAAAGGAACACAATGAGAAAGGGAACACAATGAGAAAGGGAACACAATGAGAAAGGGAGCAAAATGAGAATGGGACCACAATGAGAAAGGGAACACAATGAGAAATGGAACACAATGAGAAAGGGAACACAATGAGAAAGGGAATACAATGAGAAAGGGAACACAATGAGAAAGGGATTACAATGAGAAAGGGAACACAATGAGAAAGGGAATACAATGAGAAAGGGAATACAATGAGAAAGGGAACACAATGAGAAAGGGAACGCAATGAGAAAGGGAACACAATGAGAAAGGGAACATAATGAGAAAGGGAACACAATGAGAAAGGGAACACAATGAGAAATGGAACACAATGAGAAAGGGAACACAATGAGAAAGGGAATACATTGAGAAAAGGAACACAATGAGAAAGGGATTACAATGAGAAAGGGAACACAATGAGAAATGGAATACAATGAGAAAGGGAACACAATGAGAAAGGGAACACAATGAGAAAAGGAACACAATGAGAAAGGGAACACAATGAGAAAGGGAACACAATGAGAAAGGGAATACAATGAGAAAGGGAACACAATGAGAAAGGGAATACAATGAGAAAGGGAACACAATGAGCAAGGGAACACAATGAGAAAGGGAACACAATGAGAAAGGGAACACAATGAGAAAAGGAACACAATGAGAAAGGGAACACAATGAGAAAGGGAACACAATGAGAAAGGGAGCAAAATGAGAATGGGACCACAATGAGAAAGGGAACACAATGAGAAATGGAACACAATGAGAAAGGGAACACAATGAGAAAGGGAATACAATGAGAAAGGGAACACAATGAGAAAGGGATTACAATGAGAAAGGGAACACAATGAGAAAGGGAATACAATGAGAAAGGGAATACAATGAGAAAGGGAACACAATGAGAAAGGGAACGCAATGAGAAAGGGAACACAATGAGAAAGGGAACATAATGAGAAAGGGAACACAATGAGAAAGGGAACACAATGAGAAATGGAACACAATGAGAAAGGGAACACAATGAGAAAGGGAATACATTGAGAAAAGGAACACAATGAGAAAGGGATTACAATGAGAAAGGGAACACAATGAGAAATGGAATACAATGAGAAAGGGAACACAATGAGAAAGGGAACACAATGAGAAAGGGAACACAATGAGAAAGGGAACACAATGAGAAACGGAACACAATGAGAATGGGGATACAATGAGAAAGGGAACACAATGAGAAAGGGAACTCAATGAGAAAGGGAACACAAAGAGAAAGGGAGCACAATGAGGAAGGGAATACAATGAGAAAGGGAACACAACGAGAAAGGGAACACAATGAGAAAGGGACCACAATGAAAAAGGCAACACAATGAGAAAGGGAACACAATGAGAAAGGGAACACAATGAGAAAGGGAACACAATGAGAAAGGCAACACAATGAGAAAGGGAACAGAATGAGAAAGGGAATACAACGAGAAAGGGAATACAATGAGAAAGGGAACACAATGAGAAATGGAATATAATGAGAAAGGGAACACAAAGAGAAAAGGAACACAATGAGAAAGGGAATACAATGAGAAAGGGAATATAATAAGAAAGGGAACACAATGGGAAAAGGAACACAATGAGAAAGGGAACACAATGAGAAAGGGAACACAATGAGCAAGGGAACACAATGAGAAAGGGAATACAATGAGAAAGGGAACACAATGAGAAAGGGATTGCAATGAGAAAGGGTACACAATGAGAAAGGGAACACAATGAGAAAGGGAACACAATGAGAAAGGGAACACAATGAGAAAGGGAATACAATGAGAAAGGGAACACAATGAGAAAGGGAACACAATGAGAAAGGGGATACAATGAGAAAGGGAACACAATGAGAAAGGGAACTCAATGAGAAAGGGGACACAATGAGAAAGGGAACACAATGAGAAACGGAATACAATGAGAAAGGGAACACAACGAGAAAGGGAACACAACGAGAAAGGGAACACAATGAAAAAGGCAACACAATGAGAAAGGGAACACAATGAGAAAGGGAACACAATGAGAAAGGGAATACAATGAGAAAGGCAACACAATGAGAAAGGGAACAGAATGAGAAAGGGAATACAACAAGAAAGGGAATACAATGAGAAAGGGAACACAATGAGAAAAGGAATATAATGAGAAAGGGAACACAATGAGAAAAGGAACACAATGTGAAAGGGAATACAATGCGAAAGGGAATACAATAAGAAAGGGAACACAACGAGAAAGGGAACACCATGAGAAAGGGAATACAAGGAGAAAGGGAATACAATGAGAAAGGCAACACAATGAGAAAGGGAACACAATGGGGAAGGGAACACAATGAGAAAGGGAACACAATGAGAAAAGGAATCCAATGAGAAAGGGAACAGAATGGGAAAGGGAACACAAAGAGAAAGGGAATACAATGAGAAGGGGAATACAATGAGAAAGGGAATACAATGAGAAAGGGAACACAATGAGAAAGGGAATACAATGAGAATGGGATCACAATGAGAAAGGGAACACAATGAGAAAGGGAGCACAATGAGAAAGGGAACACAATGAGAAAAGGAATACAATGAGAAAGGGAACACAATGAGAAAGGGAACACAATGAGAAAGGGAACACAATGAGAAAGGGAATACAATGAGAAAGGGAACACAATGAGAATGGGAACACAATGAGAAAGGGAACACAATGAGAAAGGGAATACAATGAGAAAAGGAACACAATGAGTAAGGGAACACAATGAGAAAGGGAACACAATGAGAAAGGGAACTCAATGAGAAAGGGAACACAATGACAAAGGGAATACAATTAGAAAGGGAACACAATGAGAAAGGGAATACAATGAGAAAGGGAACACAATGAGAAAGGGAACACAATGAGAAAGGGAATACAATGAGAAAGGGAACACAATGAGAAAGGGAACACAATGAGAAAGGGCACAAAATGAGAAAGGGAATACAATGAGAAAGGGAACACAATGAGAAAAGGAACACAATGAGAAAGGGAACACAATGAGAAAGGGAACACAATGAGAAAGGGAATACAATGAGAAAGGGAACACAATGAGAAAGGGAATACAATGAGAAAGGGAACACAATGAGCAAGGGAACACAATGAGAAAGGGAACACAATGAGAAAGGGAACACAATGAGAAAAGGAACACAATGAGAAAGGGAACACAATGAGAAAGGGAACACAATGAGAAAGGGAGCAAAATGAGAATGGGACCACAATGAGAAAGGGAACACAATGAGAAATGGAACACAATGAGAAAGGGAACACAATGAGAAAGGGAATACAATGAGAAAGGGAACACAATGAGAAAGGGATTACAATGAGAAAGGGAACACAATGAGAAAGGGAATACAATGAGAAAGGGAATACAATGAGAAAGGGAACACAATGAGAAAGGGAACGCAATGAGAAAGGGAACACAATGAGAAAGGGAACATAATGAGAAAGGGAACACAATGAGAAAGGGAACACAATGAGAAATGGAACACAATGAGAAAGGGAACACAATGAGAAAGGGAATACAATGAGAAAGGCAACACAATGAGAAAGGGAACAGAATGAGAAAGGGAATACAACAAGAAAGGGAATACAATGAGAAAGGGAACACAATGAGAAAAGGAATATAATGAGAAAGGGAACACAATGAGAAAAGGAACACAATGTGAAAGGGAATACAATGCGAAAGGGAATACAATAAGAAAGGGAACACAACGAGAAAGGGAACACCATGAGAAAGGGAATACAAGGAGAAAGGGAATACAATGAGAAAGGCAACACAATGAGAAAGGGAACACAATGGGGAAGGGAACACAATGAGAAAGGGAACACAATGAGAAAAGGAATCCAATGAGAAAGGGAACAGAATGGGAAAGGGAACACAAAGAGAAAGGGAATACAATGAGAAGGGGAATACAATGAGAAAGGGAATACAATGAGAAAGGGAACACAATGAGAAAGGGAATACAATGAGAATGGGATCACAATGAGAAAGGGAACACAATGAGAAAGGGAGCACAATGAGAAAGGGAACACAATGAGAAAAGGAATACAATGAGAAAGGGAACACAATGAGAAAGGGAACACAATGAGAAAGGGAACACAATGAGAAAGGGAATACAATGAGAAAGGGAACACAATGAGAATGGGAACACAATGAGAAAGGGAACACAATGAGAAAGGGAATACAATGAGAAAAGGAACACAATGAGTAAGGGAACACAATGAGAAAGGGAACACAATGAGAAAGGGAACTCAATGAGAAAGGGAACACAATGACAAAGGGAATACAATTAGAAAGGGAACACAATGAGAAAGGGAATACAATGAGAAAGGGAACACAATGAGAAAGGGAACACAATGAGAAAGGGAATACTATGAGAAAGGGAACACAATGAGAAAGGGAACACAATGAGAAAGGGCACAAAATGAGAAAGGGAATACAATGAGAAAGGGAACACAATGAGAAAAGGAACACAATGAGAAAGGGAACACAATGAGAAAGGGAACACAATGAGAAAGGGAATACAATGAGAAAGGGAACACAATGAGAAAGGGAATACAATGAGAAAGGGAACACAATGAGCAAGGGAACACAATGAGAAAGGGAACACAATGAGAAAGGGAACACAATGAGAAAAGGAACACAATGAGAAAGGGAACACAATGAGAAAGGGAACACAATGAGAAAGGGAGCAAAATGAGAATGGGACCACAATGAGAAAGGGAACACAATGAGAAATGGAACACAATGAGAAAGGGAACACAATGAGAAAGGGAATACAATGAGAAAGGGAACACAATGAGAAAGGGATTACAATGAGAAAGGGAACACAATGAGAAAGGGAATACAATGAGAAAGGGAATACAATGAGAAAGGGAACACAATGAGAAAGGGAACGCAATGAGAAAGGGAACACAATGAGAAAGGGAACATAATGAGAAAGGGAACACAATGAGAAAGGGAACACAATGAGAAATGGAACACAATGAGAAAGGGAACACAATGAGAAAGGGAATACATTGAGAAAAGGAACACAATGAGAAAGGGATTACAATGAGAAAGGGAACACAATGAGAAAGGGAATACAATGAGAAAGGGAACACAATGAGAAAGGGAACACAATGAGAAAGGGAACACAATGAGAAACGGAACACAATGAGAATGGGGATACAATGAGAAAGGGAACACAATGAGAAAGGGAACTCAATGAGAAAGGGAACACAAAGAGAAAGGGAGCACAATGAGAAAGGGAATACAATGAGAAAGGGAACACAACGAGAAAGGGAACACAACGAGAAAGGGACCACAATGAAAAAGGCAACACAATGAGAAAGGGAACACAATGAGAAAGGGAACACAATGAGAAAGGGAACACAATGAGAAAGGCAACACAATGAGAAAGGGAACAGAATGAGAAAGGGAATACAACGAGAAAGGGAATACAATGAGAAAGGGAACACAATGAGAAAAGGAATATAATGAGAAAGGGAACACAAAGAGAAAAGGATCACAATGAGAAAGGGAATACAATGAGAAAGGGAATATAATAAGAAAGGGAACACAATGAGAAAGGGAACACCATGAGAAAGGGAATACAAGGAGAAAGGGAATACAATGAGAAAGGCAACACAATGAGAAAGGGAACACAATGAGAAAGGCAACACAATGAGAAAGGGAATACAATGAGAAAGGGAACACAATGAGAAAAGGAATACAATGAGAAAGGGAACACAATGAGAAAGGGAACACAATGAGAAAGGGAACACAATGAGAAAGGGAATACAATGAGAAAGGGAACACAATGAGAATGGGAACACAATGAGAAAGGGAACACAATGAGAAAGGGAATACAATGAGAAAAGGAACACAATGAGAAAGGGAACACAATGAGAAAGGGAACACAATGAGAAAGGGAACTCAATGAGAAAGGGAACACAATGACAAAGGGAATACAATTAGAAAGGGAACACAATGAGAAAGGGAATACAATGAGAAAGGGAACACAATGAGAAAGGGAACACAATGAGAAAGGGAATACAATGAGAATGGGAACACAATGAGAAAGAGAACACAATGAGAAAGGGCACAAAATGAGAAAGGGAATACAATGAGAAAGGGAACACAATGAGAAAAGGAACGCAATGAGAAAGGGAACACAATGAGAATGGGAACACAATGAGAAAGGGAATACAATGAGAAAGGGAACACAATGAGAAAGGGAATACAATGAGAAAGGAAACACAATGAGCAAGGGAACACAATGAGAAAGGGAACACAATGAGAAAGGGAACACAATGAGAAAAGGAACACAATGAGAAAGGGAACACAATTGGAAAGGGAACACAATGAGAAAGGGAGCAAAATGAGAAAGGGACCACAATGAGAAAGGGAACACAATGAGAAATGGAACACAATGAGAAAGGGAATACAATGAGAAAGGGAACACAATGAGAAAGGGATTACAATGAGAAAGGGAACACAATGAGAAAGGGAATACAATGAGAAAGGGAATACAATGAGAAAGGGAACACAATGAGAAAGGGAACGCAATGAGAAAGGGAACACAATGAGAAAGGGAACATAATGAGAAAGGGAACACAATGAGAAAGGGAACACAATGAGAAATGGAACACAATGAGAAAGGGAACACAATGAGAAAGGGAATACATTGAGAAAAGGAACACAATGAGAAAGGGATTACAATGAGAAAGGGAACACAATGAGAAAGGGAATACAATGAGAAAGGCAACACAATGAGAAAGGGAACACAATGAGAAAGGGAACACAATGAGAAAGGGAACACAATGAGAATGGGGATACAATGAGAAAGGGAACACAATGAGAAAGGGAACTCAATGATAAAGGGAACACAAAGTGAAAGGGAGCACAATGAGAAAGGGAATACAATGAGAAAGGGAACACAACGAGAAAGGGAACACAATGAGAAAGGGACCACAATGAAAAAGGCAACACAATGAGAAAGGGAACACAATGAGAAAGGGAACACAATGAGAAAGGGAACACAATGAGAAAGGCAACACAATGAGAACGGGAACAGAATGAGAAAGGGAATACAACGAGAAAGGGAATACAATGAGAAAGGGAACACAATGAGAAAAGGAATATGATGAGAAAGGGAGCACAATGAGAAAAGGAACACAATGAGAAAGGGAATACAATAAGAAAGGGAACAGAATGAGAAAGGGAACACCATGAGAAAGGGAATACAAGGAGAAAGGGAATACAATGAGAAAGGCAACACAATGAGAAAGGGAACACAATGAGAAAGGGAACACAATGAGAAAGGGAACACAATGAGCAAGGGAACACAATGTGAAAGGGACACAATGAGAAAAAGAACACAATGAGAAAGGGAACACAATGAGAAAGGGAACACAATGCGAATGGGAACACAATGAGAAAAGGAACACAATGAGAAAGGGAAGACAATGAGAAAAGGAACACAATGAGAAAGGGAACACAATGAGAAAGGGAACACAATCAGAAAGGGAACACAATGAGAAAGGGAATACAATGAGAAAGGGAACACAATGAGAAAGGGAACACAATGAGAAAGGGAACACAATGAGAAAGGGAACACACTGAGAAAGGGAATACAATGAGATAGGGAACACAATGAGAAAGGGAATACAATGAGAAAGGGAACACAATGAGAAAGGGAACACAATGAGAAAGGGAACACAATGAGAAAAGGGAACACAATGAGAAAGGGAATACAATGAGAAAGGGAACACAATGAGAAAGGGAACACAATGAGAAAGGGAACACAATGAGAAAGGGAACACAATGAGAAAGGGAACACAATGAGAAAGGGAACACAATGAGAAAGGGAATACAATGAGAAAGGGAACATAATAAGAAAGGGAACACAATGAGAAAGGGAACACTATGAGAAAGGGAACACAATGAGAAAGGGAACACAATGAGAAAGGGAACACAATGAGAAAAGGAACACAAAGAGAAAGGGAACACAATGAGAAAGGGAACACAATGAGAAAAGGAACACAATGAGAAAGGGAACACAATGAGAAAAGGAATACAATGTGAAAAGGAACACAATGAGAAAGAGAACACAATGAGAAAGCGAACACAATGAGAAAAGGAACACAAAGAGAAAGGGAACACAATGAGAAAGGGAACACCATGAGAAAAGGAACACAATGCCAAAGGGAACACAATGAGAAAGGGAACACAATGAGCAAAGGAATACAATGAGAAAGGCAACAGAATGAGAAAGGGAACAGAAAGAGAAAGGGAATACAATGAGAATGGGAATACAGTGAGAAAGGGAACACAATGAGAAAGGGAACACAATGAGAAAGAGAACACAATGAGAAAGGGAACACAATAAGAAAAGGAATACAATGAGAAAGGGAACACAATGAGAAAGGGAACACAATGAGAAAGGGAACACAATAAGAAAGGGAATACAATGAGAAAGGGAACACAATGAGAATGGGAACACAATGAGAAAGGGAACACAATGCGAAAGGGAATACAATGAGAAAAGGAAAACAATGAGAAAGGGAACACAATGAGAAAGGGAACACAATGAGAAAGGGAACTCAGTGAGAAAGGAAACACAATGACAAAGGGAATACAATTAGAAAGGGAAAACAACGAGAAAGGGAATACATTGAGAAAAGGAACACAATGAGAAAGGGATTACAATGAGAAAGGGAACACAATGAGAAAGGGAATACAATGAGAAAGGGAACACAATGAGAAAGGGAACACAATGAGAAAGGGAACACAATGAGAAAGGGAACACAATGAGAAACGGAACACAATGAGAATGGGGATACAATGAGAAAGGGAACACAATGAGAAAGGGAACTCAATGAGAAAGGGAACACAAAGAGAAAGGGAGCACAATGAGAAAGGGAATACAATGAGAAAGGGAACACAACGAGAAAGGGAACACAACGAGAAAGGGACCACAATGAAAATGGCAACACAATGAGAAAGGGAACACAATGAGAAAGGGAACACAATGAGAAAGGGAACACAATGAGAAAGGCAACACAATGAGAAAGGGAACAGAATGAGAAAGGGAATACAACGAGAAAGGGAATACAATGAGAAAGGGAACACAATGAGAAAAGGAATATAATGAGAAAGGGAACACAAAGAGAAAAGGAACACAATGAGAAAGGGAATACAATGAGAAAGGGAATATAATAAGAAAGGGAACACAATGAGAAAAGGAACACAATGAGAAAGGGAACACAATGAGAAAGGGAACACAATGAGCAAGGGAACACAATGAGAAAGGGAATACAATGAGAAAGGGAACACAATGAGAAAGGGATTGCAATGAGAAAGGGTACACAATGAGAAAGGGAACACAATGAGAAAGGGAACACAATGAGAAAGGGAACACAATGAGAAAGGGAATACAATGAGAAAGGGAACACAATGAGAAAGGGAACACAATGAGAAAGGGGATACAATGAGAAAGGGAACACAATGAGAAAGTGAACTCAATGAGAAAGGGAACACAATGAGAAAGGGAACACAATGAGAAACGGAATACAATGAGAAAGGGAACACAACGAGAAAGGGAACACAACGAGAAAGGGAACACAATGAAAAAGGCAACACAATGAGAAAGGGAACACAATGAGAAAGGGAACACAATGAGAAAGGGAATACAATGAGAAAGGCAACACAATGAGAAAGGGAACAGAATGAGAAAGGGAATACAACAAGAAAGGGAATACAATGAGAAAGGGAACACAATGAGAAAAGGAATATAATGAGAAAGGGAACACAATGAGAAAAGGAACACAATGTGAAAGGGAATACAATGCGAAAGGGAATACAATAAGAAAGGGAACACAACGAGAAAGGGAACACCATGAGAAAGGGAATACAAGGAGTAAGGGAATACAATGAGAAAGGCAACACAATGAGAAAGGGAACACAATGGGAAAGGGAACACAATGAGAAAGGGAACACAATGAGAAAAGGAATCCAATGAGAAAGGGAACAGAATGGGAAAGGGAACACAAAGAGAAAGGGAATACAATGAGAAGGGGAATACAATGAGAAAGAGAATACAACGAGAAAGGGAACACAAAGAGAAAGGGAACACAATGAGAAAGGGAATACAATGAGAATGGGATCACAATGAGAAAGGGAACACAATGAGAAAGGGAGCACAATGAGAAAGGGAACACAATGAGAAAAGGAATACAATGAGAAAGGGAACACAATGAGAAAGGGAACACAATGAGAAAGGGAACACAATGAGAAAGGGAATACAATGAGAAAGGGAACACAATGAGAAAGGGAACACAATGAGAAAGGGAACACAATGAGAAAGGGAATACAATGAGAAAAGGAACACAATGAGTAAGGGAACACAATGAGAAAGGGAACACAATGAGAAAGGGAACTCAATGAGAAAGGGAACACAATGACAAAGGGAATACAATTAGAAAGGGAACACAATGAGAAAGGGAATACAATGAGAAAGGGAACTCAATGAGAAAGGGAACACAATGAGAAAGGGAATACAATGAGAAAGGGAACACAATGAGAAAGGGAACACAATGAGAAAGGGCACAAAATGAGAAAGGGAATACAATGAGAAAGGGAACACAATGAGAAAAGGAACACAATGAGAAAGGGAACACAATGAGAAAGGGAACACAATGAGAAAGGGAATACAATGAGAAAGGGAACACAATGAGAAAGGGAATACAATGAGAAAGGGAACACAATGAGCAAGGGAACACAATGAGAAAGGGAACACAATGAGAAAGGGAACACAATGAGAAAAGGAACACAATGAGAAAGGGAACACAATGAGAAAGGGAACACAATGAGAAAGGGAGCAAAATGAGAATGGGACCACAATGAGAAAGGGAACACAATGAGAAATGGAACACAATGAGAAAGGGAACACAATGAGAAAGGGAATACAATGAGAAAGGGAACACAATGAGAAAGGGATTACAATGAGAAAGGGAACACAATGAGAAAGGGAATACAATGAGAAAGGGAATACAATGAGAAAGGGAACACAATGAGAAAGGGAACGCAATGAGAAAGGGAACACAATGAGAAAGGGAACATAATGAGAAAGGGAACACAATGAGAAAGGGAACACAATGAGAAATGGAACACAATGAGAAAGGGAACACAATGAGAAAGGGAATACATTGAGAAAAGGAACACAATGAGAAAGGGATTACAATGAGAAAGGGAACACAATGAGAAAGGGAATACAATGAGAAAGGGAACACAATGAGAAAGGGAACACAATGAGAAAGGGAACACAATGAGAAAGGGAACACAATGAGAAACGGAACACAATGAGAATGGGGATACAATGAGAAAGGGAACACAATGAGAAAGGGAACTCAATGAGAAAGGGAACACAAAGAGAAAGGGAGCACAATGAGAAAGGGAATACAATGAGAAAGGGAACACAACGAGAAAGGGAACACAACGAGAAAGGGACCACAATGAAAAAGGCAACACAATGAGAAAGGGAACACAATGAGAAAGGGAACACAATGAGAAAGGGAACACAATGAGAAAGGCAACACAATGAGAAAGGGAACAGAATGAGAAAGGGAATACAACGAGAAAGGGAATACAATGAGAAAGGGAACACAATGAGAAAAGGAATATAATGAGAAAGGGAACACAAAGAGAAAAGGAAGACAATGAGAAAGGGAATACAATGAGAAAGGGAATATAATAAGAAAGGAACACAATGAGAAAGGGAACACCATGAGAAAGGGAATACAAGGAGAAAGGGAATACAATGAGAAAGGCAACACAATGAGAAAGGGAACACAATGAGAAAGGCAACACAATGAGAAAGGGAATACAATGAGAAAGGGAACACAATGAGAAAAGGAATACAATGAGAAAGGGAACACAATGAGAAAGGGAACACAATGAGAAAGGGAACACAATGAGAAAGGGAATACAATGAGAAAGGGAACACAATGAGAATGGGAACACAATGAGAAAGGGAACACAATGAGAAAGGGAATACAATGAGAAAAGGAACACAATGAGAAAGGGAACACAATGAGAAAGGGAACACAATGAGAAAGGGAACTCAATGTGAAAGGGAACACAATGACAAAGGGAATACAATTAGAAAGGGAACACAATGAGAAAGGGAATACAATGAGAAAGGGAACACAATGAGAAAGGGAACACAATGAGAAAGGGAATACAATGAGAAAGGGAACACAATGAGAAAGAGAACACAATGAGAAAGGGCACAAAATGAGAAAGGGAATACAATGAGAAAGGGAACACAATGAGAAAAGGAACGCAATGAGAAAGGGAACACAATGAGAATGGGAACACAATGAGAAAGGGAATACAATGAGAAAGGGAACACAATGAGAAAGGGAATACAATGAGAAAGGAAACACAATGAGCAAGGGAACACAATGAGAAAGGGAACACAATGAGAAAGGGAACACAATGAGAAAAGGAACACAATGAGAAAGGGAACACAATGAGAAAGGGAACACAATGAGAAAGGGAGCAAAATGAGAAAGGGACCACAATGAGAAAGGGAACACAATGAGAAATGGAACACAATGAGAAAGGGAATACAATGAGAAAGGGAACACAATGAGAAAGGGATTACAATGAGAAAGGGAACACAATGAGAAAGGGAATACAATGAGAAAGGGAATACAATGAGAAAGGGAACACAATGGGAAAGGGAACGCAATGAGTAAGGGAACACAATGAGAAAGGGAACATAATGAGAAAGGGAACACAATGAGAAAGGGAACACAATGAGAAAGGGAATACATTGAGAAAAGGAACACAATGAGAAAGGGATTACAATGAGAAAGGGAACACAATGAGAAAGGGAATACAATGAGAAAGGGAACACAATGAGAAAGGGAACACAATGAGAAAGGGAATACAATGAGAAAGGGAACACAATGAGAAAAGGAATACAATGAGAAAGGGAACACAATGAGAAAGGGAACACAATGAGAAAGGGAACACAATGAGAAAGGGAATACAATGAGAAAGGGAACACAATGAGAATGGGAACACAATGAGAAAGGGAACACAATGAGAAAGGGAATACAATGAGAAAAGGAACACAATGAGAAAGGGAACACAATGAGAAAGGGAACACAATGAGAAAGGGAACTCAATGAGAAAGGGAACACAATGACAAAGGGAATACAATTAGAAAGGGAACACAATGAGAAAGGGAATACAATGAGAAAGGGAACACAATGAGAAAGGGAACACAATGAGAAAGGGAATACAATGAGAAAGGGAACACAATGAGAAAGAGAACACAATGAGAAAGGGCACAAAATGAGAAAGGGAATACAATGAGAAAGGGAACACAATGAGAAAAGGAACGCAATGAGAAAGGGAACACAATGAGAATGGGAACACAATGAGAAAGGGAATACAATGAGAAAGGGAACACAATGAGAAAGGGAATACAATGAGAAAGGAAACACAATGAGCAAGGGAACACAATGAGAAAGGGAACACAATGAGAAAGGGAACACAATGAGAAAAGGAACACAATGAGAAAGGGAACACAATGAGAAAGGGAACACAATGAGAAAGGGAGCAAAATGAGAAAGGGACCACAATGAGAAAGGGAACACAATGAGAAATGGAACACAATGAGAAAGGGAATACAATGAGAAAGGGAACACAATGAGAAAGGGATTACAATGAGAAAGGGAACACAATGAGAAAGGGAATACAATGAGAAAGGGAATACAATGAGAAAGGGAACACAATGGGAAAGGGAACGCAATGAGTAAGGGAACACAATGAGAAAGGGAACATAATGAGAAAGGGAACACAATGAGAAAGGGAACACAATGAGAAAGGGAATACATTGAGAAAAGGAACACAATGAGAAAGGGATTACAATGAGAAAGGGAACACAATGAGAAAGGGAATACAATGAGAAAGGGAACACAATGAGAAAGGGAACACAATGAGAAAGGGAACACAATGAGAAAGGGAACACAATGAGAATGGGGATACAATGAGAAAGGGAACACAATGAGAAAGGGAACACAATGAGAAAGGGAACACAAAGAGAAAGGGAGCACAATGAGAAAGGGAATACAATGAGAAAGGGAACACAACGAGAAAGGGAACACAATGAGAAAGGGACCACAATGAAAAAGGCAACACAATGAGAAAGGGAACACAATGAGAAAGGGAACACAATGAGAAAGGGAACACAATGAGAAAGGCAACACAATGAGAACGGGAACAGAATGAGAAAGGGAATACAACGAGAAAGGGAATACAATGAGAAAGGGAACACAATGAGAAAAGGAATATGATGAGAAAGGGAGCACAATGAGAAAAGGAACACAATGAGAAAGGGAATACAATAAGAAAGGGAACAGAATGAGAAAGGGAACACCATGAGAAAGGGAATACAAGGAGAAAGGGAATACAATGAGAAAGGCAACACAATGAGAAAGGGAACACAATGAGAAAGGGAACACAATGAGAAAGGGAACACAATGAGCAAGGGAACACAATGTGAAAGGGACACAATGAGAAAAAGAACACAATGAGAAAGGGAACACAATGAGAAAGGGAACACAATGCGAATGGGAACACAATGAGAAAAGGAACACAATGAGAAAGGGAAGACAATGAGAAAAGGAACACAATGAGAAAGGGAACACAATGAGAAAGGGAACACAATCAGAAAGGGAACACAATGAGAAAGGGAATACAATGAGAAAGGGAACACAATGAGAAAGGGAACACAATGAGAAAGGGAACACAATGAGAAAGGGAACACACTGAGAAAGGGAATACAATGAGATAGGGAACACAATGAGAAAGGGAATACAATGAGAAAGGGAACACAATGAGAAAGGGAACACAATGAGAAAAGGGAACACAATGAGAAAGGGAATACAATGAGAAAGGGAACACAATGAGAAAGGGAACACAATGAGAAAGGGAACACAATGAGAAAGGGAACACAAAGAGAAAGGGAACACAATGAGAAAGGGAACACAATGAGAAAGGGAACACAATGAGAAAGGGAATACAATGAGAAAGGGAACATAATGAGAAAGGGAACACAATGAGAAAGGGAACACTATGAGAAAGGGAACACAATGAGAAAGGGAACACAATGAGAAAGGGAACACAATGAGAAAAGGAACACAAAGAGAAAGGGAACACAATGAGAAAGGGAACACAATGAGAAAAGGAACACAATGAGAAAGGGAACACAATGAGAAAAGGAATACAATGTGAAAAGGAACACAATGAGAAAGAGAACACAATGAGAAAGCGAACACAATGAGAAAAGGAACACAAAGAGAAAGGGAACACAATGAGAAAGGGAACACCATGAGAAAAGGAACACAATGCCAAAGGGAACACAATGAGAAAGGGAACACAATGAGCAAAGGAATACAATGAGAAAGGCAACAGAATGAGAAAGGGAACAGAAAGAGAAAGGGAATACAATGAGAAGGGGAATACAGTGAGAAAGGGAACACAATGAGAAAGGGAACACAATGAGAAAGAGAACACAATGAGAAAGGGAACACAATAAGAAAAGGAATACAATGAGAAAGGGAACACAATGAGAAAGGGAACACAATGAGAAAGGGAACACAATAAGAAAGGGAATACAATGAGAAAGGGAACACAATGAGAATGGGAACACAATGAGAAAGGGAACACAATGAGAAAGGGAATACAATGAGAAAAGGAAAACAATGAGAAAGGGAACACAATGAGAAAGGGAACACAATGAGAAAGGGAACTCAGTGAGAAAGGAAACACAATGACAAAGGGAATACAATTAGAAAGGGAAAACAACAAGAAAGGGAATACAATGAGAAAGGGAACACAATGAGAAAAGGAATATAATGAGAAAGGGAACACAATGAGAAAAGGAACACAATGAGAAAGGGAATACAATGAGAAAGGGAATACAATAAGAAAGGGAACACAATGAGAAAGGGAACACCATGAGAAAGGGAATACAAGGAGAAAGGGAATACAATGAGAAAGGCAACACAATGAGAAAGGGAACACAATGAGAAAGGGAACACAATGAGCAAGGGAACACAATGTGAAAGGGACACAATGAGAAAAAGAACACAATGAGAAAGGGAACACAATGAGAAAGGGAACACAATGCGAACGGGAACACAATGAGAAAAGGAACACAATGAGAAAGGGAAGACAATGAGAAAAGGAACACAATGAGAAATGTAATACAATGAGAAAGGGAACACAATCAGAAAGGGAACACAATGAGAAAGGGAATACAATGATAAAGGGAACACAATGAGAAAGGGAACACAATGAGAAAGGGAACACAATGAGAAAGGGAACACACTGAGAAAGGGAATACAATGAGATAGGGAACACAATGAGAAAGGGAATACAATGAGAAAGGGAACACAATGAGAAAGGGAACACAATGAGAAAGGGAACACAATGAGAAAGGGAATACAATGAGAAAGGGAACACAATGAGAAAGGGAACACAATGAGAAAGGGAACAGAATGAGAAAGGGAACACAAAGAGAAAGGGAACACAATGAGAAAGGGAACACAATGAGAAAGGGAACACAATGAGAAAGGGAATAAAATGAGAAAGGGAACATAATGAGAAAGGGAACACAATGAGAAAGGGAACACTATGAGAAAGGGAACACAATGAGAAAGGGAACACAATGAGAAAGGGAACACAATGAGAAAAGGAACACAATGAGAAAAGGAACACAATGAGAAAGGGAACACAATGAGAAAAGGAACACAATGAGAAAGTGAACACAATGAGAAAAGGAATACAATGTGAAAAGGAACACAATGAGAAAGAGAACACAATGAGAAAGCGAACACAATGAGAAAAGGAACACAAAGAGAAAGGGAACACAATGAGAAAGGGAACACCATGAGAAAAGGAACACAATGCCAAAGGGAACAAAATGAGAAAGGGAACACAATGAGCAAAGGAATACAATGAGAAAGGCAACAGAATGAGAAAGGGAACAGAAAGAGAAAGGGAATACAATGAGAAGGGGAATACAGTGAGAAAGGGAACACAATGAGAAAGGGAACACAATGAGAAAGAGAACACAATGAGAAAGGGAACACAATGAGAAAAGGAATACAATGAGAAAGGGAACACAATGAGAAAGGGAACACAATGAGAAAGGGAACACAATAAGAAAGGGAATACAATGAGAAAGGGAACACAATGAGAATGGGAACACAATGAGAAAGGGAACACAATGAGAAAGGGAATACAATGAGAAAAGGAAAACAATGAGAAAGGGAACACAATGAGAAAGGGAACTCAGTGAGAAAGGGAACTCAGTGAGAAAGGAAACACAATGACAAAGGGAATACAATTAGAAAGGGAAAACAATGAGAAAGGGAATACAATGAGAAAGGGAACACAATGAGAAAGGGAACACAATGAGAAAGGGAATGCAATGAGAAAGGGAACACAATGAGAAAGGGAACACAATGAGAAAGGGAACAAAATGAGAAAGGGAATACAATGAGAAAGGGAACACAATGAGAAAAGGAACACAATGAGAAAGGGAACACAATGAGAATGGGAACACAATGAGAAAGGGAATACAATGAGAAAGGGAACACAATGAGAAAGGGAATACAATGAGAAAGGGAACACAATGAGCAAGGGAACACAATGAGAAAGGGAACACAATGAGAAAGGGAACACAATGAGAAAAGGAACACAATGAGAAAGCAACACAATGAGAAATGGAACACAATGAGAAAGGGAACACAATGAGAAAGGGAATACAATGAGAAAGGGAACACAATGAGAAAGGGAATACAATGAGTAAGGGAACACAATGAGAAAGGGAATACAATGAGAAAGGGAAAACAATGAGAAAGGGAACACAATGAGAAAGGGAATGCAATGAGAAAGGGAACGCAATGAGAAAGGGAACACAATGAGAAAGGGAACACAATGAGAAAGGGAACACAATGAGAAATGGAACACATTGAGAAAGGGAAAACAATGAGAAAGGGAATACAATGAGAAAGGGAACACAATGAGAAAGGGATTACAATGAGAAAGGGAACACAATGAGAAAGGGAATACAATGAGAAAGGGTACACAATGAGAAAGGGAACACAATGAGAAAGGGAACACAATGAGAAAGGGAACACAATGAGAAAGGGAATACAATGAGAAAGGGAACACAATGAGAATGGGAACAGAATGAGAAAGGGAACGCAATGAGCAAGGGAATACAATGAGATAAGGAACACAATGAGAAAGGGAACACAATGAGAAAGGGAACACAATGAGAAAGGGAACTCAATGAGAAAGGGAACACAATGACAAAGGGAATACAATTGGAAAGGGAACACAATGAGAAAGGGAATACAATGAGAAAGGGAACACAATGAGAAAGGGAACACAATGAGAAAGGGAATACAATGAGAAAGGGAACACAATGAGAAAGGGAACACAATGAGAAAGGGAACAAAATGAGAAAGGGAATACAATGAGAAAGGGAACACAATGAGAAAAGGAACACAATGAGAAAGGGAACACAATGAGAATGGGAACACAATGAGAAAGGGAATACAATGAGAAAGGGAACACAATGAGAAAGTGAATACAATGAGAAAGGGAACAAAATGAGTAAGGGAACACAATGAGAAAGGGAACACAATGAGAAAGGGAACACAATGAGAAAAGGAACACAATGAGAAAGGGAACACATTGAGAAAGGGAACACAATGAGCAAGGGAACACAATGAGAAAGGGAATACAATGAGAAAGGGAACACAATGGGAAAGGGATTGCAATGTGAAAGGGAACACAATGAGAAAGGGAATACAATGAGAAAGGGAATACAATGAGAAAGGGAACACAATGAGAAAGGGAATGCAATGAGAAAGGGAACACAATGTGAAAGGGAACACAATGAGAAAGGGAACACAATGAGAAAGGGAACACAATGAGAAAGGTAACACAATGAGAAATGGAACACAATGAGAAAGGGAACACAATGAGAAAGGGAATACAATGAGAAAAGGAACACAATGAGAAAGGGATTACAATGAGAAAGGGAACACAATGAGAAAGGGAATACAAAGGGAAAGGGTACACAATGAGAAAGGGAACACAATGAGAAAGGGAACACAATGAGAAAGGGAACACAATGAGAAGGGGAATACAATGAGAAAGGGAACACAATCAGAAAGGGAACACAATGAGAAAGGGAACACAATGAGAAAGGGAACACAATGAGAAAGGGAACACAATGAGAAAGGGGATACAATGAGAAAGGGAACACAATGAGAAAGGGAACTCAATGAGAAAGGGAACACAATGAGAAAGGGAACACAATGAGAAAGGGAATACAATGAGAAAGGGAACACAACGAGAAAGGGAACACAACGAGAAAGGGAACACAATGAAAAAGGCAACACAATGAGAAAGGGAACACAATGAGAAAGGGAACACAATGAGAAAGGGAATACAATGAGAAAGGCAACACAATGAGAAAGGGAACAGAATGAGAAAGGGAATACAACAAGAAAGGGAATACAATGAGAAAGGGAACACAATGAGAAAAGGAATATAATGAGAAAGGGAACACAATGAGAGAAGGAACACAATGAGAAAGGGAATACAATGAGAAAGGGAATACAATAAGAAAGGGAACACAATGAGAAAGGGAACACCATGAGAAAGGGAATACAAGGAGAAAGGGAATACAATGAGAAAGGCAACACAATGAGAAAGGGAACACAATGGGAAAGGGAACACAATGAGAAAGGGAACACAATGAGAAAAGGAATACAATGAGAAAGGGATCAGAATGGGAAAGGGAACACAAAGAGAAAGGGAATACAATGAGAAGGGGAATACAATGAGAAAGGGAATACAATGAGAAAGGGAACACAAAGAGAAAGGGAACACAATGAGAAAGGGAATACAATGAGAATGGGAACACAATGAGAAAGGGAACACAATGAGAAAGGGAACACAATGAGAAAGGGAACACAATGAGAAAAGGAATACAATGAGAAAGGGAACACAATGAGAAAGGGAACACAATGAGAAAGGGAACACAATGAGAAAGGGAATACAATGAGAAAGGGAACACAATGAGAATGGGAACACAATGAGAAAGGGAACACAATGAGAAAGGGAATACAATGAGAAAAGGAACACAATGAGAAAGGGAACACAATGAGAAAGGGAACACAATGAGAAAGGGAACTCAATGAGAAAGGGAACACAATGACAAAGGGAATACAATTAGAAAGGGAACACAATGAGAAAGGGAATACAATGAGAAAGGGAACACAATGAGAAAGGGAACACAATGAGAAAGGGAATACAATGAGAAAGGGAACACAATGAGAAAGGGAACACAATGAGAAAGGGCACAAAATGAGAAAGGGAATACAATGAGAAAGGGAACACAATGAGAAAGGGAATACAATGAGAAAGGGAACACAATGAGAAAGGGAACACAATGAGAAAGGGAACACAATGAGAAAGGGAACACAATGAGAAACGGAACACAATGAGAATGGGGATACAATGAGAAAGGGTTCACAATGAGAAAGGGAACACAATGAGAAAGGGAATACAATGAGAAAGGGAACACAACGAGAAGGGGAACACAACGAGAAAGGGACCACAATGAAAAAGGCAACACAATGAGAAAGGGAACACAATGAGAAAGGGACCACAATGAGAAAGGGAACACAAAGAGAAAGGGAGCACAATGAGAAAGGGAATACAATGAGAAAGGGAACACAATGAGAAAGGGAACACAACGAGAAAGGGACCACAATGAAAAAGGCAACACAATGAGAAAGGGAACACAATGAGAAAGGGAACACAATGAGAAAGGGAACACAATGAGATAGGCAACACAATGAGAAAGGGAACAGAATGAGAAAGGGAATACAACGAGAAAGGGAATACAATGAGAAAGGGAACACAATGAGAAAAGGAATATAATGAGAAAGGGAACACAAAGAGAAAAGGAACTCAATGAGAAAGGGAATACAATGAGAAAGGGAATACAATAAGAAAGGGAACACCATGAGAAAGGGAATACAAGGAGAAAGGGAATACAATGAGAAAGGCAACACAATGAGAAAGGGAACACAATGAGAAAGGCAACACAATGAGAAAGGGAATACAATGAGAAAGGGAACACAATGAGAAAAGGAATACAATGAGAAAGGGAACACAATGAGAAAGGGAACACAATGAGAAAGGGAACACAATGAGAAAGGGAATACAATGAGAAAGGGAACACAATGAGAATGGGAACACAATGAGAAAGGGAACACAATGAGAAAGGGAATACAATGAGAAAAGGAACACAATGAGAAAGGGAACACAATGAGAAAGGGAACACAATGAGAAAGGGAACTCAATGAGAAAGGGAACACAATGACAAAGGGAATACAATTAGAAAGGGAACACAATGAGAAAGGGAATACAATGAGAAAGGGAACACAATGAGAAAGGGAACACAATGAGAAAGGGAATACAATGAGAAAGGGAACACAATGAGAAAGGGAACACAATGAGAAAGGGCACAAAATGAGAAAGGGAATACAATGAGAAAGGGAACACAATGAGAAAAGGAACACAATGAGAAAGGGAACACAATGAGAATGGGAACACAATGAGAAAGGGAATACAATGAGAAAGGGAACACAATGAGAAAGGGAATACAATGAGAAAGGGAACACAATGAGCAAGGGAACACAATGAGAAAGGGAACACAATGGGAAAGGGAGCACAATGAGAAAAGGAACACAATGAGAAAGGGAACACAATGAGAAAGGGAACACAATGAGAAAGGGAGCAAAATGAGAAAGGGACCACAATGAGAAAGGGAACACAATGAGAAATGGAACACAATGAGAAAGGGAACACAATGAGAAAGGGAATACAATGAGAAAGGGAACACAATGAGAAAGGGATTACAATGAGAAAGGGAACACAATGAGAAAGGGAATACAATGAGAAAGGGAATACAATGAGAAAGGGAACACAATGAGAAAGGGAACGCAATGAGAAAGTGAACCCAATGAGAAAGGGAACATAATGAGAAAGGGAACACAATGAGAAAGGGAACACAATGAGAAATGGAACAGAATGAGAAAGGGAACACAATGAGAAAGGGAATACATTGAGAAAAGGAACACAATGAGAAAGGGATTACAATGAGAAAGGGAACACAATGAGAAAGGGAATACAATGAGAAAGGGAACACAATGAGAAAGGGAACACAATGAGAAAGGGAACACAATGAGAAAGGGAACACAATGAGAAAGGGAACACAATGAGAATGGGGATACAATGAGAAAGGGAACACAATGAGAAAGGGAACTCAATGAGAAAGGGAACACAAAGAGAAAGGGAGCACAATGAGAAAGGGAATACAATGAGAAAGGGAACACAATGAGAAAGGGAACACAATGAGAAAGGGAACACAATGAGAAAGGCAACACAATGAGAAAGGGAACAGAATGAGAAAGGGAATACAACGAGAAAGGGAATACAATGAGAAAGGGAATACAATAAGAAAGGGAACACAATGAGAAAGGGAACACCATGAGAAAGGGAATACAAGGAGAAAGGGAATACAATGAGAAAGGCAACACAATGAGAAAGGGAACACAATGAGAAAGGGAACACAATGAGCAAGGGAACACAATGTGAAAGGGACACAATGAGAAAAAGAACACAATGAGAAAGGGAACACAATGAGAAAGGGAACACAATGCGAACGGGAACACAATGAGAAAAGGAACACAATGAGAAAGGGAAGACAATGAGAAAAGGAACACAATGAGAAAGGGAACACAATGAGAAAGGGAACACAATCAGAAAGGGAACACAATGAGAAAGGGAATACAATGAGAAAGGGAACACAATGAGAAAGGGAACACAATGAGAAAGGGAATACAATGAGAAAGGGAACACAATGAGAAAGGGAACACAATGAGAAAGGGAACACAATGAGAAAGGGAACACAAAGAGAAAGGGAACACAATGAGAAAGGGAAAACAATGAGAAAGGGAACATAATGAGAAAGGGAATACAATGAGAAAGGGAACATAATGAGAAAGGGAACACAATGAGAAAGGGAACACTATGAGAAAAGGAACACAATGAGAAAGGGAACACAATGAGAAAGGGAACACAATGAGAAAAGGAACACAAAGAGAAAGGGAACACAATGAGAAAGGGAACACAATGAGAAAAGGAACACAATGAGAAAGGGAACACAATGAGAAAAGGAATACAATGTGAAAAGGCACACAATGAGAAAGAGAACACAATGAGAAAGCGAACACAATGAGAAAAGGAACACAAAGAGAAAGGGAACAAAATGAGAAAGGGAACACCATGAGAAAAGGAACACAATGCCAAAGGGAACACAATGAGAAAGGGAACACAATGAGAAAGCGATCACAACGAGAAAGGGATCACAAAGAGAAAGGGATCACAAAGAGAAAGGGAACACAATGAGAAAGGGACCACAATGAGACAGGGAACACAAAGAGAAAGGGAACAGAATGAGAAAGGGAACACAACGAGAAAGGGCACACAATGAGAAAGGGATCACAAAGAGAAAGGGAACACAATGAGAAAGGGAACACAATGAGAAAGGGAACACAACGAGAAAGGGAACACAACGGGAAAGGAAACACAATGAGAAAAGGAACACAATGAGAAAGGGAACACAATGAGAAAGGGAACACAATGAGAAAGGGATTACAATGAGAAGGGGACACAATGAGAAAGGGAACACAATGAGAAAGGGAGCACAATGAGAAAAGCAATACAATGAGAAAGGGAACACAATGAGAAAGGGAACACAATGAGAAAGGGAACACAATGAGAAAGGGAACACAATGAGAAAAGGAATACAATGAGAAAGGGACACAATGAGAAAGGGAACACAATGAGAAAGGGAGCACACTGAGAAAAGGAATACAATGAGAAAGGGAACACAATGAGAAAGGGAATACAAAGAGAAAGGGAACACAATGAGAAAGGGAACACAATGAGTAAGGGAACACAATGAGCAAAGGAATACAATGAGAAAGGCAACAGAATGAGAAAGGGAACAGAAAGAGAAAGGGAATACAATGAGAAGGGGAATACAGTGAGAAAGGGAACACAATGAGAAAGGGAACACAATGAGAAAGAGGACACAATGAGAAAGGGAACACAATGAGAAAAGGAATACAATGAGAAAGGGAACACAATGAGAAAGGGAACACAATGAGAAAGGGAACACAATAAGAAAGGGAATACAATGAGAAAGGGAACACAATGAGAAAGGGAACACAATGAAAAAGGCAACACAATGAGAAAGGGATCACAATGAGAATGGGAACACAATGAGAAATGGAACACAATGAGAAAGGCAACACAATGAGAAAGGGAACACAATGAGAAAGGGAATACAATGAGAAAGGGAATACAATGAGAAAGGGAACACAATGAGAAAAGGAATACAAAGAGAAAGGTAACACAATGAGAAAAGGAACACAATGAGAAAGGGAACACAATGAGAAAGGGAATACAATAAGAAAGGGAACACAATGAGAAAGGGAACACAATGAGAAAGGGAATACTAGGAGAAAGGGAATACAATGAGAAAGGCAACACAATGAGAAAGGGAACACAGTGAAAAAGGGAACACAATGAGAAAGGGAACACAATGAGCAAGGGAACACAATCAGAAAGGGAACACAATGAGAAAGGGAATACAATGAGAAAGGGAATACAAAGAGAAAGGCAACACAATGAGAAAGGGAACAGAATGAGAAAGGGAATACAACGAGAAAGGGAATACAATGAGAAAGGGAACACAATGACAAAAGGAATATAATGAGAAAGGCAACACATGAGAAAAGGAACACAATGAGAAAGGGAATACAATGAGAAAGGGAATACAATAAGAAAGGGAACACAATGAGAAAGGGAACACCATGAGAAAGGGAATACAAGGAGAAAGGGAATACAATGAGAATGGCAACACAATGAGAAAGGGAACACAATGAGAAAGGGAACACACTGAGAAAGGGAACACAATGAGCAAAGGAACACAATGAGAAAGGGACACAATGAGAAAAGGAACACAATGAGAAAGGGAACACAATGAGAAAGGGAACACAATGCTAAAGGGAACACAATGAGAAAAGGAACACAATGAGAAAGGGAAGACAATGAGAAAAGGAACACAATGAGAAAGGGAGCACAATGAGAAAGGGAACACAATCAGAAAGGGAACACAATGAGAAAGGGAATACAATGAGAAAGGGAACACAATGAGAAAGGGAACACAATGAGAAAGGGAACACAATGAGAAAGGGAATACAATGAGATAGGGAACACAATGAGAAAGGGAATACAATGAGAAAGGGAACACAATGAGAAAGGGAACACAATGAGAAAGGGAACACAATGAGAAAGGGAACACAATGAGAAAGGGAACACAATGAGAAAGGGAATACAATGAGAAAGGGAACACAATGAGAAAGGGAACACAATGAGAAAGGGAACACAATGAGAAACGGAACACAAAGAGAAAAGGAACACAATGAGAAAGAGAACACAATGAGAAAGGGAACACAATGAGAAAGGGAATACAATGAGAAAGGGAACATAATGAGAAAGAGAACGCAATGAGAAAGGGAACACAATGAGAAAGGGAACACAATGAGAAAGGGAACACAATGAGAAAGGGAACACAATGAGAAAAGGAACACAAAGAGAAAGGGAACACAATGAGAAAGGGAATACAATGAGAAAGGGAACACAATGAGAAAGGGAATGCAATGAGAAAGGGAACGCAATGAGAAAGGGAACACAATGAGAAAGGGAACACAATGAGAAAGGGAACACAATGAGAAATGGAACACATTGAGAAAGGGAAAACAATGAGAAAGGGAATACAATGAGAAAGGGAACACAATGAGAAAGGGATTACAATGAGAAAGGGAACACAATGAAAAAGGGAATACAATGAGAAAGGGTACACAATGAGAAAGGGAACACAATGAGAAAGGGAACACAATGAGAAAGTGAACACAATGAGAAAATGAACACAACGAGAAAGGGAACACAATGAAAAAGGCAACACAATGAGAAAGGGAGCACAATGAGAATGGGAACACAATGAGAAAGGGAACACAATGAGAAAGGCAACACAATGAGAAAGGGAACACAATGAGAAAGGGAATACAATGAGAAAGGGAATACAATGAGAAAGGGAACACAATGAGAAAAGGAATACAAAGAGAAAGGTAACACAATGAGAAAAGGAACACAATGAGAAAGGGAACACAATGAGAAAGGGAATACAATAAGAAAGGGAACACAATGAGAAAGGGAACACAATGAGAAAGGGAATACAAGGAGAAAGGGAATACAATGAGAAAGGCAACACAATGAGAAAGGGAACACAATGAAAAAGGGAACACAATGAGAAAGGGAACACAATGAGCAAGGGAACACAATCAGAAAGGGAACACAATGAGAAAGGGAATACAATGAGAAAGGGAATACAATGAAAAAGGCAACACAATGAGAAAGGGAACAGAATGAGAAAGGGAATACAACGAGAAAGGGAATACAATGAGAAAGGGAACACAATGACAAAAGGAATATAATGAGAAAGGCAACACATGCGAAAAGGAACACAATGAGAAAGGGAATACAATGAGAAAGGGAATACAATAAGAAAGGGAACACAATGAGAAAGGGAACACCAGGAGCAAGGGAATACAAGGAGAAAGGGAATACAATGAGAATGGCAACACAATGAGAAAGGGAACACAATGAGAAAGGGAACACAATGAGAAAGGGAACACAATGAGCAAAGGAACACAATGAGAAAGGGACACAATGAGAAAAGGAACACAATGAGAAAGGGAACACAATGAGAAAGGGAACACAATGCGAAAGGGAACACAATGAGAAAAGGAACACAATGAGAAAGGGAAGACAATGAGAAAAGGAACACAATGAGAAAGGGAGCACAATGAGAAAGGGAACACAATCAGAAAGGGAACACAATGAGAAAGGGAATACAATGAGAAAGGGAACACAATGAGAAAGGGAACACAATGAGAAAGGGAACACAATGAGAAAGGGAATACAATGAGATAGGGAACACAATGAGAAAGGGAATACAATGAGAAAGGGAACACAATGAGAAAGGGAACACAATGAGAAAGGGAACACAATGAGAAAGGGAACACAATGAGAAAGGGAACACAATGAGAAAGGGAATACAATGAGAAAGGGAACACAATGAGAAAGGGAACACAATGAGAAAGGGAACACAATGAGAAAGGGAACACAAAGAGAAAGGGAACACAATGAGAAAGGGAACACAATGAGAAAGGGAACACAATGAGAAAGGGAATACAATGAGAAAGGGAACATAATGAGAAAGAGAACGCAATGAGAAAGGGAACACAATGAGAAAGGGAACACAATGAGAAAGGGAACACAATGAGAAAGGGAACACAATGAGAAAAGGAACACAAAGAGAAACGGAACACAATGAGAAAGGGAACACAATGAGAAAGGGAATACAATGTGAAAAGGAACACAATGAGAAAGAGAACACAATGAGAAAGCGAACACAATGAGAAAAGGAACACAAAGAGAAAGGGAACACAATGAGAAAGGGAACACCATGAGAAAAGGAACACAATGCGAAAGTGAACACAATGAGAAAGGGAACACAATGAGAAAGGGATCACAACGAGAAAGGGAACACAATGAGACAGGGAACACAACGAGAAAGGCAACACAATGAGAAAGGGAACACAACGAGAAAGGGAACACAATGAGAAAAGGAACACAACGAGAAAGGGCACACAATGAGAAAGGGATCACAACGAGAAAGGGAACACAATGAGAAAGGGAACACAATGAGAAAGGGAACACAACGAGAAAGGGAACACAATGAGAAAAGGAACACAATGAGAAAGGGAACACAATGAGAAAGGGAACAATATGAGAAAGGGATTACAATGAGAAAGGGACACAATGAGAAAGGGAACACAATGAGAAAGGGAGCACAATGAGAAAAGGAATACAATGAGATAGGGAACACAATGAGAAAGGGAATACAAAGAGAAAGGGAACACAATGAGAAAGGGAACACAATGAGAAAGGGAACACAATGAGAAAGGGAACACAATGAGAAAAGGAATACAATGAGAAAGGGACACAATGAGAAAGGGAACACAATGAGAAAGGTAGCACACTGAGAAAAGGAATACAATGAGAAAGGGAACACAATGAGAAAGGGAATACAAAGAGAAGGGGAACACAATGAGAAAGGGAACACAATCAGAAAGGGAACACAATGAGCAAAGGAATACAATGAGAAAGGGAACAGAATGAGAAAGGGAACACAAAGAGAAAGGGAATACAATGAGAAGGGGAATACAGTGAGAAAGGGAACACAGTGAGAAAGGGAACACAATGAGAAAGGGAACACAATGAGAAAGGGAACACAATGAGAAAAGGAATACAATGAGAAAGGGAACACAATGAGAAAGGGAACACATTGAGAAACGGAACACAATAAGAAAGGGAATACAATGAGAAAGGGAACACAATGAGAATGGGAACACAATGAGAAAGGGAACACAATGAGAAAGGGAATACAATGAGAAAACGAACACAATGAGAAAGGGAACACAATGAGAAAGGGAACACAATGAGAAAGGGAACTCAATGAGAAAGGAAACACAATGACAAAGGGAATACAATTAGAAAGGTAACACAATGAGAAAGGGAATGCAATGAGAAAGGGAACACAATGAGAAAGGGAACACAATGAGAAAGGGAATACAATGAGAAAGGGAACACAGTGAGAAAGGGAACACAATGAGAAAGGGAACAAAATGAGAAAGGGAATACAAAGAGAAAGGGAACACAATGAGAAAAGGAACACAATGAGAAAGGGAACACAATGAGAATGGGAACACAATGAGAAAGGGAATACAATGAGAAAGGGAACACAATGAGAAAGTGAACACAATGAGAAAGGGAACACAATGAGAAAAGGAACGCAATGAGAAAGGGAACACAATGAGAAAGGGAACACAATGAGAAAGGGAACAAAATGAGAAAGGGACCACAATGAGAAAGGGAACACAATGAGAAATGGAACACAATGAGAAAGGGAACACAATGAGAAAGGGAATACAATGAGAAAGGGAACACAATGAGAAAGGGATTACAATGAGAAAGGGAACACAATGAGAAAGGGAATATAATGAGAAAGGGAATACAATGAGAAAGGGAACACAATGAGAAAGGGAATGCAATGAGAAAGGGAACACAATGAGAAAGGGAACACAATGAGAAAGGGAACACAATGAGAAAGGGAACACAATGAGAAATGGAACACAATGAGAAAGGGAAAACAATGAGAAAGGGAATACAATGAGAAAGGGAACACAATGAGAAAGGGATTTCAATGAGAAAGGGAATACAATGAGAAAGGGAACACAATGAGAAAGGGAACACAATGAGAAAGGGAACACAATGAGAAAGGGAACACAATGAGATAAGGAACACAATGAGAAAGGGAATACAATGAGAAAGGGAACACAATGAGAAAGGGAACACAATGAGAAAGGGGATACAATGAGAAAGGGAACTCAATGAGAAAGGGAACACAATGAGAAAGGGAACACAATGAGAAAGGGAACACAATGAGAAAGGGAATACAATGAGAAAGGGAACACAATGAGAAAGGGAACACAATGAGAAAGGGAACACAACGAGAAAGGAACACAATGAAAAAGGCAACACAATGAGAAAGGGAACACAATGAGAATGGGAACACAATGTGAAAGGGAACACAATGAGAAAGGCAACACAATGAGAAAGGGAACACAATGAGAAAGGGAACACAATGAGAAAGGGAATACAAGGAGAAAGGGAATACAATGAGAAAGGCAACACAATGAGAAAGGGAACACAATGAGAAAGGGAACACAATGAGAAAGGGAACACAATGAGCAAGGGAACACAAGCAGAAAGGGAACACAATGAGAAAGGGAATACAATGAGGAAGGGAACACAATGAGACAGGGAACACAATGAGAAAGGGAACACAATGAGAAAGGGAATACAATGAGATAGGGAACACAATGAGAAAGGGAATACAATGAGAAAGGGAACACAATGAGAAAGGGAACACAATGAGAAAGGGATCACAATGAGAAAGGGAACACAATGAGAAAGGGAACACAATGAGAAAGGGAATACAATGAGAAAGGGAACACAATGAGAAAGGGAACACAATGAGAAAGGGAACACAATGAGAAAGGTAACACAAAGAGAAAGGGAACACAATGAGAAAGGGAACACAATGAGAAAGGGAACACAATGAGAAAGGGAATACAATGAAAAAGGGAACATAATGAGAAAGGGAACACAATGAGAAAGGGAACACAATGAGAAAGGGAACACAATGAGAAAGGGAACACAATGAGAAAAGGAACACAAAGAGAAAGGGAACACAATGAGAAAGGGAACACAATGAGAAAAGGAACACAATGAGAAAGGGAACACAATGAGAAAGGGAATACAATGAGAAAAGGAACACAATGAGAAAGAGAACACAATGAGAAAGCGAACACAATGAGAAAAGGAACACAAAGAGAAAGGGAACACAATGAGAAAGGAAACACAATGAGAAAAGGAACACAATGCGAAAGGGAGCACAATGAGAAAGGGAACACAATGAGAAAGGGATCACAACGAGAAAGGGAACACAATGAGAAAGGGAACACAATAAGAAAGGGAATACAATGAGAAAGGGAACACAATGAGAATGGGAACACAATGAGAAAGGGAACACAATGAGAAAGGGAATACAATGAGAAAAGGAAAACAATGAGAAAGGGAACACAATGAGAAAGGGAACTCAGTGAGAAAGGGAACTCAGTGAGAAAGGAAACACAATGACAAAGGGAATACAATTAGAAAGGGAAAACAATGAGAAAGGGAATACAATGAGAAAGGGAACACAATGAGAAAGGGAACACAATGAGAAAGGGAATGCAATGAGAAAGGGAACACAATGAGAAAGGGAAAACAATGAGAAAGGGAACAAAATGAGAAAGGAAATACAATGAGAAAGGGAACACAATGAGAAAAGGAACACAATGAGAAAGGGAACACAATGAGAATGGGAACACAATGAGAAAGGGAATACAATGAGAAAGGGAACACAATGAGAAAGGGAATACAATGAGAAAGGGAACACAATGAGCAAGGGAACACAATGAGAAAGGGAACACAATGAGAAAGGGAACACAATGAGAAAAGGAACACAATGAGAAAGCAACACAATGAGAAATGGAACACAATGAGAAAGGGAACACAATGAGAAAGGGAATACAATGAGAAAGGGAACACAATGAGAAAGGGAATACAATGAGTAAGGGAACACAATGAGAAAGGGAATACAATGAGAAAGGGAAAACAATGAGAAAGGGAACACAATGAGAAAGGGAATGCAATGAGAAAGGGAACGCAATGAGAAAGGGAACACAATGAGAAAGGGAACACAATGAGAAAGGGAATACAATGAGAAAGGGAACACAATGAGTATGGGAACAGAATGAGAAAGGGAACGCAATGAGCAAGGGAATACAATGAGATAAGGAACACAATGAGAAAGGGGACACAATGAGAAAGGGAACACAATGAGAAAGGGAACTCAATGAGAAAGGGAACACAATGACAAAGGGAATACAATTGGAAAGGGAACACAATGAGAAAGGGAATACAATGAGAAAGGGAACACAATGAGAAAGGGAACACAATGAGAAAGGGAATACAATGAGAAAGGGAACACAATGAGAAAGGGAACACAATGAGAAAGGGAACAAAATGAGAAAGGGAATACAATGAGAAAGGGAACACAATGAGAAAAGGAACACAATGAGAAAGGGAACACAATGAGAATGGGAACACAATGAGAAAGGGAATACAATGAGAAAGGGAACACAATGAGAAAGTGAATACAATGAGAAAGGGAACAAAATGAGTAAGGGAACACAATGAGAAAGGGAACACAATGAGAAAGGGAACACAATGAGAAAAGGAACACAATGAGAAAGGGAACACATTGAGAAAGGGAACACAATGAGCAAGCGAACACAATGAGAAAGGGAATACAATGAGAAAGGGAACACAATGAGAAAGGGATTACAATGTGAAAGGGAACACAATGAGAAAGGGAATACAATGAGAAAGGGAATACAATGAGAAAGGGAACACAATGAGAAAGGGAATGCAATGAGAAAGGGAACACAATGTTAAAGGGAACACAATGAGAAAGGGAACACAATGAGAAAGGGAACACAATGAGAAAGGTAACACAATGAGAAATGGAACACAATGAGAAAGGGAACACAATGAGAAAGGGAATACAATGAGAAAAGGAACACAATGAGAAAGGGATTACAATGAGAAAGGGAACACAATGAGAAAGGGAATACAATGAGAAAGGGTACACAATGAGAAAGGGAACACAATGAGAAAGGGAACACAATGAGAAAGGGAACACAATGAGAAAGGGAATACAATGAGAAAGGGAACACAATCAGAAAGGGAACACAATGAGAAAGGGAACACAATGAGAAAGGGAACACAATGAGAAAGGGAACACAATGAGAAAGGGGATACAATGAGAAAGGGAACACAATGAGAAAGGGAACTCAATGAGAAAGGGAACACAATGAGAAAGGGAACACAATGAGAAAGGGAATACAATGAGAAAGGGAACACAACGAGAAAGGGAACACAACGAGAAAGGGAACACAATGAAAAAGGCAACACAATGAGAAAGGGAACACAATGAGAAAGGGAACACAATGAGAAAGGGAATACAATGAGAAAGGCAACACAATGAGAAAGGGAACAGAATGAGAAAGGGAATACAACAAGAAAGGGAATACAATGAGAAAGGGAACACAATGAGAAAAGGAATATAATGAGAAAGGGAACACAATGAGAGAAGGAACACAATGAGAAAGGGAATACAATGAGAAAGGGAATACAATAAGAAAGGGAACACAATGAGAAAGGGAACACCATGAGAAAGGGAATACAAGGAGAAAGGGAATACAATGAGAAAGGCAACACAATGAGAAAGGGAACACAATGGGAAAGGGAACACAATGAGAAAGGGAACACAATGAGAAAAGGAATACAATGAGAAAGGGAACAGAATGGGAAAGGGAACACAAAGAGAAAAGGAATACAATGAGAAGGGGAATACAATGAGAAAGGGAATTCAATGAGAAAGGGAACACAAAGAGAAAGGGAACACAATGAGAAAGGGAATACAATGAGAATGGGAACACAATGAGAAAGGGAACACAATGAGAAAGGGAACACAATGAGAAAGGGAACACAATGAGAAAAGGAATACAATGAGAAAGGGAACACAATGAGAAAGGGAACACAATAAGAAAGGGAACACAATGAGAAAGGGAATACAATGAGAAAGGGAACACAATGAGAATGGGAACACAATGAGAAAGGGAACACAATGAGAAAGGGAATACAATGAGAAAAGGAACACAATGAGAAAGGGAACACAATGAGAAAGGGAACACAATGAGAAAGGGAACTCAATGAGAAAGGGAACACAATGACAAAGGGAATACAATTAGAAAGGGAACACAATGAGAAAGGGAATACAATGAGAAAGGGAACACAATGAGAAAGGGAACACAATGAGAAAGGGAATACAATGAGAAAGGGAACACAATGAGAAAGGGAACACAATGAGAAAGAGCACAAAATGAGAAAGGGAATACAATGAGAAAGGGAACACAATGAGAAAGGGAATACAACGAGAAAGGGAACACAATGAGAAAGGGAACACAATGAGAAAGGGAACACAATGAGAAAGGGAACACAATGAGAAACGGAACACAATGAGAATGGGGATACAATGAGAAAGGGTTCACAATGAGAAAGGGAACACAATGAGAAAGGGAATACAATGAGAAAGGGAACACAACGAGAAAGGGAACACAACGAGAAAGGGACCACAATGAAAAAGGCAACACAATGAGAAAGGGAACACAATGAGAAAGGGACCACAATGAGAAAGGGAACACAAAGAGAAAGGGAGCACAATGAGAAAGGGAATACAATGAGAAAGGGAACACAACGAGAAAGGGAACACAACGAGAAAGGGACCACAATGAAAAAGGCAACACAATGAGAAAGGGAACACAATGAGAAAGGGAACACAATGAGAAAGGGAACACAATGAGAAAGGCAACACAATGAGAAAGGGAACAGAATGAGAAAGGGAATACAACGAGAAAGGGAATACAATGAGAAAGGGAACACAATGAGAAAAGGAATATAATGAGAAAGGGAACACAAAGAGAAAAGGAACACAATGAGAAAGGGAATACAATGAGAAAGGGAATACAATAAGAAAGGGAACACAATGAGAAAGGGAACACCATGAGAAAGGGAATACAAGGAGAAAGGGAATACAATGAGAAAGGCAACACAATGAGAAAGGGAACACAATGAGAAAGGCAACACAATGAGAAAGGGAATACAATGAGAAAGGGAACACAATGAGAAAAGGAACACAATGAGAAAGGGAACACAATGAGAAAGGGAACACAATGAGAAAGGGAACACAATGAGAAAGGGAATACAATGAGAAAGGGAACACAATGAGAATGGGAACACAATGAGAAAGGGAATACAATGAGAAAAGGAACACAATGAGAAAGGGAACACAATGAGAAAGGGAACACAATGAGAAAGGGAACTCAATGAGAAAGGGAACACAATGACAAAGGGAATACAATTAGAAAGGGAACACAATGAGAAAGGGAATACAATGAGAAAGGGAACACAATGAGAAAGGGAACACAATGAGAAAGGGAATACAATGAGAAAGGGAACACAATGAGAAAGGGAACACAATGAGAAAGGGCACAACATGAGAAAGGGAATACAATGAGAAAGGGAACACAATGAGAAAAGGAACACAATGAGAAAGGGAACACAATGAGAATGGGAACACAATGAGAAAGGGAATACAATGAGAAAGGGAACACAATGAGAAAGGGAATACAATGAGAAAGGGAACACAATGAGCAAGGGAACACAATGAGAAAGGGAACACAATGAGAAAGGGAACACAATGAGAAAAGGAACACAATGAGAAAGGGAACACAATGAGAAAGGGAACACAATGAGAAAGGGAGCAAAATGAGAAAGGGACCACAATGAGAAAGGGAACACAATGAGAAATGGAACACAATGAGAAAGGGAACACAATGAGAAAGGGAATACAATGAGAAAGGGAACACAATGAGAAAGGGATTACAATGAGAAAGGGAACACAATGAGAAAGGGAATACAATGAGAAAGGGAATACAATGAGAAAGGGAACACAATGAGAAAGGGAACGCAATGAGAAAGGGAACACAATGAGAAAGGGAACATAATGAGAAAGGGAACACAATGAGAAAGGGAACACAATGAGAAATGGAACAGAATGAGAAAGGGAACACAATGAGAAAGGGAATACATTGAGAAAAGGAACACAATGAGAAAGGGATTACAATGAGAAAGGGAACACAATGAGAAAGGGAATACAATGAGAAAGGGAACACAATGAGAAAGGGAACACAATGAGAAAGGGAACACAATGAGAAAGGGAACACAATGAGAAAGGGAACACAATGAGAATGGGGATACAATGAGAAAGGGAACACAATGAGAAAGGGAACTCAATGAGAAAGGGAACACAAAGAGAAAGGGAGCACAATGAGAAAGGGAATACAATGAGAAAGGGAACACAATGAGAAAGGGAACACAATGAGAAAGGGAACACAATGAGAAAGGCAACACAATGAGAAAGGGAACAGAATGAGAAAGGGAATACAACGAGAAAGGGAATACAATGAGAAAGGGAACACAATGAGAAAAGGAATATAATGAGAAAGGGAACACAATGAGAAAAGGAACACAATGAGAAAGGGAATACAATGAGAAAGGGAATACAATAAGAAAGGGAACACAATGAGAAAGGGAACACCATGAGACAGGGAATACAAGGAGAAAGGGAATACAATGAGAAAGGCAACACAATGAGAAAGGGAACACAATGAGAAAGGGAACACAATGAGAAAGGGAACACAATGAGCAAGGGAACACAATGTGAAAGGGACACAATGAGAAAAAGAACACAATGAGAAAGGGAACACAATGAGAAAGGGAACACAATGAGAAAGGGAACACAATGCGAACGGGAACACAATGAGAAAAGGAACACAATGAGAAAGGGAAGACAATGAGAAAAGGAACACAATGAGAAAGGGAACACAATGAGAAAGGGAACACAATCAGAAAGGGAACACAATGAGAAAGGGAATACAACGAGAAAGGGAACACAATGAGAAAGGGAACACAATGAGAAAGGGAACACACTGAGAAAGGGAATACAATGAGATAGGGAACACAATGAGAAAGGGAATACATTGAGAAAGGGAACACAATGAGAAAGGGAACACAATGAGAAAGGGAACACAATGAGAAAGGGAACACAATGAGAAAGGGAATACAATGAGAAAAGGAACACAATGAGAAAGGGAACACAATGAGAAAGGGAACACAATGAGAAAAGGAACACAAAGAGAAAGGGAACACAATGAGAAAGGGAACACAATGAGAAAAGGAACACAATGAGAAAGGGAACACAATGAGAAAAGGAATACAATGTGAAAAGGCACACAATGAGAAAGAGAACACAATGAGAAAGCGAACACAATGAGAAAAGGAACACAAAGAGAAAGGGAACAAAATGAGAAAGGGAACACCATGAGAAAAGGAACACAATGCCAAAGGGAACACAATGAGAAAGGGAACACAATGAGAAAGGGATCACAACGAGAAAGGGACCACAATGAGACAGGGAACACAAAGAGAAAGGGAACACAATGAGAAAGGGAACACAACGAGAAAGGGCACACAATGAGAAAGGGTTCACAAAGAGAAAGGGAACACAATGAGAAAGGGAACACAATGAGAAAGGGAACACAACGAGAAAGGGAACACAACGGGAAAGGAAACACAATGAGAAAAGGAACACAATGAGAAAGGGAACACAATGAGAAAGGGAACACAATGAGAAAGGGATTACAATGAGAAGGGGACACAATGAGAAAGGGAACACAATGAGAAAGGGAGCACAATGAGAAAAGCAATACAATGAGAAAGGGAACACAATGAGAAAGGGAACACAATGAGAAAGGGAACACAATGAGAAAGGGAACACAATGAGAAAAGGAATACAATGAGAAAGGGACACAATGAGAAAGGGAACACAATGAGAAAGGGAGCACACTGAGAAAAGGAATACAATGAGAAAGGGAACACAATGAGAAAGGGAATACAAAGAGAAAGGGAACACAATGAGAAAGGGAACACATTGAGTAAGGGAACACAATGAGCAAAGGAATACAATGAGAAAGGCAACAGAATGAGAAAGGGAACAGAAAGAGAAAGGGAATACAATGAGAAGGGGAATACAGTGAGAAAGGGAACACAATGAGAAAGGGAACACAATGAGAAAGAGGACACAATGAGAAAGGGAACACAATGAGAAAAGGAATACAATGAGAAAGGGAACACAATGAGAAAGGGAACACAATGAGAAAGGGAACACAAGAAGAAAGGGAATACAATGATAAAGGGAACACAATGAGAAAGGGAACACAATGAAAAAGGCAACACAATGAGAAAGGGAGCACAATGAGAATGGGAACACAATGAGAAATGGAACACAATGAGAAAGGCAACACAATGAGAAAGGGAACACAATGAGAAAGGGAATACAATGAGAAAGGGAATACAATGAGAAAGGGAACACAATGAGAAAAGGAATACAAAGAGAAAGGTAACACAATGAGAAAAGGAACACAATGAGAAAGGGAACACAATGAGAAAGGGAATACAATAAGAAAGGGAACACAATGAGAAAGGGAACACAATGAGAAAGGGAATACTAGGAGAAAGGGAATACAATGAGAAAGGCAACACAATGAGAAAGGGAACACAGTGAAAAAGGGAACACAATGAGAAAGGGAACACAATGAGCAAGGGAACACAATCAGAAAGGGAACACAATGAGAAAGGGAATACAATGAGAAAGGGAATACAAAGAGAAAGGCAAGACAATGAGAAAGGGAACAGAATGAGAAAGGGAATACAACGAGAAAGGGAATACAATGAGAAAGGGAACACAATGACAAAAGGAATATAATGAGAAAGGCAACACATGAGAAAAGGAACACAATGAGAAAGGGAATACAATGAGAAAGGGAATACAATAAGAAAGGGAACACAATGAGAAAGGGAACACCATGAGAAAGGGAATACAAGGAGAAAGGGAATACAATGAGAATGGCAACACAATGAGAAAGGGAACACAATGAGAAAGGGAACACAATGAGAAAGGGAACACAATGAGCAAAGGAACACAATGAGAAAGGGACACAATGAGAAAAGGAACACAATGAGAAAGGGAACACAATGAGAAAGGGAACACAATGCTAAAGGGAACACAATGAGAAAAGGAATACAATGAGAAAGGGAAGACAATGAGAAAAGGAACACAATGAGAAAGGGAGCACAATGAGAAAGGGAACACAATCAGAAAGGGAACACAATGAGAAAGGGAATACAATGAGAAAGGGAACACAATGAGAAAGGGAACACAATGAGAAAGGGAACACAATGAGAAAGGGAATACAATGAGATAGGGAACACAATGAGAAAGGGAATACAATGAGAAAGGGAACACAATGAGAAAGGGAACACAATGAGAAAGGGAACACAATGAGAAAGGGAACACAATGAGAAAGGGAACACAATGAGAAAGGGAATACAATGAGAAAGGGAACACAATGAGAAAGGGAACACAATGAGAAAGGGAACACAATGAGAAAGGGAACACAAAGAGAAAGGGAACACAATGAGAAAGAGAACACAATGAGAAAGGGAACACAATGAGAAAGGGAATACAATGAGAAAGGGAACATAATGAGAAAGAGAACGCAATGAGAAAGGGAACACAATGAGAAAGGGAACACAATGAGAAAGGGAACACAATGAGAAAGGGAACACAATGAGAAAAGGAACACAAAGAGAAAGGGAACACAATGAGAAAGGGAATACAATGAGAAAGGGAACACAATGAGAAAGGGAATGCAATGAGAAAGGGAACGCAATGAGAAAGGGAACACAATGAGAAAGGGAACACAATGAGAAAGGGAACACAATGAGAAATGGAACACATTGAGAAAGGGAAAACAATGAGAAAGGGAATACAATGAGAAAGGGAACACAATGAGAAAGGGATTACAATGAGAAAGGGAACACAATGAGAAAGGGAATACAATGAGAAAGGGTACACAATGAGAAAGGGAACACAATGAGAAAGGGAACACAATGAGAAAGTGAACACAATGAGAAAATGAACACAACGAGAAAGGGAACACAATGAAAAAGGCAACACAATGAGAAAGGGAGCACAATGAGAATGGGAACACAATGAGAAAGGGAACACAATGAGAAAGGCAACACAATGAGAAAGGGAACACAATGAGAAAGGGAATACAATGAGAAAGGGAATACAATGAGAAAGGGAACACAATGAGAAAAGGAATACAAAGAGAAAGGTAACACAATGAGAAAAGGAACACAATGAGAAAGGGAACGCAATGAGAAAGGGAATACAATAAGAAAGGGAACACAATGAGAAAGGGAACACAATGAGAAAGGGAATACAAGGAGAAAGGGAATACAATGAGAAAGGCAACACAATGAGAAAGGGAACACAATGAAAAAGGGAACACAATGAGAAAGGGAACACAATGAGCAAGGGAACACAATCAGAAAGGGAACACAATGAGAAAGGGAATACAATGAGAAAGGGAATACAATGAAAAAGGCAACACAATGAAAAAGGGAACAGAATGAGAAAGGGAATACAACGAGAAAGGGAATACAATGAGAAAGGGAACACAATGACAAAAGGAATATAATGAGAAAGGCAACACATGCGAAAAGGAACACAATGAGAAAGGGAATACAATGAGAAAGGGAATACAATAAGAAAGGGAACACAATGAGAAAGGGAACACCAGGAGCAAGGGAATACAAGGAGAAAGGGAATACAATGAGAATGGCAACACAATGAGAAAGGGAACACAATGAGAAAGGTAACACAATGAGAAAGGGAACACAATGAGCAAAGGAACACAATGAGAAAGGGACACAATGAGAAAAGGAACACAATGAGAAAGGGAACACAATGAGAAAGGGAACACAATGCGAAAGGGAACACAATGAGAAAAGGAACACAATGAGAAAGGGAAGACAATGAGAAAAGGAACACAATGAGAAAGGGAGCACAATGAGAAAGGGAACACAATCAGAAAGGGAACACAATGAGAAAGGGAATACAATGAGAAAGGGAACACAATGAGAAAGGGAACACAATGAGAAAGGGAATACAATGAGATAGGGAACACAATGAGAAAGGGAATACAATGAGAAAGGGAACACAATGAGAAAGGGAACACAATGAGAAAGGGAACACAATGAGAAAGGGAACACAATGAGAAAGGGAACACAATGAGAAAGGGAATACAATGAGAAAGGGAACACAATGAGAAAGGGAACACAATGAGAAAGGGAACACAATGAGAAAGGGAACACAAAGAGAAAGGGAACACAATGAGAAAGGGAACACAATGAGAAAGGGAACACAATGAGAAAGGGAATACAATGAGAAACGGAACATAATGAGAAAGAGAACGCAATGAGAAAGGGAACACAATGAGAAAGGGAACACAATGAGAAAGGGAACACAATGAGAAAGGGAACACAATGAGAAAAGGAACACAAAGAGAAAGGGAACACAATGAGAAAGGGAACACAATGAGAAAGGGAATACAATGTGAAAAGGAATACAATGAGAAAGAGAACACAATGAGAAAGCGAACACAATGAGAAAAGGAACACAAAGAGAAAGGGAACACAATGAGAAAGGGAACACCATGAGAAAAGGAACACAATGCGAAAGGGATCACAATGAGAAAGGGAACACAATGAGAAAGGGATCACAACGAGAAAGGGAACACAATGAGACAGGGAACATAATGAGAAAGAGAACGCAATGAGAAAGGGAACACAATGAGAAAGGGAACACAATGAGAAAGGGAACACAATGAGAAAGGGAACACAATGAGAAAAGGAACACAAAGAGAAAGGGAACACAATGAGAAAGGGAATACAATGAGAAAGGGAACACAATGAGAAAGGGAATGCAATGAGAAAGGGAACGCAATGAGAAAGGGAACACAATGAGAAAGGGAACACAATGAGAAAGGGAACACAATGAGAAATGGAACACATTGAGAAAGGGAAAACAATGAGAAAGGGAATACAATGAGAAAGGGAACACAATGAGAAAGGGATTACAATGAGAAAGGGAACACAATGAGAAAGGGAATACAATGAGAAAGGGTACACAATGAGAAAGGGAACACAATGAGAAAGGGAACACAATGAGAAAGTGAACACAATGAGAAAATGAACACAACGAGAAAGGGAACACAATGAAAAAGGCAACACAATGAAAAAGGCAACACAATGAGAACGGGAGCACAATGAGAATGGGAACACAATGAGAAAGGGAACACAATGAGAAAGGCAACACAATGAGAAAGGGAACACAATGAGAAAGGGAATACAATGAGAAAGGGAACACAATGAGAAAGGGAATACAATAAGAAAGGGAACACAATGAGAAAGGGAACACAATGAGAAAGGGAATACAAGGAGAAAGGGAATACAATGAGAAAGGCAACACAATGAGAAAGGGAACACAATGAAAAAGGGAACACAATGAGAAAGGGAACACAATGAGCAAGGGAACACAATCAGAAAGGGAACACAATGAGAAAGGGAATACAATGAGAAAGGGAATACAATGAAAAAGGCAACACAATGAGAAAGGGAACAGAATGAGAAAGGGAATACAACGAGAAAGGGAATACAATGAGAAAGGGAACACAATGACAAAAGGAATATAATGAGAAAGGCAACACATGCGAAAAGGAACACAATGAGAAAGGGAATACAATGAGAAAGGGAATACAATAAGAAAGGGAACACAATGAGAAAGGGAACACCAGGAGCAAGGGAATACAAGGAGAAAGGGAATACAATGAGAATGGCAACACAATGAGAAAGGGAACACAATGAGAAAGGGAACACAATGAGAAAGGGAACACAATGAGCAAAGGAACACAATGAGAAAGGGACACAATGAGAAAAGGAACACAATGAGAAAGGGAACACAATGAGAAAGGGAACACAATGCGAAAGGGAACACAATGAGAAAAGGAACACAATGAGAAAGGGAAGACAATGAGAAAAGGAACACAATGAGAAAGGGAGCACAATGAGAAAGGGAACACAATCAGAAAGGGAACACAATGAGAAAGGGAATACAATGAGAAAGGGAACACAATGAGAAAGGGAACACAATGAGAAAGGGAACACAATGAGAAAGGGAATACAATGAGATAGGGAACACAATGAGAAAGGGAATACAATGAGAAAGGGAACACAATGAGAAAGGGAACACAATGAGAAAGGGAACACAATGAGAAAGGGAACACAATGAGAAAGGGAACACAATGAGAAAGGGAATACAATGAGAAAGGGAACACAATGAGAAAGGGAACACAATGAGAAAGGGAACACAATGAGAAAGGGAACACAAAGAGAAAGGGAACACAATGAGAAAGGGAACACAATGAGAAAGGGAACACAATGAGAAAGGGAATACAATGAGAAAGGGAACATAATGAGAAAGAGAACGCAATGAGAAAGGGAACACAATGAGAAAGGGAACACAATGAGAAAGGGAACACAATGAGAAAGGGAACACAATGAGAAAAGGAACACAAAGAGAAAGGGAACACAATGAGAAAGGGAACACAATGAGAAAGGGAATACAATGTGAAAAGGAACACAATGAGAAAGAGAACACAATGAGAAAGCGAACACAATGAGAAAAGGAACACAAAGAGAAAGGGAACACAATGAGAAAGAGAACACCATGAGAAAAGGAACACAATGCGAAAGGGAACACAATGAGAAAGGGAACACAATGAGAAAGGGATCACAACGAGAAAGGGAACACAATGAGACAGGGAACACATCGAGAAAGGCAACACAAAGAGAAAGGGAACACAACGAGAAAGGGAACACAATGAGAAAGGGAACACAACGAGAAAGGGCACACAATGAGAAAGGGATCACAACGAGAAAGGGAACACAATGAGAAAGGGAACACAATGAGAAAGGGAACACAATGAGAAAGGGAACACAACGAGAAAGGGAACACAATGAGAAAAGGAACACAATGAGAAAGGGAACACAATGAGAAAGGGAACAATATGAGAAAGGGATTACAATGAGAAAGGGACACAATGAGAAAGGGAACACAATGAGAAAGGGAGCACAATGAGAAAAGGAATACAATGAGAAAGGGAACACAATGAGAAAGGGAATACAAAGAGAAAGGGAACACAATGAGAAAGGGAACACAATGAGAAAGGGAACACAATGAGAAAGGGAACACAATGAGAAAAGGAATACAATGAGAAAGGGACACAATGAGAAAGGGAACACAATGAGAAAGGTAGCACACTGAGAAAAGGAATACAATGAGAAAGGGAACACAATGAGAAAGGGAATACAAAGAGAAGGGGAACACAATGAGAAAGGGAACACAATCAGAAAGGGAACACAATGAGCAAAGGAATACAATGAGAAAGGGAACAGAATGAGAAAGGGAACACAAAGAGAAAGGGAATACAATGAGAAGGGGAATACAGTGAGAAAGGGAACACAGTGAGAAAGGGAACACAATGAGAAAGGGAACACAATGAGAAAGGGAACACAATGAGAAAAGGAATACAATGAGAAAGGGAACACAATGAGAAAGGGAACACATTGAGAAACGGAACACAATAAGAAAGGGAATAAAATGAGAAAGGGAACACAATGAGAATGGGAACACAATGAGAAAGGGAACACAATGAGAAAGGGAATACAATGAGAAAACGAACACAATGAGAAAGGGAACACAATGAGAAAGGGAACACAATGAGAAAGGGAACTCAATGAGAAAGGAAACACAGTGACAAAGGGAATACAATTAGAAAGGTAACACAATGAGAAAGGGAATGCAATGAGAAAGGGAACACAATGAGAAAGGGAACACAATGAGAAAGGGAATACAATGAGAAAGGGAACACAGTGAGAAAGGGAACACAATGAGAAAGGGAACAAAATGAGAAAGGGAATACAAAGAGAAAGGGAACACAATGAGAAAAGGAACACAATGAGAAAGGGAACACAATGAGAATGGGAACACAATGAGAAAGGGAATACATTGAGAAAGGGAACACAATGAGAAAGTGAACACAATGAGAAAGTGAACACAATGAGAAAGGGAACACAATGAGAAAAGGAACGCAATGAGAAAGGGAACACAATGAGAAAGGGAACACAATGAGAAAGGGAACAAAATGAGAAAGGGACCACAATGAGAAAGGGAACACAATGAGAAATGGAACACAATGAGAAAGGGAACACAATGAGAAAGGGAATACAATGAGAAAGGGAACACAATGAGAAAGGGATTACAATGAGAAAGGGAACACAATGAGAAAGGGAATATAATGAGAAAGGGAATACAATGAGAAAGGGAACACAATGAGAAAGGGAATGCAATGAGAAAGGGAACACAATGAGAAAGGGAACACAATGAGAAAGGGAACACAATGAGAAAGGGAACACAATGAGAAATGGAACACAATGAGAAAGGGAAAACAATGAGAAAGGGAATACAATGAGAAAGGGAACACAATGAGAAAGGGATTACAATGAGAAAGGGAATACAATGAGAAAGGGAACACAATGAGAAAGGGAACACAATGAGAAAGGGAACACAATGAGAAAAGGTACACAATGAGAAAGGGAATACAATGAGAAAGGGAACACAATGAGAAAAGGAACACAATGAGAAAGGGGATACAATGAAAAAGGGAACACAATGAGAAAGGGAACACAAAGAGAAAGGGAACACAATGAGAAAGGGAACACAATGAGAAAGGGAATACAATGAGAAAGGGAACACAATGAGAAAGGGAACACAATGAGAAAGGGAACACAACGAGAAAGGAACACAATGAAAAAGGCAACACAATGAGAAAGGGAACACAATGAGAATGGGAACACAATGTGAAAGGGAACACAATGAGAAAGGCAACACAATGAGAAAGGGAACACAATGAGAAAGGGAACACAATGAGAAAGGGAATACAAGGAGAAAGGGAATACAATGAGAAAGGCAACACAATGAGAAAGGGAACACAATGAGAAAGGGAACACAATGAGAAAGGGAACACAATGAGCAAGGGAACACAATGAGAAAGGGAACACAATGAGCAAGGGAACACAATCAGAAAGGGAACACAATGAGAAAGGGAATACAATGAGAAAGGGAATACAATGAAAAAGGCAACACAATGAAAAAGGGAACAGAATGAGAAAGGGAATACAACGAGAAAGGGAATACAATGAGAAAGGGAACACAATGACAAAAGGAATATAATGAGAAAGGCAACACATGCGAAAAGGAACACAATGAGAAAGGGAATACAATAAGAAAGGGAACACAATGAGAAAGGGAACACCAGGAGCAAGGGAATACAAGGAGAAAGGGAATACAATGAGAATGGCAACACAATGAGAAAGGGAACACAATGAGAAAGGTAACACAATGAGAAAGGGAACACAATGAGCAAAGGAACACAATGAGAAAGGGACACAATGAGAAAAGGAACACAATGAGAAAGGGAACACAATGAGAAAGGGAACACAATGCGAAAGGGAACACAATGAGAAAAGGAACACAATGAGAAAGGGAAGACAATGAGAAAAGGAACACAATGAGAAAGGGAGCACAATGAGAAAGGGAACACAATCAGAAAGGGAACACAATGAGAAAGGGAATACAATGAGAAAGGGAACACAATGAGAAAGGGAACACAATGAGAAAGGGAATACAATGAGATAGGGAACACAATGAGAAAGGGAATACAATGAGAAAGGGAACACAATGAGAAAGGGAACACAATGAGAAAGGGAACACAATGAGAAAGGGAACACAATGAGAAAGGGAACACAATGAGAAAGGGAATACAATGAGAAAGGGAACACAATGAGAAAGGGAACACAATGAGAAAGGGAACACAATGAGAAAGGGAACACAAAGAGAAAGGGAACACAATGAGAAAGGGAACACAATGAGAAAGGGAACACAATGAGAAAGGGAATACAATGAGAAACGGAACATAATAAGAAAGAGAACGCAATGAGAAAGGGAACACAATGAGAAAGGGAACACAATGAGAAAGGGAACACAATGAGAAAAGGAACACAATGTGAAAAGGAATACAATGAGAAAGAGAACACAATGAGAAAGCGAACACAATGAGAAAAGGAACACAAAGAGAAAGGGAACACAATGAGAAAGGGAACACCATGAGAAAAGGAACACAATGCGAAAGGGAACACAATGAGAAAGGGAACACAATGAGAAAGGGATCACAACGAGAAAGGGAACACAATGAGACAGGGAACATAATGAGAAAGAGAACGCAATGAGAAAGGGAACACAATGAGAAAGGGAACACAATGAGAAAGGGAACACAATGAGAAAGGGAACACAATGAGAAAAGGAACACAAAGAGAAAGGGAACACAATGAGAAAGGGAATACAATGAGAAAGGGAACACAATGAGAATGGGAATGCAATGAGAAAGGGAAGGCAATGAGAAAGGGAACACAATGAGAAAGGGAACACAATGAGAAAGGAAACACAATGAGAAATGGAACACATTGAGAAAGGGAAAACAATGAGAAAGGGAATACAATGAGAAAGGGAACACAATGAGAAAGGGATTACAATGAGAAAGGGAACACAATGAGAAAGGGAATACAATGAGAAAGGGTACACAATGAGAAAGGGAACACAATGAGAAAGGGAACACAATGAGAAAGTGAACACAATGAGAAAATGAACACAACGAGAAAGGGAACACAATGAAAAAGGCAACACAATGAGAAAGGGAGCACAATGAGAATGGGAACACAATGAGAAAGGGAACACAATGAGAAAGGCAACACAATGAGAAAGGGAACACAATGAGAAAGGGAATACAATGAGAAAGGGAATACAATGAGAAAGGGAACACAATGAGAAAAGGAATACAAAGAGAAAGGTAACACAATGAGAAAAGGAACACAATGAGAAAGGGAACACAATGAGAAAGGGAATACAATAAGAAAGGGAACACAATGAGAAAGGGAACACAATGAGAAAGGGAATACAAGGAGAAAGGGAATACAATGAGAAAGGCAACACAATGAGAAAGGGAACACAATGAAAAAGGGAACACAATGAGAAAGGGAACACAATGAGCAAGGGAACACAATCAGAAAGGGAACACAATGAGAAAGGGAATACAATGAGAAAGGGAATACAATGAAAAAGGGAACACAATGAGAAAGGGAACAGAATGAGAAAGGGAATACAACGAGAAAGGGAATACAATGAGAAAGGGAACACAATGACAAAAGGAATATAATGAGAAAGGCAACACATGCGAAAAGGAACACAATGAGAAAGGGAATACAATGAGAAAGGGAATACAATAAGAAAGGGAACACAATGAGAAAGGGAACACCAGGAGCAAGGGAATACAAGGAGAAAGGGAATACAATGAGAATGGCAACACAATGAGAAAGGGAACACAATGAGAAAGGGAACACAATGAGAAAGGGAACACAATGAGCAAAGGAACACAATGAGAAAGGGACACAATGAGAAAAGGAACACAATGAGAAAGGGAACACAATGAGAAAGGGAACACAATGCGAAAGGGAACACAATGAGAAAAGGAACACAATGAGAAAGGGAAGACAATGAGAAAAGGAACACAATGAGAAAGGGAGCACAATGAGAAAGGGAACACAATCAGAAAGGGAACACAATGAGAAAGGGAATACAATGAGAAAGGGAACACAATGAGAAAGGGAACACAATGAGAAAGGGAACACAATGAGAAAGGGAATACAATGAGATAGGGAACACAATGAGAAAGGGAATACAATGAGAAAGGGAACACAATGAGAAAGGGAACACAATGAGAAAGGGAACACAATGAGAAAGGGAACACAATGAGAATGGGAACACAATGAGAAAGGGAATACAATGAGAAAGGGAACACAATGAGAAAGGGAACACAATGAGAAAGGGAACACAATGAGAAAGGGAACACAAAGAGAAAGGGAACACAATGAGAAAGGGAACACAATGAGAAAGGGAACACAATGAGAAAGGGAATACAATGAGAAAGGGAACATAATGAGAAAGAGAACGCAATGAGAAAGGGAACACAATGAGAAAGGGAACACAATGAGAAAGGGAACACAATGAGAAAGGGAACACAATGAGAAAAGGAACACAAAGAGAAAGGGAACACAATGAGAAAGGGAACACAATGAGAAAGGGAATACAATGTGAAAAGGAACACAATGAGAAAGAGAACACAATGAGAAAGCGAACACAATGAGAAAAGGAACACAAAGAGAAAGGGAACACAATGAGAAAGGGAACACCATGAGAAAAGGAACACAATGCGAAAGGGAACACAATGAGAAAGGGAACACAATGAGAAAGGGATCACAACGAGAAAGGGAACACAATGAGACAGGGAACACAACGAGAAAGGCAACACAATGAGAAAGGGAACACAACGAGAAAGGGAACACAATGAGAAAGGGAACACAACGAGAAAGGGCACACAATGAGAAAGGGATCACAACGAGAAAGGGAACACAATGAGAAAGGGAACACAATGAGAAAGGGAACACAATGAGAAAGGGAACACAACGAGAAAGGGAACACAATGAGAAAAGGAACACAATGAGAAAGGGAACACAATGAAAAAGGGAACAATATGAGAAAGGGATTACAATGAGAAAGGGACACAATGAGAAAGGGAACACAATGAGAAAGGGAGCACAATGAGAAAAGGAATACAATGAGAAAGGGAACACAATGAGAAAGGGAATACAAAGAGAAAGGGAACACAATGAGAAAGGGAACACAATGAGAAAGGGAACACAATGAGAAAGGGAACACAATGAGAAAAGGAATACAATGAGAAAGGGACACAATGAGAAAGGGAACACAATGAGAAAGGTAGCACACTGAGAAAAGGAATACAATGAGAAAGGGAACACAATGAGAAAGGGAATACAAAGAGAAGGGGAACACAATGAGAAAGGGAACACAATCAGAAAGGGAACACAATGAGCAAAGGAATACAATGAGAAAGGGAACAGAATGAGAAAGGGAACACAAAGAGAAAGGGAATACAATGAGAAGGGGAATACAGTGAGAAAGGGAACACAGTGAGAAAGGGAACACAATGAGAAAGGGAACACAATGAGAAAGGGAACACAATGAGAAAAGGAATACAATGAGAAAGGGAACACAATGAGAAAGGGAACACATTGAGAAACGGAACACAATAAGAAAGGGAATAAAATGAGAAAGGGAACACAATGAGAATGGGAACACAATGAGAAAGGGAACACAATGAGAAAGGGAATACAATGAGAAAACGAACACAATGAGAAAGGGAACACAATGAGAAAGGGAACACAATGAGAAAGGGAACTCAATGAGAAAGGAAACACAATGACAAAGGGAATACAATTAGAAAGGTAACACAATGAGAAAGGGAATGCAATGAGAAAGGGAACACAATGAGAAAGGGAACACAATGAGAAAGGGAATACAATGAGAAAGGGAACACAGTGAGAAAGGGAACACAATGAGAATGGGAACAAAATGAGAAAGGGAATACAAAGAGAAAGGGAACACAATGAGAAAAGGAACACAATGAGAAAGGAAACACAATGAGAATGGGAACACAATGAGAAAGGGAATACAATGAGAAAGGGAACACAATGAGATAGTGAACACAATGAGAAAGGGAACACAATGAGAAAAGGAACGCAATGAGAAAGGGAACACAATGAGAAAGGGAACACAATGAGAAAGGGAACAAAATGAGAAAGGGACCACAATGAGAAAGGGAACACAATGAGAAATGGAACACAATGAGAAAGGGAACACAATGAGAAAGGGAATACAATGAGAAAGGGAACACAATGAGAAAGGGATTACAATGAGAAAGGGAACACAATGAGAAAGGGAATATATTGAGAAAGGGAATACAATGAGAAAGGGAACACAATGAGAAAGGGAATGCAATGAGAAAGGGAACACAATGAGAAAGGGAACACAATGAGAAAGGGAACACAATGAGAAAGGGAACACAATGAGAAATGGAACACAATGAGAAAGGGAAAACAATGAGAAAGGGAATACAATGAGAAAGGGAACACAATGAGAAAGGGATTACAATGAGAAAGGGAATACAATGAGAAAGGGAACACAATGAGAAAGGGAACACAATGAGAAAGGGAACACAATGAGAAAAGGAACACAATGAGAAAGGGAATACAATGAGAAAGGGAACACAATGAGAAAGGGAACACAATGAGAAAGGGGATACAATGTAAAAGGGAACACAATGAGAAAGGGAACACAAAGAGAAAGGGAACACAATGAGAAAGGGAACACAATGAGAAAGGGAATACAATGAGAAAGGGAACACAATGAGAAAGGGAACACAATGAGAAAGGGAACACAACGAGAAAGGAACACAATGAAAAAGGCAACACAATGAGAAAGGGAACACAATGAGAATGGGAACACAATGTGAAAGGGAACACAATGAGAAAGGCAACACAATGAGAAAGGGAACACAATGAGAAAGGGAACACAATGAGAAAGGGAATACAAGGAGAAAGGGAATACAATGAGAAAGGCAACACAATGAGAAAGGGAACACAATGAGAAAGGGAACACAATGAGAAAGGGAACACAATGAGCAAGGGAACACAAGCAGAAAGGGAACACAATGAGAAAGGGAATACAATGAGGAAGGGAACACAATGAGACAGGGAACACAATGAGAAAGGGAACACAATGAGAAAGGGAATACAATGAGATAGGGAACACAATGAGAAAGGGAATACAATGAGAAAGGGAACACAATGAGAAAGGGAACACAATGAGAAAGGGATCACAATGAGAAAGGGAACACAATGAGAAAGGGAACACAATGAGAAAGGGAATACAATGAGAAAGGGAACACAATGAGAAAGGGAACACAATGAGAAAGGGAACACAATGAGAAAGGTAACACAACGAGAAAGGGAACACAATGAGAAAGGGAACACAATGAGAAAGGGAACACAATGAGAAAGGGAATACAATGAAAAAGGGAACATAATGAGAAAGGGAACACAATGAGAAAGGGAACACAATGAGAAAGGGAACACAATGAGAAAGGGAACACAATGAGAAAAGGAACACAAAGAGAAAGGGAACACAATGAGAAAGGGAACACAATGAGAAAAGGAACACAATGAGAAAGGGAACACAATGAGAAAGGGAATACAATGAGAAAAGGAACACAATGAGAAAGAGAACACAATGAGAAAGCGAACACAATGAGAAAAGGAACACAAAGAGAAAGGGAACACAATGAGAAAGGAAACACAATGAGAAAAGGAACACAATGCAAAAGGGAACACAATGAGAAAGGGAACACAATGAGAAAGGGATCACAACGAGAAAGGGAACACAATGAGAAAGGGATCACAACGAGAAAGGGAACACAATGAGAAAGGGAACACAACGAGAAAGGGAACACAATGAGAAAGGGAACACAACGAGAAAGGGCACACAATGAGAAAGGGATCACAATGAGAATGGGAACACAATGAGAAAGGGAACACAGTGAGAAAGGGAACACAACGAGAAAGGGAACACAACGAGAAAGGGAACACAATGAGAAAAGGAACACAATGAGAAAGGGAACACAATGAGAAAGGGAACACAATGAGAAAGGGAATACAATGAGAAAGGGAACACAATGAGAAAGGGAGCACACTGAGAAAAGGAATACAATGAGAAAGGGAACACAATGAAAAAGGGAATACAAAGAGAAAGGGAACACAATGAGAAAGGGAACACAATGAGCAAAGGAATACAATGAGCAAAGGAATACAATGAGAAAGGGAACAGAATGAGAAAGGGAACACAAAGAGAAAGGGAATACAATGAGAAGGGGAATACAGTGAGAAAGGGAACACAATGAGAAAGGGAACACAATGAGAAAGGGAACACAATGAGAAAGGGAACACAATGAGAAAAGGAATACAATGAGAAAGCGAACACAATGAGAAAAGGAACACAAAGAGAAAGGGAACACAATGAGAAAGGGAACACAATGAGAAAAGGAACACAATGCGAAGGGGAACACAATGAGAAAGGGAACACAATGAGAAAGGGATCACAACGAGAAAGGGAACACAATGAGAAAGGGATCACAACGAGAAAGGGAACACAATGAGAAAGGGAACACAACGAGAAAGGGAACACAATGAGAAAGGGAACACAACGAGAAAGGGCACACAATGAGAAAGGGATCACAATGAGAAAGGGAACACAATGAGAAAGGGAACACAGTGAGGAAGGGAACACAACGAGAAAGGGAACACAACGAGAAAGGGAACACAATGAGAAAAGGAGCACAATGAGAAAGGGAACACAATGAGAAAGGGAACACAATGAGAAAGGGAATACAATGAGAAAGGGAACACAATGAGAAAGGGAGCACACTGAGAAAAGGAATACAATGAGAAAGGGAACACAATGAAAAAGGGAATACAAAGAGAAAGGTAACACAATGAGAAAGGGAACACAATGAGCAAAGGAATACAATGAGCAAAGGAATACAATGAGAAAGGGAACAGAATGAGAAAGGGAACACAAAGAGAAAGGGAATACAATGAGAAGGGGAATACAGTGAGAAAGGGAACACAATGAGAAAGGGAACACAATGAGAAAGGGAACACAATGAGAAAGGGAACACAATGAGAAAAGGAATACAATGAGAAAGGGAACACAATGAGAAAGGGAACACAATGAGAAAGGGAACACAACAAGAAAGGGAATACAATGAGAAAGGGAAGACAATGAGAATGGGAACACAATGAGAAAGGGAACACAATGAGAAAGGGAATACAATGAGAAAAGGAACACAATGAGAAAGGGAACACAATGAGAAAGGGAACAAAATGAGAAAGGGAACTCAATGAGAAAGGAAACAAAATGAGAAAGGGAATACAATGAGAAAGGGAACACAATGAGAAAAGGAACACAATGAGAAAGGGAACACAACGAGAATGGGAACACAATGAGAAAGGGAATACAATGAGAAAGGGAACACAATGAGAAAGGGAATGCAATGAGAAAGGGAACACAATGAGCAAGGGAACACAATGAGAAAGGGAACACAATGAGAAAGGGAACACAATGAGGAAAGGAACACAATGAGAAAGGGAACACAATGAGAAAGGGAACACAATGAGAAAGGGACCAAAATGAGAAAGGGACCACAATGAGAAAGGGAACACAATGAGAAATGGAACACAATGAGAAAGGGAACACAATGAGAAAGGGAACACAAGCAGAAAGGGAACACAATGAGAAAGGGAACACAGTGAGAAAGGGAACACAACGAGAAAGGGAACACAACGAGAAAGGTAACACAATGCGAAAAGGAACACAATGAGAAAGGGAACACAATGAGAAAGGGAACACAATGAGAAAGGGAATACAATGAGAAAGGGAACACAATGAGAAAGGGAGCACACTGAGAAAAGGAATAAAATGAGAAAGGGAACACAATGAAAAAGGGAATACAAAGAGAAAGGGAACACAATGAGAAAGGGAACACAATGAGCAAAGGAATACAATGAGCAAAGGAATACAATGAGAAAGGGAACAGAATGAGAAAGGGAACACAAAGAGAAAGGGAATACAATGAGAAGGGGAATACAGTGAGAAAGGGAACACAATGAGAAAGGGAACACAATGAGAAAGGGAACACAATGAGAAAGGGAACACTATGAGAAAAGGAATACAATGAGAAAGGGAACACAATGAGAAAGGGAACACAATGAGAAAGGGAAAACAAGAAGAAAGGGAATACAATGAGAAAGGGAACACAATGAGAAAGGGAATACAATGAGAAAGGGAACACAATGAGAAAGGGAATACAATGGTAAAGGGAAAACAATGAGCAAGGGAACACAATGAGAAAGGGAACACAATGAGAAAGGGAACACAATGAGGAAAGGAACACAATGAGAAAGGGAACACAATGAGAAAGGGAACACAATGAGAAAGGGAACAAAATGAGAAAGGGACCACAATGAGAAAGGGAACACAATGAGAAATGGAACACAACGAGAAAGGGAACACAATGAGAAAGGGAATACAATGAGAAAGGGAACACAATGAGAAAGGGATTACAATGAGAAAGGGAACACAATGAGAAAGGGAATACAATGAGAAAGGGAATACAATGAGAAAGGGAACACAATGAGAAAAGGAATGCAATGAGAAAGGGAACACAATGAGAAAGGGAACACAATGAGAAAGGGAACACAATGAGAAAGGGAACACAATGAGAAATGGTACACAATGAGAAAGGGAAAACAAAGAGAAAGGGAATACAATGAGAAATGGAACACAATGAGAAAGGGATTACAATGAGAAAGGGAACACAATGAGAAAGGGAATACAATGAGAACGGGAACACAATGAGAAAGGGAACACAATGAGAATGGAAACACAATGAGAAAGGGAACACAATGAGAAAAGGAACACAATGAGAAAGGGAACACAATGAGAAAGGGAACACAATGAGAAAGGTGATACAATGAGAAAGGGAACACAATGACAAAGGGAACACAATGAGAAAGGGAACACAATGAGAAAGGGAACACAATGAGAATGGGAACACAATGAGAAAGGGAATACAATGAGAAAGGGAACACAATGAGAAAGGGAATACAATGAGAAAGGGAACACAATGAGCAAGGGAACACAATGAGAAAGGGAACACAATGAGAAAGGGAACACAATGAGGAAAGGAACACAATGAGAAAGGGAACACAATGAGAAAGGGAACACAATGAGAAAGGGACCAAAATGAGAAAGGGACCACAATGAGAAAGGGAACACAATGAGAAATGGAACACAATGAGAAAGGGAACACAATGAGAAAGGGAACACAAGCAGAAAGGGAACAAAATGAGAAAGGGAACACAGTGAGAAAGGGAACACAACGAGAAAGGGAACACAATGAGAAAGGTAACACAATGAGAAAAGGAACACAATGAGAAAGGGAACACAATGAGAAAGGGAACACAATGAGAAAGGGAATACAATGAGAAAGGGACCACAATGAGAAAGGGAGCACACTGAGAAAAGGAATAAAATGAGAAAGGGAACACAATGAAAAAGGGAATACAAAGAGAAAGGGAACACAATGAGAAAGGGAACACAATGAGCAAAGGAATACAATGAGCAAAGGAATACAATGAGAAAGGGAACAGAATGAGAAAGGGAACACAAAGAGAAAGGGAATACAATGAGAAGGGGAATACAGTGAGAAAGGGAACACAATGAGAAAGGGAACACAATGAGAAAGGGAACACAATGAGAAAGGGAACACTATGAGAAAAGGAATACAATGAGAAAGGGAACACAATGAGAAAGGGAACACAATGAGAAAGGGAACACAAGAAGAAAGGGAATACAATGAGAAAGGGAACACAATGAGAATGGGAACACAATGAGAAAGGGAACACAATGAGAAAGGGAATACAATGAGAAAAGGAACACAATGAGAAAGGGAACACAATGAGAAAGGGAACACAATGAGAAAGGGAACTCAATGAGAAAGGAAACACAATGACAAAGGGAATACAATTAGAAAGGGAACACAATGAGAAAGGGAATACAATGAGAAAGGGAATACAATGAGAAAGGGAACACAATGAGAAAGGGAACACAATGAGAAAGGGAACACAATGAGAAAAGGAACACAATGAGAAAGGGAACACAATGAGAAAGGGAACACAATGAGAAAGGGGATACAATGAGAAAGGGAACACAATGACAAAGGGAACACAATGAGAAAGGGAACACAATGAGAAAGGGAACACAATGAGAATGGGAACACAATGAGAAAGGGAATACAATGAGAAAGGGAACACAATGAGAAAGGGAATACAATGAGAAAGGGAACACAATGAGCAAGGGAACACAATGAGAAAGGGAACACAATGAGAAAGGGAACACAATGAGGAAAGGAACACAATGAGAAAGGGAACACAATGAGAAAGGGAACACAATGAGAAAGGGACCAAAATGAGAAAGGGACCACAATGAGAAAGGGAACACAATGAGAAATGGAACACAATGAGAAAGGGAACACAATGAGAAAGGGAACACAAGCAGAAAGGGAACAAAATGAGAAAGGGAACACAGTGAGAAAGGGAACACAACGAGAAAGGGAACACAATGAGAAAGGTAACACAATGAGAAAAGGAACACAATGAGAAAGGGAACACAATGAGAAAGGGAACACAATGAGAAAGGGAATACAATGAGAAAGGGACCACAATGAGAAAGGGAGCACACTGAGAAAAGGAATAAAATGAGAAAGGGAACACAATGAAAAAGGGAATACAAAGAGAAAGGGAACACAATGAGAAAGGGAACACAATGAGCAAAGGAATACAATGAGCAAAGGAATACAATGAGAAAGGGAACAGAATGAGAAAGGGAACACAAAGAGAAAGGGAATACAATGAGAAGGGGAATACAGTGAGAAAGGGAACACAATGAGAAAGGGAACACAATGAGAAAGGGAACACAATGAGAAAGGGAACACTATGAGAAAAGGAATACAATGAGAAAGGGAACACAATGAGAAAGGGAACACAATGAGAAAGGGAACACAAGAAGAAAGGGAATACAATGAGAAAGGGAACACAATGAGAATGGGAACACAATGAGAAAGGGAACACAATGAGAAAGGGAATACAATGAGAAAAGGAACACAATGAGAAAGGGAACACAATGAGAAAGGGAACACAATGAGAAAGGGAACTCAATGAGAAAGGAAACACAATGACAAAGGGAATACAATTAGAAAGGGAACACAATGAGAAAGGGAATACAATGAGAAAGGGAATACAATGAGAAAGGGAACACAATGAGAAAGGGAACACAATGAGAAAGGGAACACAATGAGAAAAGGAACACAATGAGAAAGGGAACACAATGAGAAAGGGAACACAATGAGAAAGGGGATACAATGAGAAAGGGAACACAATGACAAAGGGAACACAATGAGAAAGGGAACACAATGAGAAAGGGAACACAATGAGAATGGGAACACAATGAGAAAGGGAATACAATGAGAAAGGGAACACAATGAGAAAGGGAATACAATGAGAAAGGGAACACAATGAGCAAGGGAACACAATGAGAAAGGGAACACAATGAGAAAGGGAACACAATGAGGAAAGGAACACAATGAGAAAGGGAACACAATGAGAAAGGGAACACAATGAGAAAGGGACCAAAATGAGAAAGGGACCACAATGAGAAAGGGAACACAATGAGAAATGGAACACAATGAGAAAGGGAACACAATGAGAAAGGGAACACAAGCAGAAAGGGAACACAATGAGAAAGGGAACACAGTGAGAAAGGGAACACAACGAGAAAGGGAACACAACGAGAAAGGTAACACAATGAGAAAAGGAACACAATGAGAAAGGGAACACAATGAGAAAGGGAACACAATGAGAAAGGGAATACAATGAGAAATGGACCACAATGTGAAAGGGAGCACACTGAGAAAAGGAATAAAATGAGAAAGGGAACACAATGAAAAAGGGAATACAAAGAGAAAGGGAACACAATGAGAAAGGGAACACAATGAGCAAAGGAATACAATGAGCAAAGGAATACAATGAGAAAGGGAACAGAATGAGAAAGGGAACACAAAGAGAAAGGGAATACAATGAGAAGGGGAATACAGTGAGAAAGGGAACACAATGAGAAAGGGAACACAATGAGAAAGGGAACACAATGAGAAAGGGAACACTATGAGAAAAGGAATACAATGAGAAAGGGAACACAATGAGAAAGGGAACACAATGAGAAAGGGAACACAAGAAGAAAGGGAATACAATGAGAAAGGGAACACAATGAGAATGGGAACACAATGAGAAAGGGAACACAATGAGAAAGGGAATACAATGAGAAAAGGAACACAATGAGAAAGGGAACACAATGAGAAAGGGAACACAATGAGAAAGGGAACTCAATGAGAAAGGAAACACAATGACAAAGGGAATACAATTAGAAAGGGAACACAATGAGAAAGGGAATACAATGAGAAAGGGAACACAATGAGAAAGGGAACACAATGACAAAGGGAATACAATGAGCAAGGGAACACAATGAGAAAGGGAACACAATGAGAAAGGGAACAAAATGAGAAAGGGAATACAATGAGAAAGGGAACACAATGAGAAAAGGAACACAATGTGAAAGGGAACACAATGAGAATGGGAACACAATGAGAAAGGGAATACAATGAGAAAGGGAACACAATGAGAAAGGGAATACAATGATAAAGGGAACACAACGAGCAAGGGAACACAATGAGAAAGGGAACACAATGAGAAAGGGAACACAATGAGGAAAGGAACACAATGAGAAAGGGAACGCAATGAGAAAGGGAACACAATGAGAAAGGGAACAAAATGAGAAAGGGACCACAATGAGAAAGGGAACACAATGAGAAATGGAACACAATGAGAAAGGGAACACAATGAGAAAAGGAACACAATGAGAAAGGGAACACAATGAGAAAGGGAACACAATGAGAAAGGGAACTCAATGAGAAAGGAAACACAATGACAAAGGGAATACAATTAGAAAGGGAACACAATGAGAAAGGGAATACAATGAGAAAGGGAACACAATGAGAAAGGGAACACAATGAGAAAGGGAATACAATGAGCAAGGGAACACAATGAGAAAGGGAACACAATGAGAAAGGGAACAAAATGAGAAAGGGAATACAATGAGAAAGGGAACACAATGAGAAAAGGAACACAATGTGAAAGGGAACACAATGAGAATGGGAACACAATGAGAAAGGGAATACAATGAGAAAGGGAACACAATGAGAAAGGGAATACAATGATAAAGGGAACACAATGAGCAAGGGAACACAATGAGAAAGGGAACACAATGAGAAAGGGAACACAATGAGGAAAGGAACACAATGAGAAAGGGAACACAATGAGAAAGGGAACACAATGAGAAAGGGAACAAAATGAGAAAGGGACCACAATGAGAAAGGGAACACAATGAGAAATGGAACACAACGAGAAAGGGAACACAATGAGAAAGGGAATACAATGAGAAAGGGAACACAATGAGAAAGGGATTACAATGAGAAAGGGAACACAATGAGAAAGGGAATACAATGAGAACGGGAACACAATGAGAAAGGGAACACAATGAGAATGGGAACACAATGAGAAAGGGAACACAATGAGAAAAGGAACACAATGAGAAAGGGAACACAATGAGAAAGGGAACACAATGAGAAAGGGGATACAATGAGAAAGGGAACACAATGACAAAGGGAACACAATGAGAAAGGGAACACAATGAGAAAGGGAACACAATGAGAATGGGAACACAATGAGAAAGGGAATACAATGAGAAAGGGAACACAATGAGAAAGGGAATACAATGAGAAAGGGAACACAATGAGCAAGGGAACACAATGAGAAAGGGAACACAATGAGAAAGGGAACACAATGAGGAAAGGAACACAATGAGCAAGGGAACACAATGAGAAAGGGAACACAATGAGAAAGGGAACACAATGAGAAAAGGAACACAATGAGAAAGGGAACACAATGAGAAAGGGAACACAATGAGAAAGGGAACAAAATGAGAAAGGGACCACAATGAGAAAGGGAACACAATGAGAAATGGAACACAACGAGAAAGGGAACACAATGAGAAAGGGAATACAATGAGAAAGGGAACACAATGAGAAAGGGATTACAATGAGAAAGGGAACACAATGAGAAAGGGAATACAATGAGAAAGGGAATACAATGAGAAAGGGAACACAATGAGAAAAGGAATGCAATGAGAAAGGGAACACAATGAGAAAGGGAACACAATGAGAAAGGGAACACAATGAGAAAGGGAACACAATGAGAAATGGTACACAATGAGAAAGGGAAAACAATGAGAAAGGGAATACAATGAGAAACGGAACACAATGAGAAAGGGATTACAATGAGAAAGGGAACACAATGAGAAAGGGAATACAATGAGAACGGGAACACAATGAGAAAGGGAACACAATGAGAATGGGAACACAATGAGAAAGGGAACACAATGAGAAAAGGAACACAATGAGAAAGGGAACACAATGAGAAAGGGAACACAATGAGAAAGGGGATACAATGAGAAAGGGAACACAATGACAAAGGGAACACAATGAGAAAGGGAACACAATGAGAAAGGGAACACAATGAGAATGGGAACACAATGAGAAAGGGAATACAATGAGAAAGGGAACACAATGAGAAATGGAATACAATGAGAAAGGGAACACAATGAGCAAGGGAACACAATGAGAAAGGGAACACAATGAGAAAGGGAACACAATGAGGAAAGGAACACAATGAGAAAGGGAACACAATGAGAAAGGGAACACAATGAGAAAGGGACCAAAATGAGAAAGGGACCACAATGAGAAAGGGAACACAATGAGAAATGGAACACAATGAGAAAGGGAACACAATGAGAAAGGGAACACAAGCAGAAAGGGAACACAATGAGAAAGGGAACACAGTGAGAAAGGGAACACAACGAGAAAGGGAACACAACGAGAAAGGTAACACAATGAGAAAAGGAACACAATGAGAAAGGGAACACAATGAGAAAGGGAACACAATGAGAAAGGGAATACAATGAGAAAGGGACCACAATGAGAAAGGGAGCACACTGAGAAAAGGAATAAAATGAGAAAGGGAACACAATGAAAAAGGGAATACAAAGAGAAAGGGAACACAATGAGAAAGGGAACACAATGAGCAAAGGAATACAATGAGAAAAGGAACACAATGAGAAAGGGAACACAATGAGAAAGGGAAAACAATGAGAAAGGGATTACAATGAGAATTGGAAGCAATGAGAAAGGGAACACAATGGGAAAGGGAGCACAATGAGAAAAGGAATACAATGAGAAAGGGAACACAATGAGAAAGGGAATACAAAGAGAAAGGGAACACAATGAGAAAGGGAACACAATGAGAAAGGGAACACAATGAGAAAGGGAATACAATGAGAACGGGCACACAATGAGAAAGGGAACACAATTTGAAAGGGAACACAATGAGAAAAGGAATACAATGAGAAAGAGAACACAATGAGAAAGCGAACACAATGAGAAAAGGAACACAAAGAGAAAGGGAACACAATGAGTAAGGGAACACAATGAGAAAAGGAACACAATGCGAAAGGGAATACAATGAGAAAAGGAACACAATTAGAAAGAGAACACAATGAGAAAGCGAACACAATGAGAAAAGGAACACAAAGAGAAAGGGAACACAATGAGAAAGGGAACACAATGAGAAAGGGAACACAATGAGAAAAGGAACACAAAGAGAAAGGGAACACAATGAGAAAGGGAACACAATGAGAAAAGGAACACAATGAGAAAGGGAACACAATGAGAAAGGGAATACAATGAGAAAAGGAACACAATGAGAAAGAGAACACAATGAGAAACCGAACACAATGAGAAAAGGAACACAAAGAGAAAGGGAACACAATGAGAAAGGGAACACAATGAGAAAAGGAACACAATGCGAAAGGGAACACAATGAGAAAGGGAACACAATGAGAAAGGGATCACAACGAGAAAGGCAACACAACGAGAAAGGGATCACAACGAGAAAGGGAACACAATGAGAAAGGGAACACAACGAGAAAGGGAACACAATGAGAAAGGGAACACAACGAGAAAGTGCACACAATGAGAAAGGGATCACAATGAGAAAGGGAACACAATGAGAAAGGAAAAAAAGTGAGAACGGGAACACAACGAGAAAGGGAACACAACGAGAAAGGGAACACAATGAGAAAAGGAACACAATGAGAAAGGGAACACAATGAGAAAGGGAACACAATGAGAAAGGGATTACAATGAGAAAGGGACACAATGAGAAAAGGAACACAATGAGAAAGGGAGCACAATGAGAAAAGGAATACAATGAGAAAGGGAACACAATGACAAAGGGAATACAAAGAGAAAGGGAACACAATGAGAAATGGAACAGAATGAGAAAGGGAACACAATGAGAAAAGGAATACAATGAGAAAGGGAACAGAATGAGAAAGGGAACACAAAGAGAAAGGGAATACAATGAGAAGGGGAATACAGTCAGAAAGGGAATACAATGAGAAAGGGAACACAATGAGAAAGGGAACACAATGAGAAAAGGAACACAATGCGAAAGGGAACACAATGCGAAAGGGAAAACAATGAGAAAGGGATCACAACGAGAAAGGGAACACAATGAGAAAGGGAATACAATGAGAAAAGGAACACAATGAGAAAGAGAACACAATGAGAAAGCGAACACAATGAGAAAAGGAACACAAAGAGAAAGGGAACACAATGAGAAAGGGAACACAATGAGAAAGGGAACACAATGAGAAAAGGAACACAAAGAGAAAGGGAACACAATGAGAAAGGGAACACAATGAGAAAAGGAACACAATGAGAAAGGGAACACAATGAGAAAGGGAATACAATGAGAAAAGGAACACAATGAGAAAGAGAACACAATGAGAAAGCGAACACAATGAGAAAAGGAACACAAAGAGAAAGGGAACACAATGAGAAAGGGAACACAATGAGAAAAGGAACACAATGCGAAAGGGAACACAATGAGAAAGGGAACACAATGAGAAAGGGATCACAACGAGAAAGGCAACACAACGAGAAAGGAATCACAACGAGAAAGGGAACACAATGAGAAAGGGAACACAACGAGAAAGGGAACACAATGAGAAAGGGAACACAACGAGAAAGTGCACACAATGAGAAAGGGATCACAATGAGAAAGGGAACAAAATGAGAATGGGAACACAGTGAGAACGGGAACACAACGAGAAAGGGAACACAATGAGAAAAGGAATACAATGAGAAAGGGAACACAATGAGAAAGGGAATACAAAGAGAAAGGGAACACAATGAGAAAGGGAACACAATGAGAAAGGGAACACAATGAGAAAAGGAATACAATGAGAAAGGGAACAGAATGAGAAAGGGAACACAAAGAGAAAGGGAATACAATGAGAAGGGGAATACAGTCAGAAAGGGAATACAATGAGAAAGGGAAGACAATGAGAAAGGGAACACAATGAGAAGGAGAATACAATGAGAACGGGAACACAATGAGAAAGGGAACACAATGAGAAAGGGAACACAATTTGAAAGGGACCGCAATGAGAAAAGGAATACAAAGAGAAAGGGAACACAATGAGAAAGGGAACACAATGAGAAAGGGAACTCAATGAGAAAGGGAACCCAAAGACAAATGGAGCACAATGACAAAGGGAATATAATTAGAAAGGGAACACAATGAGAAAGGTAGTACAATGAGAAAGGGAACACAATGAGTAAGGGAACACAATGAGAAAGGGAATACAATGAGAAAGGGAACACAATGAGAAAGGGAACACAATGAGAAAGGGAACACAAAGAGAAAGGGAACACAATGAGAAAGGGAATACAATGAGAAAGGGAACATAATGGTAAGGGCACACAATGAGAAAGGGAACACAATGAGAAAGGGAACACAATGAGAAAGGGAACACAATGAGAAAGGGAACACAATGAGAAAAGGAACACAAAGAGAAAGGGAACACAATGAGAAAGGGAACACAATGAGAAAGGGAACACAATGAGAAAGGGAACACAATGAGAAAGGGAATACAATGAGAAAAGGAACACAATGAGAAAGAGAACACAATGAGAAAGCGAACACAATGAGAAAAGGAACACAAAGAGAAAGGGAACACAATGAGAAAGGGAACAAAATGAGAAAAGGAACACAATGGAAAAGGGAACACAATGACAAAGGGAACACAATGAGAATGGAATCACAACGAGAAAGGGAACACAATGGGAAAGGGAACATAACGAGAAAGGGAACACAATGAAAAAGGGAACACAACGAGAAAGGGAACACAATGAGAAAGGGAACACAACGAGAAAGGGCACACAATGAGAAAGGGATCACAACGAGAAAGGGAACACAATGAGAAAGGAACACAATGAGAAAGGGAACACAACGAGAAATGGAACACAACGAGAAAGGGAACACAATGAGAAAAGGAACACAATGAGAAAGGGAACACAATGAGAAAGGGAACACAATGAGAAAGGGATTACAATGAGAATTGGAAGCAATGAGAAAGGGAACACAATGGGAAAGGGAGCACAATGAGAAAAGGAATACAATGAGAAAGGGAACACAATGAGAAAGGGAATACAAAGAGAAAGGGAACACAATGAGAAAGGGAACACAATGAGAAAGGGAACACAATGAGAAAGGGAATACAATGAGAACGGGCACACAATGAGAAAGGGAACACAATTTGAAAGGGAACACAATGAGAAAAGGAATACAATGAGAAAGAGAACACAATGAGAAAGCGAACACAATGAGAAAAGGAACACAAAGAGAAAGGGAACACAATGAGTAAGGGAACACAATGAGAAAAGGAACACAATGCGAAAGGGAATACAATGAGAAAAGGAACACAATTAGAAAGAGAACACAATGAGAAAGCGAACACAATGAGAAAAGGAACACAAAGAGAAAGGGAACACAATGAGAAAGGGAACACAATGAGAAAAGGAACACAATGCGAAAGGGAACACAATGCGAAAGGGAAAACAATGAGAAAGGGATCACAACGAGAAAGGGAACACAATGAGAAAGGGAATACAATGAGAAAAGGAACACAATGAGAAAGAGAACACAATGAGAAAGCGAACACAATGAGAAAAGGAACACAAAGAGAAAGGGAACACAATGAGAAAGGGAACACAATGAGAAAGGGAACACAATGAGAAAAGGAACACAAAGAGAAAGGGAACACAATGAGAAAGGGAACACAATGAGAAAAGGAACACAATGAGAAAGGGAACACAATGAGAAAGGGAATACAATGAGAAAAGGAACACAATGAGAAAGAGAACACAATGAGAAACCGAACACAATGAGAAAAGGAACACAAAGAGAAAGGGAACACAATGAGAAAGGGAACACAATGAGAAAAGGAACACAATGCGAAAGGGAACACAATGAGAAAGGGAACACAATGAGAAAGGGATCACAACGAGAAAGGCAACACAACGAGAAAGGGATCACAACGAGAAAGGGAACACAATGAGAAAGGGAACACAACGAGAAAGGGAACACAATGAGAAAGGGAACACAACGAGAAAGTGCTCACAATGAGAAAGGGATCACAATGAGAAAGGGAACACAATGAGAAAGGGAACACAGTGAGAACGGGAACACAACGAGAAAGGGAACACAACGAGAAAGGGAACACAATGAGAAAAGGAACACAATGAGAAAGGGAACACAATGAGAAAGGGAACACAATGAGAAAGGGATTACAATGAGAAAGGGACACAATGAGAAAAGGAACACAATGAGAAAGGGAACACAATGAGAAAAGGAATACAATGAGAAAGGGAACACAATGACAAAGGGAATACAAAGAGAAAGGGAACACAATGAGAAAGGGAACACAATGAGAAAGGGAACACAATGAGAAAAGGAATACAATGAGAAAGGGAACAGAATGAGAAAGGGAACACAAAGAGAAAGGGAATACAATGAGAAGGGGAATACAGTCAGAAAGGGAATACAATGAGAAAGGGAACACAATGAGAAAGGGAACACAATGAGAAGGAGAATACAATGAGAACGGGAACACAATGAGAAAGGGAACACAATGAGAAAGGGAACACAATTTGAAAGGGACCACAATGAGAAAAGGAATACAATGAGAAAGGGAACACAATGAGAAAGGGAACACAATGAGAAAGGGAACTCAATGAGAAAGGGAACCCAAAGACAAATGGAACACAATGACAAAGGGAATATAATTAGAAAGGGAACACAATGAGAAAGGTAGTACAAAGAGAAAGGGAACACAATGAGAAAGGGAACACAATGAGAAAGGGAATACAATGAGAAAGGGAACACAATGAGAAAGGGAACACAATGAGAAAGGGAACACAATGAGAAAGGGAACACAAAGAGAAAGGGAACACAATGAGAAAGGGAACAAAATGAGAAAGGGACCACAATGAGAAAGGGAACACAATGAGAAATGGAACACAATGAGAAAGGGAACACAATGAGAAAGGGAATACAATGAGAAAGGGAACACAATGAGAAAGGGATTACAATGAGAAAGGGAACACAATGAGAAAGGGAATATAATGAGAAAGGGAATACAATGAGAAAGGGAACATAATGGTAAGGGAACACAATGAGAAAGGGAACACAATGAGAAAGGGAACACAATGAGAAAGGGAACACAATGAGAAAGGGAACACAATGAGAAAAGGAACACAAAGAGAAAGGGAACACAATGAGAAAGGGAACACAATGAGAAAGGGAACACAATGAGAAAGGGAACACAATGAGAAAGGGAATACAATGAGAAAAGGAACACAATGAGAAAGAGAACACAATGAGAAAGCGAACACAATGAGAAAAGGAACACAAAGAGAAAGGGAACACAATGAGAAAGGGAACACAATGAGAAAAGGAACACAATGCGAAAGGGAACACAATGAGAAAGGGAACACAATGAGAAAGGAATCACAACGAGAAAGGAACACAATGGGAAAGGGAACATAACGAGAAAGGGAACACAATGAAAAAGGGAACACAACGAGAAAGGGAACACAATGAGAAAGGGAACACAACGAGAAAGGGCACACAATGAGAAAGGGATCACAACGAGAAATGGAACACAATGAGAAAGGAACACAATGAGAAAGGGAACACAACGAGAAATGGAACACAACGAGAAAGGGAACACAATGAGAAAAGGAAGACAATGAGAAAGGGAACACAATGAGAAAGGGAACACAATGAGAAAGGGATTACAATGAGAATTGGAAACAATGAGAAAGGGAACACAATGGGAAAGGGAGCACAATGAGAAAAGGAATACAATGAGAAAGGGAACACAATGAGTAAGGGAATACAAAGAGAAAGGGAACACAATGAGAAAGGGAACACAATGAGAAAGGGAACACAATGAGAAAACGAATACAATGAGAAAGGGAACAGAATGAGAAAGGGAACACAAAGAGAAAGGGAATACAATGAGAAGGGGAATACAGTGAGAAAGGGAATACAATGAGAAAGGGAACACAATGAGAAAGGGAACACAATGAGAAAGGGAATACAATGAGAAAGGGCACACAATGAGAAAGGGAACACAATGAGAAAGGGAACACAATGAGAAAGGGAACACAATGAGAAAGGGAAAAGAATGAGAAAACGAATACAATGAGAAAGGGAACACAATGAGAAAGGGAACACAATGAGAAAGGGAATACAATGAGAAAGGGAACACAATGAGAAAAGGAACACAATGCGAAAGGGAACACAATGAGAAAGGGAACACAATGAGAAAAGGAACACAATGAGAAAGAGAACACAATGAGAAAGGGAACACAATGAGAAAAGGAACACAATGAGAAAGGGAACACAATGAGAAAGGGAATACAATGAGAAAAGGAACACAATGAGAAAGAGAACACAATGAGAAAGCGAACACAATGAGAAAAGGAACACAAAGAGAAAGGGAACACAATGAGAAAGGGAACACAATGAGAAAAGGAACACAATGCGAAAGGGAACACAATGAGAAAGGGAACACAATGAGAAAGGGATCACAACGAGAAAGGCAACACAACGAGAAAGGGATCACAACGAGAAAGGGAGCACAATGAGAAAGGGAACACAACGAGAAAGGGAACACAATGAGAAAGGGAACACAACGAGAAAGGGCACACAATGAGAAAGGGATCACAATGAGAAAGGGAACACAATGAGAAAGGGAACACAGTGAGAACGGGAACACAACGAGAAAGGGAACACAACGAGAAAGGGAACACAATGAGAAAAGGAACACAATGAGAAAGGGAACACAATGAGAAAGGGAACACAATGAGAAAGGGATTACAATGAGAAAGGGAGCACAATGAGAAAAGGAATACAATGAGAAAGGGAACACAATGAGAAAGGGAATACAAAGAGAAAGGGAACACAATGAGAAAGGGAACACAATGAGAAAAGGAATACAATGAGAAAGGGAACAGAATGAGAAAGGGAACACAAAGAGAAAGGGAATACAATGAGAAGGGGAATACAGTCAGAAAAGGAATACAATGAGAAAGGGAACACAATGAGAAAGGGAACACAATGAGAAGGAGAATACAATGAGAACGGGAACACAATGAGAAAGGGAACACAATGAGAAAGGGAACACAATTTGAAAGGGACCACAATGAGAAAAGGAATACAATGAGAAAGGGAACACAATGAGAAAGGGAACACAATGAGAAAGGGAACACAATGAGAAAAGGAACACAATGAGAAAGGGAATACAATGAGAAAGGGAACACAATGAGAAAGGGAACACAATGAGAAAGGGAACACAATGAGAAAGGGATTACAATGAGAAAAGGAACACAATGACAAAGGGAACACAATGAGAAAGGGAACACAATGAGAAAGGGAACTCAATGAGAAAGGGAACACAATGACAAATGGAATACAATTAGAAAGGGAACACAATGAGAAAGGGAGTACAATGAGAAAGGGAACACAATGAGAAAGGGAACACAATGAGAAAGGGAATACAATGAGAAAGGGAACACAATGAGAAAGGGAACACAAAGAGAAAGGGAACACAATGAGAAAGGGAACACAATGAGAAAGGGAACACAATGAGAAAGGGAATACAATGAGAAAGGGAACATAATGAGAAAGGGAACACAATGAGAAAGGGAACACAATGAGAAAGGGAACACAATGAGAAAGGGAACACAATGAGAAAGGGAACACAATGAGAAAAGGAACACAAAGAGAAAGGGAACACAATGAGAAAGGGAACACAATGAGAAAAGGAACACAATGAGAAAGGGAACACAATGAGAAAGGGAATACAATGAGAAAAGGAACACAATGAGAAAGAGAACACAATGAGAAAGCGAACACAATGGGAAAAGGAACACAGAGAAAGGGAACACAATGAGAAAGGGAACACAATGAGAAAAGGAACACAATGCGAAAGGGAACACAATGAGAAAGGGAACACAATGAGAAAGGGATCACAACGAGAAAGGGAACACAATGGGAAAGGGAACACAACGAGGGAGGGAACACAATGAGAAAGGGAACAGAACGAGAAAAGGAATACAATGAGAAAGGGAACACAATGAGAAAGGGAATACAAAGAGAAAGGGAACACAATGAGAAAGGGAACACAATGAGAAAGGAAACACAAAGAGAAAGGGAACAGAATGAGAAAGGGATCACAAAGAGAAAGGGAATACAATGAGAAGGGGAATACAGTGAGAAAGGGAATACAATGAGGAAGGGTACACAATGAGAAAGGGAACACAATGAGAAAGGGAATACAATGAGAACGGGAACACAATGAGAAAGGGAACACAATGAGAAAGGGAACACAATGAGAAAGGGAACACAATGAGAAAAGGAATACAATGAGAAAGGGAACACAATGAGAAAGGGAACAGAATGAGAAAGGGAACACAATGAGAAAGGGAATACAATGAGAAAGGGAACACAATGAGAAAGGGAACACAATGAGAAAGGGAACACAATGAGAAAGGGAATACAATGAGAAAAGGAACACAATGAGAAAGGGAACACAATGAGAAAAGGAACACAATGAGAAATTGAACTCAATGAGAACGGGAATGCAATGACAAAGGGAATGCAATTAGAAAGGGAACAAAATGAGAAAGGGAGTACAATGAGAAAGGGAACACAATGAGAAAGAGAACACAATGAGAAAGCGAACACAATGAGAAAAGGAACACAAAGAGAAAGGGAACACAATGAGAAAGGGAACACAATGAGAAAAGGAACACAATGCGAAAGGGAACACAATGAGAAAGGGAACACAATGAGAAAGAGAACACAATGAGAAAGCGAACACAATGAGAAAAGGAACACAAAGAGAAAGGAAACACAATGAGAAAGGGAACACAATGAGAAAGGGAACACAATGAGAAAGGGAACTCAATGAGAAAGGGAACACAATGACAAATGGAATACAATTAGAAAGGGAACACAATGAGAAAGGGAGTACAATGAGAAAGGGAACACAATGAGAAAGGGAACACAATGAGAAAGGGAATACAATGAGAAAGGGAACACAATGAGAAAGGGAACACAAAGAGAAAGGGAACACAATGAGAAAGGGAACACAATGAGAAAGGGAACACAATGAGAAAGGGAATACAATGAGAAAGGGAACATAATGAGAAAGGGAACACAATGAGAAAGGGAACACAATGAGAAAGGGAACACAATGAGAAAGGGAACACAATGAGAAAGGGAACACAATGAGAAAAGGAACACAAAGAGAAAGGGAACACAATGAGAAAGGGAACACAATGAGAAAAGGAACACAATGAGAAAGGGAACACAATGAGAAAGGGAATACAATGAGAAAAGGAACACAATGAGAAAGAGAACACAATGAGAAAGCGAACACAATGGGAAAAGGAACACAGAGAAAGGGAACACAATGAGAAAGGGAACACAATGAGAAAAGGAACACAATGCGAAAGGGAACACAATGAGAAAGGGAACACAATGAGAAAGGGATCACAACGAGAAAGGGAACACAATGGGAAAGGGAACACAACGAGGGAGGGAACACAATGAGAAAGGGAACAGAACGAGAAAAGGAATACAATGAGAAAGGGAACACAATGAGAAAGGGAATACAAAGAGAAAGGGAACACAATGAGAAAGGGAACACAATGAGAAAGGAAACACAAAGAGAAAGGGAACAGAATGAGAAAGGGATCACAAAGAGAAAGGGAATACAATGAGAAGGGGAATACAGTGAGAAAGGGAATACAATGAGGAAGGGAACACAATGAGAAAGGGAACACAATGAGAAAGGGAATACAATGAGAACGGGAACACAATGAGAAAGGGAACACAATGAGAAAGGGAACACAATGAGAAAGGGAACACAATGAGAAAAGGAATACAATGAGAAAGGGAACACAATGAGAAAGGGAACAGAATGAGAAAGGGAACACAATGAGAAAGGGAATACAATGAGAAAGGGAACACAATGAGAAAGGGAACACAATGAGAAAGGGAACACAATGAGAAAGGGAATACAATGAGAAAAGGAACACAATGAGAAAGGGAACACAATGAGAAAAGGAACACAATGAGAAATTGAACTCAATGAGAACGGGAATGCAATGACAAAGGGAATGCAATTAGAAAGGGAACAAAATGAGAAAGGGAGTACAATGAGAAAGGGAACACAATGAGAAAGAGAACACAATGAGAAAGCGAACACAATGAGAAAAGGAACACAAAGAGAAAGGGAACACAATGAGAAAGGGAACACAATGAGAAAAGGAACACAATGCGAAAGGGAACACAATGAGAAAGGGAACACAATGAGAAAGAGAACACAATGAGAAAGCGAACACAATGAGAAAAGGAACACAAAGAGAAAGGAAACACAATGAGAAAGGGAACACAATGAGAAAAGGAACACAATGCGAAAGGGAATACAATGAGAAAAGGAACACAATTAGAAAGAGAACACAATGAGAAAGCGAACACAATGAGAAAAGGAACAAAAAGAGAAAGGGAACACAATGAGAAAGGGAACACAATGAGAAAAGGAACACAATGCGAAAGGGAACACAATGAGAAAGAGAACACAATGAGAAAGCGAACACAATGAGAAAGGGAACACAATGAGAAAGGGAACACAAAGAGAAAGGGAACACAATGAGAAAGGGAACACAATGAGAAAGGGAACACAATGAGAAAGGGAATACGATGAGAAAGGGAACACAATGAGAAAGGGAACACAATGAGAAAGGGAACACAATGAGAAAGGGAACACAATGAGAAAGGGAACACAATGAGAAAGGGAACACAATGAGAAAAGGAACACAAAGAGAAAGGGAACACAATGAGAAAGGGAACACAATGAGAAAAGGAACACAATGAGAAAGGGAACACAATGAGAAAGGGAATACAATGAGAAAAGGAACACAATGAGAAAGAGAACACAATGAGAAAGCGAACACAATGAGAAAAGGAACACAAAGAGAAAGGGAACACAATGAGAAAGGGAACACAATGAGTAAAGGAACACAATGCGAAAGGGAACACAATGAGAAAGGGAACACAATGAGAAAGGGATCACAACGAGAAAGGGAACACAATGGGAAAGGGAACACAACGAGAGAGGGAACACAATGAGAAAGGGAACACAACGAGAAAAGGAATACAATGAGAAAGGGAACACAATGAGAAAGGGAATACAAAGAGAAAGGGAACACAATGAGAAAGGGAACACAATGAGAAACGGAACACAAAGAGAAAGGGAACAGAATGAGAAAGGGATCTCAAAGAGAAAGGGAATACAATGAGAAGGGGAATACAGTGAGAAAGGGAATACAATGAGAACGGGAACACAATGAGAAAGGGAACACAATGAGAAAGGTAACGCAATGAGAAAGGGAACACAATGAGAAAAGGAATACAATGAGAAAGGGAACACAATGAGAAAGGGAACAGAATGAGAAAGGGAACACAATGAGAAAGGAAATACAATGAGAAAGGGAACACAATGAGAAAGGGAACACAATGAGAAAGGGAACACAATGAGAAAGGGATCACAACGAGAAAGGGAACACAATGGGAAAGGGAACACAACGAGAGAGGGAACACAATGAGAAAGGGAACACAACGAGAAAAGGAATACAATGAGAAAGGGAACACAATGAGAAAGGGAATACAAAGAGAAAGGGAACACAATGAGAAAGGGAACACAATGAGAAAGGGAACACAAAGAGAAAGGGAACAGAATGAGAAAGGGATCTCAAAGAGAAAGGGAATACAATGAGAAGGGGAATACAGTGAGAAAGGGAATACAATGAGAACGGGAACACAATGAGAAAGGGAACACAATGAGAAAGGTAACGCAATGAGAAAGGGAACACAATGAGAAAAGGAATACAATGAGAAAGGGAACACAATGAGAAAGGGAACAGAATGAGAAAGGGAACACAATGAGAAAGGAAATACAATGAGAAAGGGAACACAATGAGAAAGGGAACACAATGAGAAAGGGAACACAATGAGAAAGGGAATACAATGAGAAAAGGAACACAATGAGAAAGAAAACACAATGAGAAAAGGAACACAATGAGAAATTGAACTCAATGAGAACGGGAACGCAATGACAAAGGGAATACAATTAGAAAGGGAACACAATGAGAAAGGGAGTACAATGAGAAAGGGAACACAATGAGAAAGAGAACACAATGAGAAAGCGAACACAATGAGAAAAGGAACACAAAGAGAAAGGGAACACAATGAGAAAGGGAACACAATGAGAAAAGGAACACAATACGAAAGGGAACACAATGAGAAAGGGAACACAATGAGAAAGAGAACACAATGAGAAAGCGAACACAATGAGAAAAGGAACACAAAGAGAAAGGGAACAAAATGAGAAAGGGAACACAATGAGAAAAGGAACACAATGCGAAAGGGAAAACAATGAGAAAAGGAACACAATTAGAAAGAGAACACAATGAGAAAGCGAACACAATGTGAAAAGGAACACAAAGAGAAAGGGAACACAATGAGAAAGGGAACACAATGAGAAAAGGAACACAATGCGAAAGGGAACACAATGAGAAAGGGAAAACAATGAGAAAGGGATCACAACGAGAAAGGGAACACAATGAGAAAGGGATCACAACGAGAAAAGGAACACAATGAGAAAGGGAACACAACGAGAAAGGGAACACAATGAGAAAGGGAACACAACGAGAAAGGGCACACAATGAGAAAGGGATCACAATGAGAAAGGGAACACAATGAGAAAGGGAACACAGTGAGAACGGGAACACAACGAGAAAGGGAACACAACTAGAAAGGGAACACAATGAGAAAAGGAACACAATGAGAAAGGGAACACAATGAGAAAGGGAACACAATGAGAAAGGGATTACAATGAGAAAGGGACACAATGAGAAAGGGAACACAATGAGAAAGGGAGCACAATGAGAAAAGGAATACTATAAGAAAGGGAACACAATGACAAAGGGAATACAAAGAGAAAGGGAACACAATGAGAAAGGGAACACAATGAGAAAGGGAACACAATGAGAAAAGGAATACAATGAGAAAGGGAACAGAATGAGAAAGGGAACACAAAGAGAAAGGGAATACAATGAGAAGGGGAATACAGTCAGAAAGGGAATACAATGAGAAAGGGAACACAATGAGAAAAGGAACACAATGCGAAAGGGAACACAATGAGAAAGGGAACACAATGAGAAAGGGATCACAACGAGAAAGGGAACACAATGGGAAAGGGAACACAACGAGAGAGGGAACACAATGAGAAAGGGAACAGAACGAGAAAAGGAATACAATGAGAAAGGGAACACAATGAGAAGGGGAATACAAAGAGAAAGGGAACACAATGAGAAAGGGAACACAATGAGAAAGGAAACACAAAGAGAAAGGGAACAGAATGAGAAAGGGATCACAAAGAGAAAGGGAATACAATGAGAAGGGGAATACAGTGAGAAAGGGAATACAATGAGGAAGGGTATACAATGAGAAAGGGAACACAATGAGAAAGGGAATACAATGAGAATGGGAACACAATGAGAAAGGGAACACAATGAGAAAGGGAACACAATGAGAAAGGGAACACAATGAGAAAAGGAATACAATGAGAAAGGGAACAAAATGAGAAAGGGAACAGAATGAGAAAGGGAACACAATGAGAAAGGGAATACAATGAGAAAGGGAACACAATGAGAAAGGGAACACAATGAGAAAGGGAACACAATGAGAAAGGGAATACAATGAGAAAAGGAACACCATGAGAAAGGGAACTCAATGAGAAAAGGAACACAATGAGAAATTGAACTCAATGAGAACGGGAACGCAATGACAAAGGGAATGCAATTAGAAAGGGAACACAATGAGAAAGGGAGTACAATGAGAAAGGGAAGACAATGAGAAAGAGAACACAATGAGAAAGCGAACACAATGAGAAAAGGAACACAAAGAGAAAGGGAACACAATGAGAAAGGGAACACAATGAGAAAAGGAACACAATGCGAAAGGGAACACAATGAGAAAGGGAACACAATGAGAAAGAGAACACAATGAGAAAGCGAACACAATGAGAAAAGGAACACAAAGAGAAAGGGAACGCAATGAGAAAGGGAACACAATGAGGAAAGGAACACAATGCGAAAGGGAATACAATGAGAAAAGGAACACAATTAGAAAGAGAACACAATGAGAAAGCGAACACAATGAGAAAAGGAACAAAAAGAGAAAGGGAACACAATGAGAAAGGGAACACAATGAGAAAAGGAACACAATGCGAAAGGGAACACAATGAGAAAGAGAAGACAATGAGAAAGCGAACACAATGAGAAAGGGAACACAATGAGAAAGGGAACACAAAGAGAAAGGGAACACAATGAGAAAGGGAACACAATGAGAAAGGGAACACAATGAGAAAGGGAACACAAAGAGAAAGGGAACACAATGAGAAAGGGAACACAATGAGAAAAGGAACACAATGAGAAAGGGAACACAATGAGAAAGGGAATACAATGAGAAAAGGAACACAATGAGAAAGAGAACACAATGAGAAAGCGAACATAATGAGAAAAGGAACACAAAGAGAAAGGGAACACAATGAGAAAGGGAACACAATGAGAAAGGGAATACAATGAGAAAAGGAACACAATGAGAAAGAGAACACAATGAGAAAGCGAACACAATGAGAAAAGGAACACAAAGAGAAAGGGAACACAATGAGAAAGGGAACACAATGAGTAAAGGAACACAATGCGAAAGGGAACACAATGAGAAAGGGAACACAATGATAAAGGATCACAACGAGAAAGGGAACACAATGGGAAAGGGAACACAACGAGAGAGGGAACACAATGAGAAAGGGAACACAATGAGAAAAGGAATACAATGAGAAAGGGAACACAATGAGAAAGGGAATACAAAGAGAAAGGGAACACAATGAGAAAGGGAACACAATGAGAAAGGGAACACAAAGAGAAAGGGAACACAAAGAGAAAGGGAACAGAATGAGAAAGGGATCACAAAGAGAAAGGGAATACAATGAGAAGGGGAATACAGTGAGAAAGGGAATACAATGAGAACGGGAACACAATGAGAAAGGGAACACAATGAGAAAGGTAACGCAATGAGAAAGGGAACACAATGAGAAAAGGAATACAATGAGAAAGGGAACACAATGAGAAAGGGAACAGAATGAGAAAGGGAACACAATGAGAAAGGGAATACAATGAGAAAGGGAACACAATGAGAAAGGGAACACAATGAGAAAGGGAACACAATGAGAAAGGGAATACAATGAGAAAAGGAACACAATGAGAAAGAAAACACAATGAGAAAAGGAACACAATGAGAAATTGAACTCAATGAGAACGGGAACGCAATGACAAAGGGAATACAATTAGAAAGGGAACACAATGAGAAAGGGAGTACAATGAGAAAGGGAACACAATGAGAAAGAGAACACAATGAGAAAGCGAACACAATGAGAAAAGGAACACAAAGAGAAAGGGAACACAATGAGAAAGGGAACAAAATGAGAAAAGGAACACAATGCGAAAGGGAACACAATGAGAAAGGGAACACAATGAGAAAGAGAACACAATGAGAAAGCGAACACAATGAGAAAAGGAACACAAAGAGAAAGGGAACAAAATGAGAAAGGGAACACAATGAGAAAAGGAACACAATGCGAAAGGGAAAACAATGAGAAAAGGAACACAATTAGAAAGAGAACACAATGAGAAAGCGAACACAATGTGAAAAGGAACACAAAGAGAAAGGGAACACAATGAGAAAGGGAACACAATGAGAAAAGGAACACAATGCGAAAGGGAACACAATGAGAAAGGGAAAACAATGAGAAAGGGATCACAACGAGAAAGGGAACACAATGAGAAAGGGATCACAACGAGAAAAGGAACACAATGAGAAAGGGAACACAACGAGAAAGGGAACACAATGAGAAAGGGAACACAACGAGAAAGGGCACACAATGAGAAAGGGATCACAATGAGAAAGGGAACACAATGAGAAAGGGAACACAGTGAGAACGGGAACACAACGAGAAAGGGAACACAACGAGAAAGGGAACACAATGAGAAAAGGAACACAATGAGAAAGGGAACACAATGAGATAGGGATTACAATGAGAAAGGGACACAATGAGAAAGGGAACACAATGAGAAAGAGAGCACAATGAGAAAAGGAATACTATGAGAAAGGGAACACAATGAGAAAGGGAATACAAAGAGAAAGGGAACACAATGAGAAAGGGAACACAATGAGAAAGGGAACACAATGAGAAAAGGAATACAATGAGAAAGGGAACAGAATGAGAAAGGGAACACAAAGAGAAAGGGAATACAATGAGAAGGGGAATACAGTCAGCAAGGGAATACAATGAGAAAGGGAACACAATGAGAAAGGGAACACAATGAGAAGGGGAATACAATGAGAACGGGACACAATGAGAAAGGGAACACAATGAGAAAGGGAACACAATTTGAAAGGGAACACAATGAGAAAAGGAATACAATGAGAAAGGGAACACAATGAGAAAGGGAACACAATGAGAAAGGGAACACAATGAGAAAGGGAACACAATGAGTAAGGGAATACAATGAGAAAGGGAACACAATGAGAAAGGGAACACAATGAGAAAGGGAACACAATGAGAAAGGGAATACAATGAGAAAAGGAACACAATGAGAAAGGGAACACAATGAGAAAGGGAACACAATGAGAAAGGGAACTCAATGAGAAAGGGAACACAATGACAAAGGGAGTACAATTAGAAAGGGAACACAATGAGAAAGGGAGTACAATGAGAAAGGGAACACAATGAGAAAGGGAACACAATGAGAAAGGGAACAGAATGAGAAAGGGAACACAATGAGAAAGGGAATACAATGAGAAAGGGAACACAATGAGAAAGGGAACACAATGAGAAAGGGAATACAATGAGAAAAGGAACACAATGAGAAAGGGAACACAATGAGAAAGGGAACACAATGAGAAAGGGAACACAATGAGTAAGGGAATACAAAGAGAAAGGGAACACAATGAGAAAGGGAACACAATGAGAAAGGGAACACAATGAGAAAGGGAATACAGTGAGAAAGGGAATACAATGAGGAAGGGAACACAATGAGAAAGGGAACACAATGAGAAAGGGAATACAATGAGAATGGGAACACAATGAGAAAGGGAACACAATGAGAAAGGGAACACAATGAGAAAAGGAATACAATGAGAAAGGGAACACAATGAGAAAGGGAACAGAATGAGAAAGGGAACACAATGAGAAAGGGAATACAATGAGAAAGGGAACACAATGAGAAAGGGAACACAATGAGAAAGGGAACACAATGAGAAAGGGAATACAATGAGAAAAGGAACACAATGAGAAAGGGAACACAATGAGAAAAGGAACACAATGAGAAATTGAACTCAATGAGAACGGGAACGCAATGACAAAGGGAATGCAATTAGAAAGGGAACACAATGAGAAAGGGAGTACAATGAGAAAGGGAACACAATGAGAAAGATAACACAATGAGAAAGCGAACACAATGAGAAAAGGAACACAAAGAGAAAGGGAACACAATGAGAAAGGGAACACAATGAGAAAAGGAACACAATGCGAAAGGGAACACAATGAGAAAGGGAACACAATGAGAAAGAGAACACAATGAGAAAGCGAACACAATGAGAAAAGGAACACAAAGAGAAAGGGAACACAATGAGAAAGGGAGCACAATGAGAAAAGGAACACAATGCGAAAGGGAATACAATGAGAAAAGGAACACAATTAGAAAGAGAACACAATGAGAAAGCGAACACAATGAGAAAAGGAACAAAAAGAGAAAGGGAACACAATGAGAAAGGGAACACAATGAGAAAAGGAACACAATGCGAAAGGGAACACAATGAGAAAGAGAACACAATGAGAAAGCGAACACAATGAGAAAGGGAACACAATGAGAAAGGGAACACAAAGAGAAAGGGAACACAATGAGTAAGGGAACACAATGAGAAAGGGAACACAATGAGAAAGGGAATACAATGAGAAAGGGGACACAATGAGAAAGGGAACACAATGAGAAAGGGAACACAATGAGAAAGGGAACACAATGAGAAAGGGAACACAATGAGAAAGGGAACACAATGAGAAAAGGAACACAAAGAGAAAGGGAACACAATGAGAAAGGGAACACAATGAGAAAAGGAACACAATGAGAAAGGGAACACAATGAGAAAGGGAATACAATGAGAAAAGGAACACAATGAGAAAGAGAACACAATGAGAAAGCGAACACAATGAGAAAAGGAACACAAAGTGAAAGGGAACACAATGAGAAAGGGAACACAATGAGAAAAGGAACACAATGCGAAAGGGAACACAATGAGAAAGGGAACACAATGAGAAAGGGATCACAACGAGAAAGGGAACACAATGGGAAAGGGAACACAACGAGAGAGGGAACACAATGCGAAAGGGAACACAATGAGAAAAGGAATACAATGAGAAAAGGAACACAATGAGAAAGGGAATACAAAGAGAAAGGGAACACAATGAGAAAGGGAACACAATGAGAAAGGGAACACAAAGAGAAAGGGAACAGAATGAGAAAGGGATCACAAAGAGAACGGGAATACAATGAGAAGGGGAATACAGTGAGAAAGGGAATACAATGAGAACGGGAACACAATGAGAAAGGGAACACAATGAGAAAGGTAACGCAATGAGAAAGGGAACACAATGAGAAAAGGAATACAATGAGAAAGGGAACACAATGAGAAAGGGAACAGAATGAGAAAGGGAACACAATGAGAAAGGGAATACAATGAGAAAGGGAACACAATGAGAAAGGGAACACAATGAGAAAGGGAACATAATGAGAAAGGGAATACAATGAGAAAAGGAACACAATGAGAAAGAAAACACAATGAGAAAGGGAACACAATGAGAAAGGGAACACAGTGAGAACGGGAACACAACGAGAAAGGGAACACAACGAGAAAGGGAACACAATGAGAAAAGGAACACAATGAGAAAGGGAACACAATGAGAAAGGGAACACAATGAGAAAGGGATTACAATGAGAAAGGGACACAATGAGAAAGGGAACACAATGAGAAAGGGAGCACAATAAGAAAAGGAATACTATGAGAAAGGGAACACAATGAGAAAGGGAATACAAAGAGAAAGGGAACACAATGAGAAAGGGAACACAATGAGAAAGGGAACACAATGAGAAAAGGAATACAATGAGAAAGGGAACAGAATGAGAAAGGGAACACAAAGAGAAAGGGAATACAATGAGAAGGGGAATACAGTCAGAAAGGGAATACAATGAGAAAGGGAACACAATGAGAAAGGTTACACAATGAGAAGGGGAATACAATGAGAACGGGACACAATGAGAAAGGGAACACAATGAGAAAGGGAACACAATTTGAAAGGGAACACAATGAGAAAAGGAATACAATGAGAAAGGGAACACAATGAGAAAGAGAACACAATGAGAAAGGGAACACAATGAGAAAGGGAACACAATGAGAAAGGGAACACAATGAGTAAGGGAACACAATGAGAAAGGGAACACAATGAGAAAGGGAACACAATGAGAAAGGGAATACAATGAGAAAAGGAACACAATGAGAAAGGGAACACAATGAGAAAGGGAACACAATGAGAAAGGGAACTCAATGAGAAAGGGAACACAATGACAAAGGGAGTACAATTAGAAAGGGAACACAATGAGAAAGGGAGTACAATGAGAAAGTGAACACAATGAGAAAGGGAACACAATCAGAAAGGGAACAGAATGAGAAAGGGAACACAATGAGAAAGGGAATACAATGAGAAAGGGAACACAATGAGAAAGGGAACACAATGAGAAAGGGAACACAATGAGAAAGGGAACACAATGAGAAAAGGAATACAATGAGAAAGGGAACACAATGAGAAAGGGAACAGAATGAGAAAGGGAACACAATGAGAAAGGGAATACAATGAGAAAGGGAACACAATGAGAAAGGGAACACAATGAGAAAGGGAACACAATGAGAAAGGGAATACAATGAGAAAAGGAACACAATGAGAAAGGGAACACAATGAGAAAAGGAACACAATGAGAAATTGAACTCAATGAGAACGGGAACGCAATGACAACGGGAATGCAATTAGAAAGGGAACACAATGAGAAAGGGAGTACAATGAGAAAGGGAACACAATGAGAAAGAGAACACAATGAGAAAGCGAACACAATGAGAAAAGGAACACAAAGAGAAAGGGAACACAATGAGAAAGGGAACACAATGAGAAAAGGAACACAATGCGAAAGGGAACACAATGAGAAAGGGAACACAATGAGAAAGAGAACACAATGAGAAAGCGAACACAATGAGAAAAGGAACACAAAGAGAAAGGGAACACAATGAGAAAGGGAACACAATGAGAAAAGGAACACAATGCGAAAGGGAATACAATGAGAAAAGGAACACAATTAGAAAGAGAACACAATGAGAAAGCGAACACAATGAGAAAAGGAACAAAAAGAGAAAGGGAACACAATGAGAAAGGGAACACAATGAGAAAAGGAACACAATGCGAAAGGGAACACAATGAGAAAGAGAACACAATGAGAAAGCGAACACAATGAGAAAAGGAACACAAAGAGAAAGGGAACAAAATGAGAAAGGAAACACAATGAGAAAAGGAACACAATGCGAAAGGGAAAACAATGAGAAAAGGAACACAATTAGAAAGAGAACACAATGAGAAAGCGAACACAATGAGAAAAGGAACACAAAGAGAAAGGGAACACAATGAGAAAGGGAACACAATGAGAAAAGGAACACAATGCGAAAGGGAACACAATGAGAAAGGGAAAACAATGAGAAAGGGATCACAACGAGAAAGGGAACACAATGAGAAAGGGATCACAACGAGAAAAGGAACACAATGAGAAAGGGAACACAACGAGAAAGGGAACACAATGAGAAAGGGAACACAACGAGAAAGGGCACACAATGAGAAAGGGATCACAATGAGAAAGGGAACACAATGAGAAAGGGAACACAGTGAGAACGGGAACACAACGAGAAAGGGAACACAACGAGAAAGGGAACACAATGAGAAAAGGAACACAATGAGAAAGGGAACACAATGAGAAAGGGAACACAATGAGAAAGGGATTACAATGAGATAGGGACACAATGAGAAAGGGAACACAATGAGAAAGGGAGCACAATGAGAAAAGGAATACTATGAGAAAGGGAACACAATGAGAAAGGGAATACAAAGAGAAAGGGAACACAATGAGAAAGGGAACACAATGAGAAAGGGAACACAATGAGAAAAGGAATACAATGAGAAAGGGAACAGAATGAGAAAGGGAACACAAAGAGAAAGGGAATACAATGAGAAGGGGAATACAGTCAGAAAGGGAATACAATGAGAAAGGGAACACAATGAGAAAGGGAACACAATGAGAAGGGGAATACAATGAGAACGGGACACAATGAGAAAGGGAACACAATGAGAAAGGGAACACAATTTGAAAGGGAACACAATGAGAAAAGGAATACAATGAGAAAGGGAACACAATGAGAAAGGGAACACAATGAGAAAGGGAACACAATGAGAAAGGGAACACAATGAGTAAGGGAATACAATGAGAAAGGGAGCACAATGAGAAAGGGAACACAATGAGAAAGGGAACACAATGAGAAAGGGAATACAATGAGAAAAGGAACACAATGAGAAAGGGAACACAATGAGAAAGGGAACACAATGAGAAAGGGAACTCAATGAGAAAGGGAACACAATGACAAAGGGAGTACAATTAGTAAGGGAACACAATGAGAAAGGGAGTACAATGAGAAAGGGAACACAATGAGAAAGGGAACACAATGAGAAAGGGAACAGAATGAGAAAGGGAACACAATGAGAAAGGGAATACAATGAGAAAGGGAACACAATGAGAAAGGGAACACAATGAGAAAGGGAACACAATGAGAAAGGGAATACAATGAGAAAAGGAACACAATGAGAAAGGGAACACAATGAGAAAGGGAACACAATGAGAAAGGGAACACAATGAGTAAGGGAATACAAAGAGAAAGGGAACACAATGAGAAAGGGAACACAATGAGAAAGGGAACACAATGAGAAAGGGAATACAGTGAGAAAGGGAATACAATGAGGAAGGGAACACAATGAGAAAGGGAACACAATGAGAAAGGGAATACAATGAGAACGGGAACACAATGAGAAAGGGAACACAATGAGAAAGGGAACACAATGAGAAAGGGAACACAATGAGAAAAGGAATACAATGAGAAAGGGAACACAATGAGAAAGGGAACAGAATGAGAAAGGGAACACAATGAGAAAGGGCATACAATGAGAAAGGGAACACAATGAGAAAGGGAACACAATGAGAAAGGGAACACAATGAGAAAGGGAATACAATGAGAAAAGGAACACAATGAGAAAGGGAACACAATGAGAAAAGGAACACAATGAGAAATTGAACTCAATGAGAACGGGAACGCAATGACAAAGGGAATGCAATTAGAAAGGGAACACAATGAGAAAGGGAGTACAATGAGAAAGGGAACACAATGAGAAAAAGAACACAATGAGAAAGCGAACACAATGAGAAAAGGAACACAAAGAGAAAGGGAACACAATGAGAAAGGGAACACAATGAGAAAAGGAACACAATGCGAAAGGGAACACAATGAGAAAGGGAACACAATGAGAAAGAGAACACAATGAGAAAGGGAACACAATGAGAAAAGGAACACAAAGAGAAAGGGAACACAATGAGAAAGGGAACACAATGAGAAAAGGAACACAATGCGAAAGGGAATACAATGAGAAAAGGAACACAATTAGAAAGAGAACACAATGAGAAAGCGAACACAATGAGAAAAGGAACAAAAAGAGAAAGGGAACACAATGAGAAAGGGAACACAATGAGAAAAGGAACACAATGCGAAAGGGAACACAATGAGAAAGAGAACACAATGAGAAAGCGAACACAATGAGAAAGGGAACACAATGAGAAAGGGAACACAAAGAGAAAGGGAACACAATGAGAAAGGGAACACAATGAGAAAGGGAACACAATGAGAAAGGGAATACAATGAGAAAGGGGACACAATGAGAAAGGGAACACAATGAGAAAGGGAACACAATGAGAAAGGGAACACAATGAGAAAGGGAACACAATGAGAAAAGGAACACAAAGAGAAAGGGAACACAATGAGAAAGGGAACACAATGAGAAAAGGAACACAATGAGAAAGGGAACACAATGAGAAAGGGAATACAATGAGAAAAGGAACACAATGAGAAGGAGAACACAATGAGAAAGCGAACACAAAGAGAAAAGGAACACAAAGAGAAAGGGAACACAATGAGAAAGGGAACACAATGAGAAAAGGAACACAATGCGAAAGGGAACACAATGAGAAAGGGAACACAATGAGAAAGGGATCACAACGAGAAAGGGAACACAATGGGAAAGGGAACACAACGAGAGAGGGAACACAATGAGAAAGGGAGCACAACGAGAAAAGGAATACAATGAGAAAGGGAACACAATGAGAAAGGGAATACAAAGAGAAAGGGAACACAATGAGAAAGGGAACACAATGAGAAAGGGAACACAAAGAGAAAGGGAACAGAATGAGAAAGGGATCACAAAGAGAAAGGGAATACAATGAGAAGGGGAATACAGTGAGAAAGGGAATACAATGAGAACGGGAACACAATGAGAAAGGGAACACAATGAGAAAGGTAACGCAATGAGAAAGGGAACACAATGAGAAAAGGAATACAATGAGAAAGGGAACACAATGAGAAAGGGAACAGAATGAGAAAGGGAACACAATGAGAAAGGGAATACAATGAGAAAGGGAACACAATGAGAAAGGGAACACAATGAGAAAGGGAACACAATGAGAAAGGGAATACAATGAGAAAAGGAACACAATGAGAAAGAAAACACAATGAGAAAGGGAACACAATGAGAAAGGGAACACAGTGAGAACGGGAACACAACGAGAAAGGGAACACAACGAGAAAGGGAACACAATGAGAAAAGGAACACAATGAGAAAGGGAACACAATGAGAAAGGGAACACAATGAGAAAGGGATTACAATGAGAAAGGGACACAATGAGAAAGGGAACACAATGAGAAAGGGAGCACAATGAGAAAAGGAATACTATGAGAAAGGGAACACAATGAGAAAGGGAATAAAAAGAGAAAGGGAACACAATGAGAAAGGGAACACAATGAGAAAGGGAACACAATGAGAAAAGGAATACAATGAGAAAGGGAACAGAATGAGAAAGGGAACACAAAGAGAAAGGGAATACAATGAGAAGGGGAATACAGTCAGAAAGGGAATACAATGAGAAAGGGAACACAATGAGAAAGGGAACACAATGAGAAGGGGAATACAATGAGAACGGGACACAATGAGAAAGGGAACACAATGAGAAAGGGAACACAATTTGAAAGGGAACACAATGAGAAAAGGAATACAATGAGAAAGGGAACACAATGAGAAAGGGAACACAATGAGAAAGGGAACACAATGAGAAAGGGAACACAATGACTAAGGGATTACAATGAGAAAGGGAACACAATGAGAAAGGGAACACAATGAGAAAGGGAACACAAAGAGAAAGGGAATACAATGAGAAAAGGAACACAATGAGAAAGGGAACACAATGAGAAAGGGAACACAATGAGAAAGGGAACTCAATGAGAAAGGGAACACAATGACAAAGGGAGTACAATTAGAAAGGGAACACAATGAGAAAGGGAACACAATGAGAAAGGGAACAGAATGAGAAAGGGAACACAATGAGTAAGGGAATACAAAGAGAAAGGGAACACAATGAGAAAGGGAACACAATGAGAAAGGGAACACAATGAGAAAGGGAATACAGTGAGACAGGGAATACAATGAGGAAGGGAACACAATGAGAAAGGGAACACAATGAGAAAGGGAATACAATGAGAACGGGAACGCAATGAGAAAGGGAACACAATGAGAAAGGGAACACAATGAGAAAGGGAACACAATGAGAAAAGGAATACAATGAGAAAGGGAACACAATGAGAAAGGGAACAGAATGAGAAAGGGAACACAATGAGAAAGGGAATACAATGAGAAAGGGAACACAATGAGAAAGGGAACACAATGAGAAAGGGAACACAATGAGAAAGGGAATACAATGAGAAAAGGAACACAATGAGAAAGGGAACACAATGAGAAAAGGAACACAATGAGAAATTGAACTCAATGAGAACGGGAACGCAATGACAAAGGGAATGCAATTAGAAAGGGAACACAATGAGAAAGGGAGTACAATGAGAAAGGGAACACAATGAGAAAGAGAACACAATGAGAAAGCGAACACAATGAGAAAAGGAACACAAAGAGAAAGGGAACACAATGAGAAAGGGAACACAATGAGAAAAGGAACACAATGCGAAAGGGAACACAATGAGAAAGGGAACACAATGAGAAAGAGAACACAATGAGAAAGCGAACACAATGAGAAAAGGAATACAAAGAGAAAGGGAACACAATGAGAAAGGGAACACAATGAGAAAAGGAACACAATGCGAAAGGGAATACAATGAGAAAAGGAACACAATTAGAAAGAGAACACAATGAGAAAGCGAACACAATGAGAAAAGGAACAAAAAGAGAAAAGGAACACAATGAGAAAGGGAACACAATGAGAAAAGGAACACAATGCGAAAGGGAACACAATGAGAAAGAGAACACAATGAGAAAGCGAACACAATGAGAAAGGGAACACAATGAGAAAGGGAACACAAAGAGAAAGGGAACACAATGAGAAAGGGAACACAATGAGAAAGGGAACACAATGAGAAAGGGAATACAATGAGAAAGGGGACACAATGAGAAAGGGAACACAATGAGAAAGGGAACACAATGAGAAAGGGAACACAATGAGAAAAGGAACACAAAGAGAAAGGGAACACAATGAGAAAGGGAACACAATGAGAAAAGGAACACAATGAGAAAGGGAACACAATGAGAAAGGGAATACAATGAGAAATGGAACACAATGAGAAAGAGAACACAATGAGAAAGCGAACACAATGAGAAAAGGAACACAAAGAGAAAGGGAACACAATGAGAAAGGGAACACAATGAGAAAGGGAATACAATGAGAAAAGGAACACAATTAGAAAGGGAACACAATGAGAAAAGGAACACAATGAGAAATTGAACTCAATGAGAATGGGAACGCAATGACAAAGGGAATGCAATTAGAAAGGGAACACAATGAGAAAGGGAGTACAATGAGAAAGGGAACACAATGAGAAAGAGAACACAATGAGAAAGGGAACACAATGAGAAAGGGAACACAAAGAGAAAGGGAACACAATGAGAAAGGGAACACAATGAGAAAGGGAACACAATGAGAAAGGGAATACAATGAGAAAGGGGACACAATGAGAAAGGGATCACAATGAGAAAGGGAACACAATGAGAAAGGGAACACAATGAGAAAAGGAACACAAAGAGAAAGGGAACACAATGAGAAAGGGAACACAATGAGAAAAGGAACACAATGAGAAAGGGAACACAATGAGAAAGGGAATACAATGAGAAATGGAACACAATGAGAAAGAGAACACAATGAGAAAGCGAACACAATGAGAAAAGGAACACAAAGAGAAAGGGAACACAATGAGAAAGGGAACACAATGAGAAAGGGAATACAATGAGAAAAGCAACACAATGAGAAAGGGAACACAATGAGAAAAGGAACACAATGAGAAATTGAACTCAATGAGAACGGGAACGCAATGACAAAGGGAATGCAATTAGAAAGGGAACACAATGAGAAAGGGAGTACAATGAGAAAGGGAACACAATGAGAAAGAGAACACAATGAGAAAGCGAACACAATGAGAAAAGGAACACAAAGAGAAAGGGAACACAATGAGAAAGGGAACACAATGAGAAAAGGAACACAATGCGAAAGGGAACACAATGAGAAAGGGAACACAATGAGAAAGAGAACACAATGAGAAAGCGAACACAATGAGAAAAGGAATACAAAGAGAAAGGGAACACAATGAGAAAGGGAACACAATGAGAAAAGGAACACAATGCGAAAGGGAATACAATGAGAAAAGGAACACAATTAGAAAGAGAACACAATGAGAAAGCGAACACAATGAGAAAAGGAACAAAAAGAGAAAGGGAACACAATGAGAAAGGGAACACAATGAGAAAAGGAACACAATGCGAAAGGGAACACAATGAGAAAGAGAACACAATGAGAAAGCGAACACAATGAGAAAAGGAACACAAAGAGAAAGGGAACAAAATGAGAAAGGAAACACAATGAGAAAAGGAACACAATGCGAAAGGGAAAACAATGAGAAAAGGAACACAATTAGAAAGAGAACACAATGAGAAAGCGAACACAATGAGAAAAGGAACACAAAGAGAAAGGGAACACAATGAGAAAGGGAACACAATGAGAAAAGGAACACAATGCGAAAGGGAACACAATGAGAAAGGGAAAACAATGAGAAAGGGATCACAACGAGAAAGGGAACACAATGAGAAAAGGAACACAATGAGAAAGGGAACACAATGAGAAAGGGAACACAATGAGAAAGGGATTACAATGAGATAGGGACACAATGAGAAAGGGAACACAATGAGAAAGGGAGCACAATGAGAAAAGGAATACTATGAGAAAGGGAACACAATGAGAAAGGGAATACAAAGAGAAAGGGAACACAATGAGAAAGGGAACACAATGAGAAAGGGAACACAATGAGAAAAGGAATACAATGAGAAAGGGAACAGAATGAGAAAGGGAACACAAAGAGAAAGGGAATACAATGAGAAGGGGAATACAGTCAGAAAGGGAATACAATGAGAAAGGGAACACAATGAGAAAGGGAACACAATGAGAAGGGGAATACAATGAGAACGGGACACAATGAGAAAGGGAACACAATGAGAAAGGGAACACAATTTGAAAGGGAACACAATGAGAAAAGGAATACAATGAGAAAGGGAACACAATGAGAAAGGGAACACAATGAGAAAGGGAACACAATGAGAAAGGGAACACAATGAGTAAGGGAATACAATGAGAAAGGGAGCACAATGAGAAAGGGAACACAATGAGAAAGGGAACACAATGAGAAAGGGAATACAATGAGAAAAGGAACACAATGAGAAAGGGAACACAATGAGAAAGGGAACACAATGAGAAAGGGAACTCAATGAGAAAGGGAACACAATGACAAAGGGAGTACAATTAGTAAGGGAACACAATGAGAAAGGGAGTACAATGAGAAAGGGAACACAATGAGAAAGGGAACACAATGAGAAAGGGAACAGAATGAGAAAGGGAACACAATGAGAAAGGGAATACAATGAGAAAGGGAACACAATGAGAAAGGGAACACAATGAGAAAGGGAACACAATGAGAAAGGGAATACAATGAGAAAAGGAACACAATGAGAAAGGGAACACAATGAGAAAGGGAACACAATGAGAAAGGGAACACAATGAGTAAGGGAATACAAAGAGAAAGGGAACACAATGAGAAAGGGAACACAATGAGAAAGGGAACACAATGAGAAAGGGAATACAGTGAGAAAGGGAATACAATGAGGAAGGGAACACAATGAGAAAGGGAACACAATGAGAAAGGGAATACAATGAGAACGGGAACACAATGAGAAAGGGAACACAATGAGAAAGGGAACACAATGAGAAAGGGAACACAATGAGAAAAGGAATACAATGAGAAAGGGAACACAATGAGAAAGGGAACAGAATGAGAAAGGGAACACAATGAGAAAGGGCATACAATGAGAAAGGGAACACAATGAGAAAGGGAACACAATGAGAAAGGGAACACAATGAGAAAGGGAATACAATGAGAAAAGGAACACAATGAGAAAGGGAACACAATGAGAAAAGGAACACAATGACAAATTGAACTCAATGAGAACGGGAACGCAATGACAAAGGGAATGCAATTAGAAAGGGAACACAATGAGAAAGGGAGTACAATGAGAAAGGGAACACAATGAGAAAAAGAACACAATGAGAAAGCGAACACAATGAGAAAAGGAACACAAAGAGAAAGGGAACACAATGAGAAAGGGAACACAATGAGAAAAGGAACACAATGCGAAAGGGAACACAATGAGAAAGGGAACACAATGAGAAAGAGAACACAATGAGAAAGCGAACACAATGAGAAAAGGAACACAAAGAGAAAGGGAACACAATGAGAAAGGCAACACAATGAGAAAAGGAACACAATGCGAAAGGGAATACAATGAGAAAAGGAACACAATTAGAAAGAGAACACAATGAGAAAGCGAACACAATGAGAAAAGGAACAAAAAGAGAAAGGGAACACAATGAGAAAGGGAACACAATGAGAAAGGGAACACAATGAGAAAGGGAATACAATGAGAAAAGGAACACAATGAGAAAGAAAACACAATGAGAAAGGGAACACAATGAGAAAGGGAACACAGTGAGAACGGGAACACAACGAGAAAGGGAACACAACGAGAAAGGGAACACAATGAGAAAAGGAACACAATGAGAAAGGGAACACAATGAGAAAGGGAACACAATGAGAAAGGGATTACAATGAGAAAGGGACACAATGAGAAAGGGAACACAATGAGAAAGGGAGCACAATGAGAAAAGGAATACTATGAGAAAGGGAACACAATGAGAAAGGGAATAAAAAGAGAAAGGGAACACAATGAGAAAGGGAACACAATGAGAAAGGGAACACAATGAGAAAAGGAATACAATGAGAAAGGGAACAGAATGAGAAAGGGAACACAAAGAGAAAGGGAATACAATGAGAAGGGGAATACAGTCAGAAAGGGAATACAATGAGAAAGGGAACACAATGAGAAAGGGAACACAATGAGAAAAGGAACACAATGCGAAAGGGAACACAATGAGAAAGGGAACACAATGAGAAAGAGAACACAATGAGAAAGCGAACACAATGAGAAAAGGAACACAAAGAGAAAGGGAACACAATGAGAAAGGGAACACAATGAGAAAAGGAACACAATGCGAAAGGGAATACAATGAGAAAAGGAACACAATTAGAAAGAGAACACAATGAGAAAGCGAACACAATGAGAAAAGGAACAAAAAGAGAAAGGGAACACAATGAGAAAGGGAACACAATGAGAAAGGGAACACAATGAGAAAGGGAATACAATGAGAAAAGGAACACAATGAGAAAGAAAACACAATGAGAAAGGGAACACAATGAGAAAGGGAACACAGTGAGAACGGGAACACAACGAGAAAGGGAACACAACGAGAAAGGGAACACAATGAGAAAAGGAACACAATGAGAAAGGGAACACAATGAGAAAGGGAACACAATGAGAAAGGGATTACAATGAGAAAGGGACACAATGAGAAAGGGAACACAATGAGAAAGGGAGCACAATGAGAAAAGGAATACTATGAGAAAGGGAACACAATGAGAAAGGGAATAAAAAGAGAAAGGGAACACAATGAGAAAGGGAACACAATGAGAAAAGGAATACAATGAGAAAGGGAACAGAATGAGAAAGGGAACACAAAGAGAAAGGGAATACAATGAGAAGGGGAATACAGTCAGAAAGGGAATACAATGAGAAAGGGAACACAATGAGAAAGGGAACACAATGAGAAGGGGAATACAATGAGAACGGGACACAATGAGAAAGGGAACACAATGAGAAAGGGAACACAATTTGAAAGGGAACACAATGAGAAAAGGAATACAATGAGAAAGGGAACACAATGAGAAAGGGAACACAATGAGAAAGGGAACACAATGAGAAAGGGAACACAATGACTAAGGGAATACAATGAGAAAGGGAACACAATGAGAAAGGGAACACAATGAGAAAGGGAACACAAAGAGAAAGGGAATACAATGAGAAAAGGAACACAATGAGAAAGGGAACACAATGAGAAAGGGAACACAATGAGAAAGGGAACTCAATGAGAAAGGGAACACAATGACAAAGGGAGTACAATTAGAAAGGGAACACAATGAGAAAGGGAACACAATGAGAAAGGGAACAGAATGAGAAAGGGAACACAATGAGTAAGGGAATACAAAGAGAAAGGGAACACAATGAGAAAGGGAACACAATGAGAAAGGGAACACAATGAGAAAGGGAATACAGTGAGACAGGGAATACAATGAGGAAGGGAACACAATGAGAAAGGGAACACAATGAGAAAGGGAATACAATGAGAACGGGAACGCAATGAGAAAGGGAACACAATGAGAAAGGGAACACAATGAGAAAGGGAACACAATGAGAAAAGGAATACAAAGAGAAAGGGAACACAATGAGAAAGGGAACAGAATGAGAAAGGGAACACAATGAGAAAGGGAATACAATGAGAAAGGGAACACAATGAGAAAGGGAACACAATGAGAAAGGGAACACAATGAGAAAGGGAATACAATGAGAAAAGGAACACAATGAGAAAGAAAACACAATGAGAAAGGGAACACAATGAGAAAGGGAACACAGTGAGAACGGGAACACAACGAGAAAGGGAACACAACGAGAAAGGGAACACAATGAGAAAAGGAACACAATGAGAAAGGGAACACAATGAGAAAGGGAACACAATGAGAAAGGGATTACAATGAGAAAGGGACACAATGAGAAAGGGAACACAATGAGAAAGGGAGCACAATGAGAAAAGGAATACTATGAGAAAGGGAACACAATGAGAAAGGGAATAAAAAGAGAAAGGGAACACAATGAGAAAGGGAACACAATGAGAAAAGGAATACAATGAGAAAGGGAACAGAATGAGAAAGGGAACACAAAGAGAAAGGGAATACAATGAGAAGGGGAATACAGTCAGAAAGGGAATACAATGAGAAAGGGAACACAATGAGAAAGGGAACACAATGAGAAGGGGAATACAATGAGAACGGGACACAATGAGAAAGGGAACACAATGAGAAAGGGAACACAATTTGAAAGGGAACACAATGAGAAAAGGAATACAATGAGAAAGGGAACACAATGAGAAAGGGAACACAATGAGAAAGGGAACACAATGAGAAAGGGAACACAATGACTAAGGGAATACAATGAGAAAGGGAACACAATGAGAAAGGGAACACAATGAGAAAGGGAACACAAAGAGAAAGGGAATACAATGAGAAAAGGAACACAATGAGAAAGGGAACACAATGAGAAAGGGAACACAATGAGAAAGGGAACTCAATGAGAAAGGGAACACAATGACAAAGGGAGTACAATTAGAAAGGGAACACAATGAGAAAGGGAACACAATGAGAAAGGGAACAGAATGAGAAAGGGAACACAATGAGTAAGGGAATACAAAGAGAAAGGGAACACAATGAGAAAGGGAACACAATGAGAAAGGGAACACAATGAGAAAGGGAATACAGTGAGACAGGGAATACAATGAGGAAGGGAACACAATGAGAAAGGGAACACAATGAGAAAGGGAATACAATGAGAACGGGAACGCAATGAGAAAGGGAACACAATGAGAAAGGGAACACAATGAGAAAGGGAACACAATGAGAAAAGGAATACAAAGAGAAAGGGAACACAATGAGAAAGGGAACAGAATGAGAAAGGGAACACAATGAGAAAGGGAATACAATGAGAAAGGGAACACAATGAGAAAGGGAACACAATGAGAAAGGGAACACAATGAGAAAGGGAATACAATGAGAAAAGGAACAAAATGAGAAAGGGAACACTATGAGAAAAGGAACACAATGAGAAATTGAACTCAATGAGAACGGGAACGCAAAGACAAAGGGAATGCAATTAGAAAGGGAACACAATGAGAAAGGGAGTACAATGAGAAAGGGAACACAATGAGAAAGAGAACACAATGAGAAAGCGAACACAATGAGAAAAGGAACACAAAGAGAAAGGGAACACAATGAGAAAGGGAACACAATGAGAAAAGGAACACAATGCGAAAGGGAACACAATGATAAAGGGAACACAATGAGAAAGAGAACACAATGAGAAAGCGAACACAATGAGAAAAGGAACACAAAGAGAAAGGGAACACAATGAGAAAGGGAACACAATGAGAAAAGGAACACAATGCGAAAGGGAATACAATGAGAAAAGGAACACAATTAGAAAGAGAACACAATGAGAAAGCGAACACAATGAGAAAAGGAACAAAAAGAGAAAAGGAACACAATGAGAAAGGGAACACAATGAGAAAAGGAACACAATGCGAAAGGGAACACAATGAGAAAGAGAACACAATGAGAAAGCGAACACAATGAGAAAGGGAACACAATGAGAAAGGGAACACAAAGAGAAAGGGAACACAATGAGAAAGGGAACACAATGAGAAAGGGAACACAATGAGAAAGGGAATACAATGAGAAAGGGGACACAATGAGAAAGGGAACACAATGAGAAAGGGAACACAATGAGAAAGGGAACACAATGAGAAAAGGAACACAAAGAGAAAGGGAACACAATGAGAAAGGGAACACAATGAGAAAAGGAACACAATGAGAAAGGGAACACAATGAGAAAGGGAACACAATGAGAAAGGGAACACAAAGAGAAAGGGAACAGAATGAGAAAGGGTTCAAAAAGAGAAAGGGAATACAATGAGAAGGGGAATACAGTGAGAAAGGGAATACAATGAGAACGGGAACACAATGAGAAAGGGAACACAATGAGAAAGGTAATGCAATGAGAAAGGGAACACAATGAGAAAAGGAATACAATGAGAAAGGGAACACAATGAGAAAGGGAACAGAATGAGAAAGGGAACACAATGAGAAAGGGATCACAACGAGAAAGGGAACACAATGGGAAAGGGAACACAACGAGAGAGGGAACACAATGAGAAAGGGAACACAACGAGAAAAGGAATACAATGAGAAAGGGAACACAATGAGAAAGGGTATACAAATAGAAAGGGAACACAATGAGAAAGGGAACACAATGAGAAAGGGAACACAAAGAGAAAGGGAACAGAATGAGAAAGGGATCAAAAAGAGAAAGGGAATACAATGAGAAGGGGAATACAGTGAGAAAGGGAATACAATGAGAACGGGAACACAATGAGAAAGGGAACACAATGAGAAAGGTAACGCAATGAGAAAGGGAACACAATGAGAAAAGGAATACAATGCGAAAGGGAACACAATGAGAAAGGGAACAGAATGAGAAAGGGAACACAATGAGAAAGGGAATACAATGAGAAAGGGAACACAATGAGAAAGGGAACACAATGAGAAAGGGAACACAATGAGAAAGGGAATACAATGAGAAAAGGAACACAATGAGAAAGAAAACACAATGAGAAAAGGAACACAATGAGAAATTGAACTCAATGAGAATGGGAACGCAATGACAAAGGGAATACAATTAGAAAGGGAACACAATGAGAAAGGGAGTACAATGAGAAAGGGAACACAATGAGAAAGAGAACACAATGAGAAAGCGAACACAATGAGAAAAGGAACACAAAGAGAAAGGGAACACAATGAGAAAGGGAACACAATGAGAAAAGGAACACAATGCGAAAGGGAACACAATGAGAAAGGGAACACAATGAGAAAGAGAACACAATGAGAAAGCGAACACAATGAGAAAAGGAACACAAAGAGAAAGGGAACAAAATGAGAAAGGGAAGACAATGAGAAAAGGAACACAATGCAAAAGGGAAAACAATGAGAAAAGGAACACAATTAGAAAGAGAACACAATGAGAAAGCGAACACAATGAGAAAAGGAACACAAAGAGAAAGGGAACACAGTGAGAAAGGGAACACAATGAGAAAAGGAACACAATGCGAAAGGGAACACAATGAGAAAGGGAAAACAATGAGAAAGGGATCACAACGAGAAAGGGAACACAATGAGAAAGGGATCACAACGAGAAAAGGAACACAATGAGAAAGGGAACACTACGAGAAAGGGAACACAATGAGAAAGGGAACACAACGAGAAAGGGCACACAATGAGAAAGGGATCACAATGAGAAAGGGAACACAATGAGAAAGGGAACACAGTGAGAACGGGAGCACAACGAGAAAGGGGACACAATGAGAAAGGGAACACAATGAGAAAAGGAACACAATGAGAAAGGGAACACAATGAGAAAGGGAACACAATGAGAAAGGGATTACAATGAGAAAGGGACACAATGAGAAAGGGAACACAATGAGAAAGGGAGCACAATGAGAAAAGGAATACTATGAGAAAGGGAACACAATGAGAAAGGGAATACAAAGAGAAAGGGAACACAATGAGAAAGGGAACACAATGAGAAAGGGAACACAATGAGAAAAGGAATACAATGAGAAAGGGAACAGAATGAGAAAGGGAACACAAAGAGAAAGGGAATACAATGAGAAGGGGAATACAGTCAGAAAGGGAATACAATGAGAAAGGGAACACAATGAGAAAGGGAACACAATGAGAAGGGGAATACAATGAGAACGGGACACAATGAGAAAGGGAACACAATGAGAAAGGGAACACAATTTGAAGGGGAACACAATGAGAAAAGGAATACAATGAGAAAGGGAACACAATGAGAAAGGGAACACAATGAGAAAGGGAACACAATGAGAAAGGGAGCACAATGAGTAAGGGAATACAATGAGAAAGGGAACACAATGAGAAAGGGAACACAATGAGAAAGGGAACACAATGAGAAAGGGAATACAATGAGAAAAGGAACACAATGAGAAAGGGAACACAATGAGAAAGGGAACACAATGAGAAAGGGAACTCAATGAGAAAGGGAACACAATGACAAAGGGAGTACAATTAGAAAGGGAACACAATGAGAAAGGGAGTACAATGAGAAAGGGAACACAATGAGAAAGGGAACACAATGAGAAAGGGAATACAATGAGAAAGGGAACACAATGAGAAAGGGAACACAATGAGAAAGGGAACACAATGAGAAAGGGAACACAATGAGAAAGGGAACACAATGAGAAAGGGAACACAATGAGAAAAGGAACACAAAGAGAAAGGGAACACAATGAGAAAGGGAACACAATGAGAAAAGGAACATAATGAGAAAGGGAACACAATGAGAAAGGGAATACAATGAGAAAAGGAACACAAAGAGAAAGGGAACACAATGAGAAAGGGAACACAATGAGAAAAGGAACACAATGAGAAAGGGAACACAATGAGAAAGGGAATACAATGAGAAAAGGAACACAATGAGAAAGAGAACACAATGAGAAAGCGAACACAATGAGAAAAGGAACACAAAGAGAAATGGAACACAATGAGAAAGGGAACACAATGAGAAAAGGAACACAATGCGAAAGGGAACACAATGAGAAAGGGAACACAATGAGAAAGGAATCACAACGAGAACGGGAACACAATGGGAAAGGGAACACAACGAGAAAGGGAACACAATGAAAAAGGGAACAAAACGAGAAAGGGAACACAATGAGAAAGGGAACACAACGAGAAAGGGCACACAATGAGAAAGGGATCACAACGAGAAAGGGAACACAATGAGAAAGGGAACACAATGAGAAAGGGAACACAACGAGAAATGGAACACAACGAGAAAGGGAACACAATGAGAAAAGGAACACGATGTGAAAGGGAACGCAATGAGAAAGGGAACACAATGAGAAAGGGATTACAATGAGAATTGGACACAATGAGAAAGGGAACACAATGGGAAAGGGAGCACAATGAGAAAAGGAATACAATGAGAAAGGGAACACAATGAGAAAGGGACTACAAAGAGAAAGGGAACACAATGAGAAAGGGAACACAATGAGAAAGGGAACACAATGAGAAAACGAATACAATGAGAAAGGGAACAGAATGAGAAAGGGAACACAAAGAGAAAGGGAATACAATGAGAAGGGGAATACAGTGAGAAAGGGAATACAATGAGAAAGGGAACACAATGAGAAAGGGAGCACAATGAGAAAGGGAATACAATGAGAACGGGCACACAATGAGAAAGGGAACACAATGAGAAAGGGAACACAATGAGAAAGGGAACACAATGAGAAAAGGAATACAATGAGAAAGGGAACACAATGAGAAAGGGAACAGAATGAGAAAGGGAACACAATGAGAAAGGGAATACAATGAGAAAGGGAACAGAATGAGAAAGGGAGCACAATGAGAAAGGGAACACAATGAGAAAGGGAATACAATGAGAAAAGGAACACAATGAGAAAGGGAACACAATGAGAAAAGGAACACAATGAGAAATTGAACTCAATGAGAACGGGAACGCAATGACAAAGGGAATACAATCAGAAAGGGAACACAATGAGAAAGGGAGTACAATGAGAAAGGGAGCACAATGAGAAAAGGAACACAATGAGAAAGGGGACACAATGAGAATGGGAACACAATGAGAAAGGGAATACAATGAGAAAGGGAACTCACTGAGAAAGGGAACACAATGAGAAAGGGAACACAACGAGAAAGGGAACACAATGAGAAAGGGAACACAATGAGAAAGGGAACACAATGAGAAAAGGAACACAAAGAGAAAGGGAACACAATGAGAAAGGGAACACAATGAGAAAAGGAACACAATGAGAAAGGGAACACAATGAGAAAGGGAATACAATGAGAAATGGAACACAATGAGAAAGAGAACACAATGAGAAAGCGATCACAATGAGAAAAGGAACACAAAGAGAAAGGGAACACAATGAGAAAGGGAACACAATGAGAAAAGGAACACAATGCGAAAGGGAACACAATGAGAAAGGGAACACAATGAGAAAGGGATCACAACGAGAAAGGGAACACAATGGGAAAGGGAACACAACGAGAGAGGGTACACAATGAGAAAGGGAACACAACGAGAAAAGGAATACAATGAGAAAGGGAACACAATGAGAAAGGGAATACAAAGAGAAAGGGAACACAATGAGAAAGGGAACACAATGAGAAAGGGAACACAAAGAGAAAGGGAACAGAATGAGAAAGGGATCACAAAGAGAAAGGGAATACAATGAGAAGGGGAATACAGTGAGAAATGGAATACAATGAGAACGGGAACACAATGAGAAAGGGAACACAATGAGAAAGGTAACGCAATGAGAAAGGGAACACAATGAGAAAAGGAATACAATGAGAAAGGGAACACAATGAGAAAGGGAACAGAATGAGAAAGGGAACACAATGAGAAAGGGAATACAATGAGAAAGGGAACACAATGAGAAAGGGAACACAATGAGAAAGGGAACACAATGAGAAAGGGAATACAATGAGAAAAGGAACACAATGAGAAAGAAAACACAATGAGAAAAGGAACACAATGAGAAATTGAACTCAATGAGAATGGGAACGCAATGACAAAGGGAATACAATTAGAAAGGGAACACAATGAGAAAGGGAGTACAATGAGAAAGGGAACACAATGAGAAAGAGAACACAATGAGAAAGCGAACACAATGAGAAAAGGAACACAAAGAGAAAGGGAACACAATGAGAAAGGGAACACAATGAGAAAAGGAACACAATGCGAAAGGGAACACAATGAGAAAGGGAACACAATGAGAAAGAGAACACAATGAGAAAGCGAACACAATGAGAAAAGGAACACAAAGAGAAAGGGAACAAAATGAGAAAGGGAACACAATGAGAAAAGGAACACAATGCGAAAGGGAAAACAATGAGAAAAGGAACACAATTAGAAAGAGAACACAATGAGAAAGCGAACACAATGAGAAAAGGAACACAAAGAGAAAGGGAACACAATGAGAAAGGGAACACAATGAGAAAAGGAACACAATGCGAAAGGGAAAACAATGAGAAAGGGAAAACAATGAGAAAGGGATCACAACGAGAAAGGGAACACAATGAGAAAGGGATCACAACGAGAAAAGGAACACAATGAGAAAGGTAACACAACGAGAAAGGGAACACAATGAGAAAGGGAACACAACGAGAAAGGGCACACAATGAGAAAGGGATCACAATGAGAAAGGGAACACAATGAGAAAGGGAACACAGTGAGAACGGGAGCACAACGAGAAAGGGAACACAATGAGAAAGGGAACACAATGAGAAAAGGAACACAATGAGAAAGGGAACACAATGAGAAAGGGAACACAATGAGAAAGGGACTACAATGAGAAAGGGACACAATGAGAAAGGGAACACAATGAGAAAGGGAGCACAATGAGAAAAGGAATACTATGAGAAAGGGAACACAATGAGAAAGGGAATACAAAGAGAAAGGGAACACAATGAGAAAGGGAACACAATGAGAAAGGGAACACAATGAGAAAAGGAATACAATGAGAAAGGGAACAGAATGAGAAAGGGAACACAAAGAGAAAGGGAATACAATGAGAAGGGGAATACAGTCAGAAAGGGAATACAATGAGAAAGGGAACACAATGAGAAAGGGAACACAATGAGAAGGGGAATACAATGAGAACGGGACACAATGAGAAAGGGAACACAATGAGAAAGGGAACACAATTTGAAAGGGAACACAATGAGAAAAGGAATACAATGAGAAAGGGAACACAATGAGAAAGGGAACACAATGAGAAAGGGAACACAATGAGAAAGGGAACACAATGAGTAAGGGAATACAATGAGAAAGGGAACACAATGAGAAAGGGAACACAATGAGAAAGGGAACACAATGAGAAAGGGAATACAATGAGAAAAGGAACACAATGAGAAAGGGAACACAATGAGAAAGTGAACACAATGAGAAAGGGAACTCAATGAGAAAGGGAACACAATGACAAAGGGAGTACAATTAGAAAGGGAACACAATGAGAAAGGGAGTACAATGAGAAAGGGAACACAATGAGAAAGGGAACACAATGAGAAAGGGAATACAATGAGAAAGGGAACACAATGAGAAAGGGAACACAATGAGAAAGGGAACACAATGAGAAAGGGAACACAATGAGAAAGGGAACACAATGAGAAAGGGAACACAATGAGAAAAGGAACACAAAGAGAAAGGGAACACAATGAGAAAGGGAACACAATGAGAAAAGGAACATAATGAGAAAGGGATCACAATGAGAAAGGGAATACAATGAGAAAAGGAACACAAAGAGAAAGGGAACACAATGAGAAAGGGAACACAATGAGAAAAGGAACACAATGAGAAAGGGAACACAATGAGAAAGGGAATACAATGAGAAAAGGAACACAATGAGAAAGAGAACACAATGAGAAAGGGAACACAATGAGAAAGGAATCACAACGAGAACGGGAACACAATGGGAAAGGGAAGACAACGAGAAAGGGAACACAATGAAAAAGGGAACAAAACGAGAAAGGGAACACAATGAGAAAGGGAACACAACGAGAAAGGGCACACAATGAGAAAGGGATCACAACGAGAAAGGGAACACAATGAGAAAGGGAACACAATGAGAAAGGGAACACAACGAGAAATGGAACACAACGAGAAAGGGAACAAAATGAGAAAAGGAACACGATGAGAAAGGGAACACAATGAGAAAGGGAACACAATGAGAAAGGGATTACAATGAGAATTGGACACAATGAGAAAGGGAACACAATGGGAAAGGGAGCACAATGAGAAAAGGAATACAATGAGAAAGGGAACACAATGAGAAAGGGACTACAAAGAGAAAGGGAACACAATGAGAAAGGGAACACAATGAGAAAGGGAACACAATGAGAAAAGGAATACAATGAGAAAGGGAACAGAATGAGAAAGGGAACACAAAGAGAAAGGGAATACAATGAGAAGGGGAATACAGTCAGAAAGGGAATACAATGAGAAAGGGAACACAATGAGAAAGGGAACACAATGAGAAGGGGAATACAATGAGAACGGGACACAATGAGGAAGGGAACACAATGAGAAAGGGAACACAATTTGAAAGGGAACACAATGAGAAAAGGAATACAATGAGAAAGGGAACACAATGAGAAAGGGAACACAATGAGAAAGGGAACACAATGAGAAAGGGAACACAATGAGTAAGGGAATACAATGAGAAAGGGAACACAATGAGAAAGGGAACACAATGAGAAAGGGAACACAATGAGAAAGGGAATACAATGAGAAAAGGAACACAATGAGAAAGGGAACACAATGAGAAAGTGAACACAATGAGAAAGGGAACTCAATGAGAAAGGGAACACAATGACAAAGGGAGTACAATTAGAAAGGGAACACAATGAGAAAGGGAGTACAATGAGAAAGGGAACACAATGAGAAAGGGAACACAATGAGAAAGGGAATACAATGAGAAAGGGAACACAATGAGAAAGGGAACACAATGAGAAAGGGAACACAATGAGAAAGGGAACACAATGAGAAAGGGAACACAATGAGAAAGGGAACACAATGAGAAAAGGAACACAAAGAGAAAGGGAACACAATGAGAAAGGGAACACAATGAGAAAAGGAACATAATGAGAAAGGGATCACAATGAGAAAGGGAATACAATGAGAAAAGGAACACAAAGAGAAAGGGAACACAATGAGAAAGGGAACACAATGAGAAAAGGAACACAATGAGAAAGGGAACACAATGAGAAAGGGAATACAATGAGAAAAGGAACACAATGAGAAAGAGAACACAATGAGAAAGGGAACACAATGAGAAAGGAATCACAACGAGAACGGGAACACAATGGGAAAGGGAACACAACGAGAAAGGGAACACAATGAAAAAGGGAACAAAACGAGAAAGGGAACACAATGAGAAAGGGAACACAACGAGAAAGGGCACACAATGAGAAAGGGATCACAATGAGAAAGGGAACACAATGAGAAAGGGAACACAGTGAGAACGGGAGCACAACGAGAAAGGGAACACAATGAGAAAGGGAACACAATGAGAAAAGGAACACAATGAGAAAGGGAACACAATGAGAAAGGGAACACAATGAGAAAGGGACTACAATGAGAAAGGGACACAATGAGAAAGGGAACACAATGAGAAAGGGAGCACAATGAGAAAAGGAATACTATGAGAAAGGGAACACAATGAGAAAGGGAATACAAAGAGAAAGGGAACACAATGAGAAAGGGAACACAATGAGAAAGGGAACACAATGAGAAAAGGAATACAATGAGAAAGGGAACAGAATGAGAAAGGGAACACAAAGAGAAAGGGAATACAATGAGAAGGGGAATACAGTCAGAAAGGGAATACAATGAGAAAGGGAACACAATGAGAAAGGGAACACAATGAGAAGGGGAATACAATGAGAACGGGACACAATGAGAAAGGGAACACAATGAGAAAGGGAACACAATTTGAAAGGGAACACAATGAGATAAGGAATACAATGAGAAAGGGAACACAATGAGAAAGGGAACACAATGAGAAAGGGAACACAATGAGAAAGGGAAAACAATGAGTAAGGGAATACAATGAGAAAGGGAACACAATGAGAAAGGGAACACAATGAGAAAGGGAACACAATGAGAAAGGGAATACAATGAGAAAAGGAACACAATGAGAAAGGGAACACAATGAGAAAGTGAACACAATGAGAAAGGGAACTCAATGAGAAAGGGAACACAATGACAAAGGGAGTACAATTAGAAAGGGAACACAATGAGAAAGGGAGTACAATGAGAAAGGGAACACAATGAGAAAGGGAACACAATGAGAAAGGGAATACATTGAGAAAGGGAACACAATGAGAAAGGGAACACAATGAGAAAGGGAACACAATGAGAAAGGGAACACAATGAGAAAGGGAACACAATGAGAAAGGGAACACAATGAGAAAAGGAACACAAAGAGAAAGGGAACACAATGAGAAAGGGAACACAATGAGAAAAGGAACATAATGAGAAAGGGATCACAATGAGAAAGGGAATACAATGAGAAAAGGAACACAAAGAGAAAGGGAACACAATGAGAAAGGGAACACAATGAGAAAAGGAACACAATGAGAAAGGGAACACAATGAGAAAGGGAATACAATGAGAAAAGGAACACAATGAGAAAGAGAACACAATGAGAAAGGGAACACAATGAGAAAGGAATCACAACGAGAACGGGAACACAATGGGAAAGGGAACACAACGAGAAAGGGAACACAATGAAAAAGGGAACAAAACGAGAAAGGGAACACAATGAGAAAGGGAACACAACGAGAAAGGGCACACAATGAGAAAGGGATCACAACGAGAAAGGGAACACAATGAGAAAGGGAACACAATGAGAAAGGGAACACAACGAGAAATGGAACACAACGAGAAAGGGAACAAAATGAGAAAAGGAACACGATGAGAAAGGGAACACAATGAGAAAGGGAACACAATGAGAAAGGGATTACAATGAGAATTGGACACAATGAGAAAGGGAACACAATGGGAAAGGGAGCACAATGAGAAAAGGAATACAATGAGAAAGGGAACACAATGAGAAAGGGACTACAAAGAGAAAGGGAACACAATGAGAAAGGGAACACAATGAGAAAGGGAACACAATGAGAAAAGGAATACAATGAGAAAGGGAACAGAATGAGAAAGGGAACACAAAGAGAAAGGGAATACAATGAGAAGGGGAATACAGTCAGAAAGGGAATACAATGAGAAAGGGAACACAATGAGAAAGGGAACACAATGAGAAGGGGAATACAATGAGAACGGGACACAATGAGGAAGGGAACACAATGAGAAAGGGAACACAATTTGAAAGGGAACACAATGAGAAAAGGAATACAATGAGAAAGGGAACACAATGAGAAAGGGAACACAATGAGAAAGGGAACACAATGAGAAAGGGAACACAATGAGTAAGGGAATACAATGAGAAAGGGAACACAATGAGAAAGGGAACACAATGAGAAAGGGAATACAATGAGAAAGGGAATACAATGAGAAAAGGAACACAATGAGAAAGGGAACACAATGAGAAAGTGAACACAATGAGAAAGGGAACTCAATGAGAAAGGGAACACAATGACAAAGGGAGTACAATTAGAAAGGGAACACAATGAGAAAGGGAGTACAATGAGAAAGGGAACACAATGAGAAAGGGAACACAATGAGAAAGGGAATACAATGAGAAAGGGAACACAATGAGAAAGGGAACACAATGAGAAAGGGAACACAATGAGAAAGGGAACACAATGAGAAAGGGAACACAATGAGAAAGGGAACACAATGAGAAAAGGAACACAAAGAGAAAGGGAACACAATGAGAAAGGGAACACAATGAGAAAAGGAACATAATGAGAAAGGGATCACAATGAGAAAGGGAATACAATGAGAAAAGGAACACAAAGAGAAAGGGAACACAATGAGAAAGGGAACACAATGAGAAAAGGAACACAATGAGAAAGGGAACACAATGAGAAAGGGAATACAATGAGAAAAGGAACACAATGAGAAAGAGAACACAATGAGAAAGGGAACACAATGAGAAAGGAATCACAACGAGAACGGGAACACAATGGGAAAGGGAACACAACGAGAAAGGGAACACAATGAAAAAGGGAACAAAACGAGAAAGGGAACACAATGAGAAAGGGAACACAACGAGAAAGGGCACACAATGAGAAAGGGATCACAACGAGAAAGGGAACACAATGAGAAAGGGAACACAATGAGAAAGGGAACACAACGAGAAATGGAACACAAAAAGAAAGGGAACAAAATGAGAAAAGGAACACGATGAGAAAGGGAACACAATGAGAAAGGGAACACAATGAGAAAGGGATTACAATGAGAATTGGACACAATGAGAAAGGGAACACAATGGGAAAGGGAGCACAATGAGAAAAGGAATACAATGAGAAAGGGAACACAATGAGAAAGGGACTACAAAGAGAAAGGGAACACAATGAGAAAGGGAACACAATGAGAAAGGGAACACAATGAGAAAACGAATACAATGAGAAAGGGAACAGAATGAGAAAGGGAACACAAAGAAAAAGGGAATACAATGAGAAGGGGAATACAGTGAGAAAGGGAATACAATGAGAAAGGGAACACAATGAGAAAGGGAGCACAATGAGAAAGGGAATACAATGAGAACGGGCACACAATGAGAAAGGGAACACAATGAGAAAGGGAACACAATGAGAAAGGGAACACAATGAGAAAAGGAATACAATGAGAAAGGGAACACAATGAGAAAGGGAACAGAATGAGAAAGGGAACACAATGAGAAAGGGAATACAATGAGAAAGGGAACAGAATGAGAAAGGGAACACAATGAGAAAGGGAACACAATGAGAAAGGGAATACAATGAGAAAAGGAACACAATGAGAAAGGGAACACAATGAGAAAAGGAACACCATGAGAAATTGAACTCAATGAGAACGGGAACGCAATGACAAAGGGAATACAATGAGAAAGGGAACACAATGAGAAAGGGAGTACAATGAGAAAGGGAACACAATGAGAAAGGGAACACAATGAGATAGGGAACACAATGAGAAAGGCACTACAATGAGAAAGGGAGCACAATGAGAAAAGGAACACAATGAGAAAGGGGACACAATGAGAATGGGAACACAATGAGAAAGGGAATACAATGAGAAAGGGAACTCACTGAGAAAGGGAACACAATGAGAAAGGGATCACAATGAGCAAGGGAACACAATGAGAAAGGGAACACAATGCAAAAGGGAACACAATGAGAAAAGGAACACAATGAGAAAGGGAACACAATGAGAAAGGCATTATAATGAGAAAGGGACACAATGAGAGAGGGAACACAATGAGAAAGGGAGCACAATGAGAAAAGGAATAGAAAGAGAAAGGGAACACAATGAGAAAGGGAACACAATGAGAAAGGGAACACAATGAGAAAAGGAATACAATGAGAAAGGGAACAGAATGAGAAAGGGAACACAAAGAGAAAGGGAATACAATGAGAAGGGGTATACAGTGAGAAAGGGAATAAAATGAGAAAGGGAACACAATGAGAAAGGGAACACAATGAGAAAGGGAATACAATGAGAATGGGAACACAATGAGAAAGGGAACACAATGAGAAAGGGAACACAATTTGAAAGGGAACACAAAGAGAAAAGGAATACAATGAGAAAGAGAACACAATGAGAAAGCGAACACAATGAGAAAAGGAACACAAAGAGAAAGGGAACATAATGAGAAAGGGAACACAATGAGAAAAGGAACACAATGCGAAAGGGAATACAATGAGAAAAGGAACACAATTAGAAAGAGAACACAATGAGAAAGCGAACACAATGAGAAAAGGAACACAAAGAGAAAGGGAACACAATGAGAAAGGGAACACAATGAGAAAAGCAACACAATGAGAAAGGGAACACAATGAGAAAAGGAATACAATGAGAAAGGGAACAGAATGAGAAAGGGAACACAAAGAGAAAGGGAATACAATGAGAAGGGGAATACAGTCAGAAAGGGAATACAATGAGAAAGGGAACACAATGAGAAAGGGAACACAATGAGAAGGGGAATACAATGAGAACGGGACACAATGAGGAAGGGAACACAATGAGAAAGGGAACACAATTTGAAAGGGAACACAATGAGAAAAGGAATACAATGAGAAAGGGAACACAATGAGAAAGGGAACACAATGAGAAAGGGAACACAATGAGAAAGGGAACACAATGAGTAAGGGAATACAATGAGAAAGGGAACACAATGAGAAAGGGAACACAATGAGAAAGGGAACACAATGAGAAAGGGAATACAATGAGAAAAGGAACACAATGAGAAAGGGAACACAATGAGAAAGTGAACACAATGAGAAAGGGAACTCAATGAGAAAGGGAACACAATGACAAAGGGAGTACAATTAGAAAGGGAACACAATGAGAAAGGGAGTACAATGAGAAAGGGAACACAATGAGAAAGGGAACACAATGAGAAAGGGAATACAATGAGAAAGGGAACACAATGAGAAAGGGAACACAATGAGAAAGGGAACACAATGAGAAAGGGAACACAATGAGAAAGGGAACACAATGAGAAAGGGAACACAATGAGAAAAGGAACACAAAGAGAAAGGGAACACAATGAGAAAGGGAACACAATGAGAAAAGGAACATAATGAGAAAGGGATCACAATGAGAAAGGGAATACAATGAGAAAAGGAACACAAAGAGAAAGGGAACACAATGAGAAAGGGAACACAATGAGAAAAGGAACACAATGAGAAAGGGAACACAATGAGAAAGGGAATACAATGAGAAAAGGAACACAATGAGAAAGAGAACACAATGAGAAAGGGAACACAATGAGAAAGGAATCACAACGAGAACGGGAACACAATGGGAAAGGGAACACAACGAGAAAGGGAACACAATGAAAAAGGGAACAAAACGAGAAAGGGAACACAATGAGAAAGGGAACACAACGAGAAAGGGCACACAATGAGAAAGGGATCACAACGAGAAAGGGAACACAATGAGAAAGGGAACACAATGAGAAAGGGAACACAACGAGAAATGGAACACAAAAAGAAAGGGAACAAAATGAGAAAAGGAACACGATGAGAAAGGGAACACAATGAGAAAGGGAACACAATGAGAAAGGGATTACAATGAGAATTGGACACAATGAGAAAGGGAACACAATGGGAAAGGGAGCACAATGAGAAAAGGAATACAATGAGAAAGGGAACACAATGAGAAAGGGACTACAAAGAGAAAGGGAACACAATGAGAAAGGGAACACAATGAGAAAGGGAACACAATGAGAAAACGAATACAATGAGAAAGGGAACAGAATGAGAAAGGGAACACAAAGAAAAAGGGAATACAATGAGAAGGGGAATACAGTGAGAAAGGGAATACAATGAGAAAGGGAACACAATGAGAAAGGGAGCACAATGAGAAAGGGAATACAATGAGAACGGGCACACAATGAGAAAGGGAACACAATGAGAAAGGGAACACAATGAGAAAGGGAACACAATGAGAAAAGGAATACAATGAGAAAGGGAACACAATGAGAAAGGGAACAGAATGAGAAAGGGAACACAATGAGAAAGGGAATACAATGAGAAAGGGAACAGAATGAGAAAGGGAACACAATGAGAAAGGGAACACAATGAGAAAGGGAATACAATGAGAAAAGGAACACAATGAGAAAGGGAACACAATGAGAAAAGGAACACCATGAGAAATTGAACTCAATGAGAACGGGAACGCAATGACAAAGGGAATACAATGAGAAAGGGAACACAATGAGAAAGGGAGTACAATGAGAAAGGGAACACAATGAGAAAGGGAACACAATGAGATAGGGAACACAATGAGAAAGGCACTACAATGAGAAAGGGAGCACAATGAGAAAAGGAACACAGTGAGAAAGGGGACACAATGAGAATGGGAACACAATGAGAAAGGGAATACAATGAGAAAGGGAACTCACTGAGAAAGGGAACACAATGAGAAAGGGATCACAATGAGCAAGGGAACACAATGAGAAAGGGAACACAATGCAAAAGGGAACACAATGAGAAAAGGAACACAATGAGAAAGGGAACACAATGAGAAAGGCATTATAATGAGAAAGGGACACAATGAGAGAGGGAACACAATGAGAAAGGGAGCACAATGAGAAAAGGAATAGAAAGAGAAAGGGAACACAATGAGAAAGGGAACACAATGAGAAAGGGAACACAATGAGAAAAGGAATACAATGAGAAAGGGAACAGAATGAGAAAGGGAACACAAAGAGAAAGGGAATACAATGAGAAGGGGTATACAGTGAGAAAGGGAATAAAATGAGAAAGGGAACACAATGAGAAAGGGAACACAATGAGAAAGGGAATACAATGAGAATGGGAACACAATGAGAAAGGGAACACAATGAGAAAGGGAACACAATTTGAAAGGGAACACAAAGAGAAAAGGAATACAATGAGAAAGAGAACACAATGAGAAAGCGAACACAATGAGAAAAGGAACACAAAGAGAAAGGGAACATAATGAGAAAGGGAACACAATGAGAAAAGGAACACAATGCGAAAGGGAATACAATGAGAAAAGGAACACAATTAGAAAGAGAACACAATGAGAAAGCGAACACAATGAGAAAAGGAACACAAAGAGAAAGGGAACACAATGAGAAAGGGAACACAATGAGAAAAGCAACACAATGGGAAAGGGAACACAATGAGAAAGGGAAAACAATGAGAAAGGGATCACAACGAGAAAGGGAACACAATGAGAAAGGGATCACAACGAGAAAAGGAACACAATGAGAAAGGGAACACAACGAGAAAGGGAACACAATGAGAAAGGGAACACAACGAGAAAGGGCAAACAATTGGAAAGGGATCACAATGAGAAAGGGAACACAATGAGAAAGGGAACACAGTGAGAATGGGAACACAACGAGAAAGGGAACACAACGAGAAAGGGAACACAATGAGAAAAGGAACACAATGAGAAAGGGAACACAATGAGAAAGGGAACACAATGAGAAAGGGATTACAATGAGAAAGGGACACAATGAGAAAGGGAACACAATGAGAAAGGGAGCACAATGAGAAAAGGAATACTATGAGAAAGGGAACACAATGAGAAAGGGAATACAAAGAGAAAGGGAACACAATGAGAAAGGGAACACAATGAGAAAGGGAACACAATGAGAAAAGGAATACAATGAGAAAGGGAACAGAATGAGAAAGGGAACACAAAGAGAAAGGGAAAACAATGAGAAGGGGAATACAGTCAGAAAGGGAGTACAATGAGAAAAGGAACACAAAGAGAAAGGGAACACAATGAGAAAGGGAACACAATGAGAAAAGCAACACAATGGGAAAGGGAACACAATGAGAAAGGGAAAACAATGAGAAAGGGATCACAACGAGAAAGGGAACACAATGAGAAAGGGATCACAACGAGAAAAGGAACACAATGAGAAAGGGAACACAACGAGAAAGGGAACACAATGAGAAAGGGAACACAACGAGAAAGGGCAAACAATTGGAAAGGGATCACAATGAGAAAGGGAACACAATGAGAAAGGGAACACAGTGAGAATGGGAACACAACGAGAAAGGGAACACAACGAGAAAGGGAACACAATGAGAAAAGGAACACAATGAGAAAGGGAACACAATGAGAAAGGGAACACAATGAGAAAGGGATTACAATGAGAAAGGGACACAATGAGAAAGGGAACACAATGAGAAAGGGAGCACAATGAGAAAAGGAATACTATGAGAAAGGGAACACAATGAGAAAGGGAATACAAAGAGAAAGGGAACACAATGAGAAAGGGAACACAATGAGAAAGGGAACACAATGAGAAAAGGAATACAATGAGAAAGGGAACAGAATGAGAAAGGGAACACAAAGAGAAAGGGAAAACAATGAGAAGGGGAATACAGTCAGAAAGGGAGTACAATGAGAAAGGGAACACAATGAGAAAGGGAACACAATGAGAAGGGGAATACAATGAGAACGGGAACACAATGAGAAAGGGAACACAATGAGAAAGGGAACACAATTTGAAAGGGAACACAATGAGAAAAGGAATACAATGAGAAAGGGAACACAATGAGAAAGGGAACACAATGAGAAAGGGAACACAATGAGTAAGGGAATACAATGAGAAAGGGAACACAACGAGAAAGGGAACACAATGAGAAAGGGAACACAATGAGAAAGGGAATACAAAGGGAAAAGGAACACAATGAGAAAGGGAACACAATGAGAAAGGGAACACAATGAGAAAGGGAACTCAATGAGAAAGGGAACACAATGACAAAGGGAATACAATTAGAAAGGGAACACAATGAGAAAGGGAGTACAATGAGAAAGGGAACACAATGAGAAAGGGAACACAAAGAGAAAGGGAACACAATGAGAAAGGGAACACAATGAGAAAGGGAACACAATGAGAAAGGGAACACAATGAGAAAGGGAATACAATGAGAAAAGGAACACAATGAGAAAGGGAACACAATGAGAAAGGGAACACAATGAGAATGGGAACTCAATGAGAAAGGGAACACAATGACAAGGGGAATACAATTAGAAAGGGAACACAATGAGAAAGGGAGTACAACGAGAAAGGGAACACAATGAGAAAGGGAACACAATGAGAAAGGGAATACAATGAGAAAGGGAACACAATGAGAAAGGGAACACAATGGGAAAGGGAACACAATGAGAAAGGGAACACAAAGAGAAAGGGAACAGAATGAGAAGGGGAACACAATGAGAAAGGGAAAACAAAGAGAAAGGGACACAATGAGAAAGGGAATAGAATGAGAAAGGGAACACAATCAGAAAGCAAACACAATGAGAAAGGGAACAAAATGAGAAAGGGAATACAATGAGAAACGGAACACAATGAGAAAGGGAACACAATGAGAAAGGGAACATAATGAGAAAGGGAACACAATGAGAAAGGGAATACTATGAGAAAGGGAACACAAGGAGAAAGCGAACACAGTGAGAAAGGGAACACAATGAGAAAGGGAACACAATGAGAAAGCGAACACTGAGAAAGGGAACACAATGAGAAAGGGAACACAATGAGAAAGGGAACACAATGAGAAAGGGAACACAATGAGAAAGGGAACACAATGAGAAAGGGAACACAATGAGAAAGGGAACACAATGAGAAAGGGAACACAATGAGAAAGGGAACACAATGAGAAAGGGATCACAACGAGAAAGGGAATACAACGAGAAAGGGAACACAATGAGAAAGGGAACACAATGAGAAAGGGAATACAATGAGGACGGGAACACAATGAGAAATGGAATACAATGAGGAAGGGAACACAATGAGAAAGGGAATACAATGAGAAAGCGAACACAATGAGAAAGGGAACACAATGAGAAAGGGAACACAATGAGAAAGGGAACACAATGCGAAAGGGAATACAATGAGAAAGGGAACACAATGAGAAAAGGAACACAATGAGAAAGGGAATACAATGAGAAAGGGAACACAATCAGAAAAGAAATACAAAAAGAAAGGGAACACAATGAGAAAGGGAACACAATGAGAAAGGGAACACAATGAGAAAGGGAACACAATGAGAAAGTGAACACAATGAGTAAGGGAACACAATGAGAAAGGGAACACAATGAGAAAGGGAACACAATGAGAAAGGGAACAGAATGAGAAAGGGAACACAATGAGAAAGGGAACACAATGAGAAAGGGATCACAACGAGAAAGGGAAGACAACGAGAAAGGGAACACAATGAGAAAGGGAACACAATGAGAAAGGGAATACAATGAGGACGGGAACACATTGAGAAATGGAATACAATGAGGAAGGGAACACAATGAGAAAGGGAATACAATGAGAAAGCGAACACAATGAGAAAGGGAACACAATGAGAAAGGGAACACAATGAGAAAGGGAACACAATGCGAAAGGGAATACAATGAGAAAGGGAACACAAGGAGAAAGGGAACACAATGAGAAAAGGAACACAATGAGAAAGGGAATACAATGAGAAAGGGAACACAATCAGAAAAGAAATACAAAAAGAAAGGGAACACAATGAGAAAGGGAACACAATGAGAAAGGGAACACAATGAGAAAGGGAACACAATGAGAAAGTGAACACAATGAGAAAGGGAACACAATGAGAAAGGGAATACAATGAGAAAGGGAGCACAATGAGAAAGGGAACACAATGAGAAAGGGAACACAATGAGAAAGGGAATACAATGAGAAAGGGAACACAATGAGAAAGGGAACACAATGAGAAAGGGAACACAATGGGAAAGGGAACACAATGAGAAAGGGAAAACAAAGGGAAAGGGAATACAATGAGAAAGGGAATACAATGAGAAAGGGAACACAATGAGAAAGGGAATACAATGAGAAAGGGAATACAGAGGGAAAGGGAACACAATGGGAAAGGGAACACAATGAGAAAGGGAACACAATGAGAAAGGGAATACAATGAGAAAGGGAACACAATGAGAAAGGGAATACAAAGAGAAAGGGAATACAATGAGAAAGGGAACACAGTGAGAAAGGGAATACAATGACAAAGGGATCACAATGAGAAAGGGAACACAATGAGAAAGGGAATACAATGAGAAAGGGAACAAAATGAGAAAGGGAATACACTGAGGAAGGGAACACAATGAGAAAGGGAACACAGTGAGAAAGCGAACACAATGAGAAAGGGAACACAATGAGAAATGGAGCACAATGATAAAGGGAACACAATGAGAAAGGGAACACAATGAGAAAGGGAACACAATGAGAAAGGGAACACAATGAGAAAGGGAACACAATGAGAAAGGGAACACAATGAGAAAGGGAACACAATGAGAAAGGGAACACAATGAGAAAGGGATCACAACGAGAAAGGGAATACAACGAGAAAGGGAACACAATGAGAAAGGGAACACAATGAGAAAGGGAATACAATGAGGACGGGAACACAATGAGAAATGGAATACAATGAGGAAGGGAACACAATGAGAAAGGGAATACAATGAGAAAGCGAACACAATGAGAAAGGGAACACAATGAGAAAGGGAACACAATGAGAAAGGGAACACAATGCGAAAGGGAATACAATGAGAAAGGGAACACAATGAGAAAAGGAACACAATGAGAAAGGGAATACAATGAGAAAGGGAACACAATCAGAAAAGAAATACAAAAAGAAAGGGAACACAATGAGAAAGGGAACACAATGAGAAAGGGAACACAATGAGAAAGGGAACACAATGAGAAAGTGAACACAATGAGTAAGGGAACACAATGAGAAAGGGAACACAATGAGAAAGGGAACACAATGAGAAAGGGAACAGAATGAGAAAGGGAACACAATGAGAAAGGGAACACAATGAGAAAGGGATCACAACGAGAAAGGGAAGACAACGAGAAAGGGAACACAATGAGAAAGGGAACACAATGAGAAAGGGAATACAATGAGGACGGGAACACATTGAGAAATGGAATACAATGAGGAAGGGAACACAATGAGAAAGGGAATACAATGAGAAAGCGAACACAATGAGAAAGGGAACACAATGAGAAAGGGAACACAATGAGAAAGGGAACACAATGCGAAAGGGAATACAATGAGAAAGGGAACACAAGGAGAAAGGGAACACAATGAGAAAAGGAACACAATGAGAAAGGGAATACAATGAGAAAGGGAACACAATCAGAAAAGAAATACAAAAAGAAAGGGAACACAATGAGAAAGGGAACACAATGAGAAAGGGAACACAATGAGAAAGGGAACACAATGAGAAAGTGAACACAATGAGAAAGGGAACACAATGAGAAAGGGAATACAATGAGAAAGGGAGCACAATGAGAAAGGGAACACAATGAGAAAGGGAACACAATGAGAAAGGGAATACAATGAGAAAGGGAACACAATGAGAAAGGGAACACAATGAGAAAGGGAACACAATGGGAAAGGGAACACAATGAGAAAGGGAAAACAAAGGGAAAGGGAATACAATGAGAAAGGGAATACAATGAGAAAGGGAACACAATGAGAAAGGGAATACAATGAGAAAGGGAATACAGAGGGAAAGGGAACACAATGGGAAAGGGAACACAATGAGAAAGGGAACACAATGAGAAAGGGAATACAATGAGAAAGGGAACACAATGAGAAAGGGAATACAAAGAGAAAGGGAATACAATGAGAAAGGGAACACAGTGAGAAAGGGAATACAATGACAAAGGGATCACAATGAGAAAGGGAACACAATGAGAAAGGGAATACAATGAGAAAGGGAACAAAATGAGAAAGGGAATACACTGAGGAAGGGAACACAATGAGAAAGGGAACACAGTGAGAAAGCGAACACAATGAGAAAGGGAACACAATGAGAAATGGAGCACAATGATAAAGGGAACACAATGAGAAAGGGAACACAATGAGAAAGGGAACACAATGAGAAAGGGAACACAATGAGAAAGTGTATACAATGAGAAAGGGAACACAATGAGAAATGGAACACAATGAGAAAGGGAACACAATGAGAAAAGAAACACAATGAGAAAGGGAACACAATGAGATAGGGAACACAATGAGAAACGGAACACAATGAGAAAGGGAACACAATGAGAAAGGGAAAACCATGAGAAAGGAAACACAATGAGAAAGGAATACAATGAGAAAGGGAACACAATGAGAAAGGGAATACAATGAGAAAGAGAACGCAATGAGAAAGGGAACACAATGAGAAAGGGAATACAATGAGAAAGGGAACACAATGAGAAAGGGAACACAATGAGAAAGGGAACACAATGAGAAAGGGATTACAAAGAGAAAGGGAACACAATGAGAAAGGGAATACAATGAGAAAGGGAACACAATGGGAAAGGGAACACAATGAGAAAGGGTACACAATGAGAAAGGGAATACAATGAGAAAGGGAATACAATGAGAAAGGGAACAGAATGAGAAAGGGAATACAATGAGCAAGGGAATACAATGGGAAAGGGAACACAATGAGAAAGGGAAAACAATGAGAAAGGGAACACAATGAGAAAGGGGATACAATGAGAAAGGGAACACAATGAGAAAGGGAATACAAAGAGAAAGGGAATACAATGAGGAAGTAAACACAGTGAGAAAGTGAATACAATGAGAACGGGAACACAATGAGAAAGGGAACACAATGAAAAAGGGAACACAATGAGAAAGGGAACTCAATGAGAAATGTAGCACAATGAGAAAGGGAACACAATGAGAAAGGGAACACAATGAGAAAGGGAATACAATGAGGACGGGAACACAATGAGAAAGGGAACACAATGAGAAAGGGAATACAATGAGAAAGGGAACACAATGAGAAAGGGAATACAATGAGAAAGGGAACACAATGAGAACGGGAACACAATGAGAAAGGGAACACAATGAGAAAGGGAACACAATGAGAAAGGGATTACAATGAGACAGGGAACACAATGAGAAAGGGAACACAATGAGAAAGGAAACACAAGAAGAAAGGGAACACAATGTGAAAAGAAACACAATGAGAAAGGGAATACAATGAGAAAGGGAATACAATGAGAAAGGGAATACAATGAGAAAGGGAACAGAAAGAGAAAGGGAATACAATGAGAAAGGGAATACAGAGGGAAAGGGAACACAATGGGAAAAGAAACACTATGAGAAAGGGAACACAATGAGAAAGGGAACAGAATGATAAAGGGAACAGAATGAGAAAGGGAACACGATGAGAAAGGCAATGTAATGAGAAAGGGAACACAATGAGAAAAGGAACACAATGAGAAAGGGAACACAATGAGAAAGGGAACACAATGAAAAAGGGAACACAATGAGAAAGGGAACTCAATGAGAAATGTAGCACAATGAGAAAGGGAACACAATGAGAAAGGGAACACAATGAGAAAGGGAATACAATGAGGACGGGAACACAATGAGAAATGGAATACAATGAGGAAGGGAACACAATGAGAAAGGGAACACAATGAGAAAGGGAACACAGTGAGAAAGGGAACACAATGCGAAAGGGAATACAATGAGAAAGGGAATACAACGAGAAAGGGAACACAATGAGAAAGGGAACACAATGACAAAGGGAATACAATGAGGACGGGAACACAATGAGAAATGGAATACAATGAGGAAGGGAACACAATGAGAAAGGGAATACAATGAGAAAGCGAACACAATGAGAAAGGGAACACAATGAGAAAGGGAACACAATGAGAAAGGGAACACAATGCGAAAGGGAATACAATGAGAAAGGGAACACAATGAGAAAAGGAACACAATGAGAAAGGGAATACAATGAGAAAGGGAACACAATCAGAAAAGAAATACAAAAAGAAAGGGAACACAATGAGAAAGGGAACACAATGAGAAAGGGAACACAATGAGAAAGGGAACACAATGAGAAAGTGAACACAATGAGAAAGGGAACACAATGAGAAAGGGAACACAATGAGAAAGGGAACACAATGAGAAAGGGAACAGAATGAGAAAGGGAACACAATGAGAAAGGGAACACAATGAGAAAGGGATCACAACGAGAAAGGGAAGACAACGAGAAAGGGAACACAATGAGTAAGGGAACACAATGAGAAAGGGAATACAATGAGGACGGGAACACAATGAGAAATGGAATACAATGAGGAAGGGAACACAATGAGAAAGGGAATACAATGAGAAAGCGAACACAATGAGAAAGGGAACACAATGAGAAAGGGAACACAATGAGAAAGGGAACACAATGCGAAAGGGAATACAATGAGAAAGGGAACACAAGGAGAAAGGGAACACAATGAGAAAAGGAACACAATGAGAAAGGGAATACAATGAGAAAGGGAACACAATCAGAAAAGAAATACAAAAAGAAAGGGAACACAATGAGAAAGGGAACACAATGAGAAAGGGAACACAATGAGAAAGGGAACACAATGAGAAAGTGAACACAATGAGAAAGGGAACACAATGAGAAAGGGAATACAATGAGAAAGGGAGCACAATGAGAAAGGGAACACAATGAGAAAGGGAACACAATGAGAAAGGGAATACAATGAGAAAGGGAACACAATGAGAAAGGGAACACAATGAGAAAGGGAACACAATGGGAAAGGGAACACAATGAGAAAGGGAAAACAAAGGGAAAGGGAATACAATGAGAAAGGGAATACAATGAGAAAGGGAACACAATGAGAAAGGGAATACAATGAGAAAGGGAATACAGAGGGAAAGGGAACACAATGGCAAAGGGAACACAATGAGAAAGGGAACACAATGAGAAAGGGAATACAATGAGAAAGGGAACACAATGAGAAAGGGAATACAAAGAGAAAGGGAATACAATGAGAAAGGGAACACAGTGAGAAAGGGAATACAATGACAAAGGGATCACAATGAGAAAGGGAACACAATGAGAAAGGGAATACAATGAGAAAGGGAACAAAATGAGAAAGGGAATACACTGAGGAAGGGAACACAATGAGAAAGGGAACACAGTGAGAAAGTGAACACAATGAGAAAGGGAACACAATGAGAAATGGAATACAATGAGAAAGGGAACACAATGAGAAAGGGAAAACATTGAGAAAGGGAATACAATGAGAAAGGGAACACAATGAGAAAGGGAATACAATGAGAAAGCGAACACAGTGAGAAAGCGAACACAATGAGAAAGGGAACACAATGAGAAATGGAGCACAATGATAAAGGGAACACAATGAGAAAGGGAACACAATGAGAAAGGGAACACAATGAGAAAGGGAACACAATGAGAAAGTGTATACAATGAGAAAGGGAACACGATGAGAAATGGAACACAATGAGAAAGGGAACACAATGAGAAAAGAAACACAATGAGAAAGGGAACACAATGAGATAGGGAACACAATGAGAAACGGAACACAATGAGAAAGGGAACACAATGAGAAAGGGAAAACCATGAGAAAGGAAACACAATGAGAAAGGAATACAATGAGAAAGGGAACACAATGAGAAAGGGAATACAATGAGAAAGAGAACGCAATGAGAAAGGGAACACAATGAGAAAGGGAATACAATGAGAAAGGGAACACAATGAGAAAGGGAACACAATGAGAAAGGGAACACAATGAGAAAGGGATTACAAAGAGAAAGGGAACACAATGAGAAAGGGAATACAATGAGAAAGGGAACACAATGGGAAAGGGAACACAATGAGAAAGGGTACACAATGAGAAAGGGAATACAATGAGAAAGGGAATACAATGAGAAAGGGAACAGAATGAGAAAGGGAATACAATGAGCAAGGGAATACAATGGGAAAGGGAACACAATGAGAAAGGGAAAGCAATGAGAAAGGGAACACAATGAGAAAGGGGATACAATGAGAAAGGGAACACAATGAGAAAGGGAATACAAAGAGAAAGGGAATACAATGAGTAAGTAAACACAGTGAGAAAGTGAATACAATGAGAACGGGAACACAATGAGAAAGGGAACACAATGAGAAAGGGAATACAATGAGAAAGGGAACACAATGAGAAAGGGTCTACAATGAGAAAGGGAACACAATGAGAAAGGGAACAAAATGAGAAAGGGAATAGAATGAGAAAGGGAACACAATGAGAACGGGAACACAATGAGAAAGGGAACACAATGAGAAAGGGAACACAATGAGAAAGGGATTACAATGAGACAGGGAACACAATGAGAAAGGGAACACAATGAGAAAGGAAACACAAGAAGAAAGGGAACACAATGTGAAAAGAAACACAATGAGAAAGGGAATACAATGAGAAAGGGAATACAATGAGAAAGGGAATACAATGAGAAAGGGAACAGAAAGAGAAAGGGAATACAATGAGAAAGGGAATACAGAGGGAAAGGGAACACAATGGGAGAAGAAACACTATGAGAAAGGGAACACAATGAGAAAGGGAACAGAATGATAAAGGGAACAGAATGAGAAAGGGAACACGATGAGAAAGGCAATGTAATGAGAAAGGGAACACAATGAGAAAAGGAACACAATGAGAAAGGGAACACAATGAGAAAGGGAACACAATGAAAAAGGGAACACAATGAGAAAGGGAACTCAATGAGAAATGTAGCACAATGAGAAAGGGAACACAATGAGAAAGGGAACACAATGAGAAAGGGAACACAATGAGAAAGGGAACACAATGCGAAATGGAGCACAATGAGAAAGGGAACACAATGAGAAAGGGAACACAATGAGAAAGGGAACACAATGAGAAAGCGAACACAATGAGAAAGCGAACACAATGAGAAAGGGAACACAATGAGAAAGGGAACACAATGAGAAAGGGAATACAATGAGAAAGGGCATACAATGAGAAGGGGAATACAGAGGGAAAGGGAACACAATGGCAAAGGGAACACAATGAGAAAGGGAACACAATGAGAAAGGGAATACAATGAGAAAGGGAACACAATGAGAAAGGGAATACAAAGAGAAAGGGAATACAATGAGAAAGGGAACACAGTGAGAAAGGGAATACAATGACAAAGGGATCACAATGAGAAAGGGAACACAATGAGAAAGGGAATACAATGAGAAAGGGAACAAAATGAGAAAGGGAATACACTGAGGAAGGGAACACAATGAGAAAGGGAACACAGTGAGAAAGTGAACACAATGAGAAAGGGAACACAATGAGAAATGGAATACAATGAGAAAGGGAACACAATGAGAAAGGGAAAACATTGAGAAAGGGAATACAATGAGAAAGGGAACACAATGAGAAAGGGAATACAATGAGAAAGCGAACACAGTGAGAAAGCGAACACAATGAGAAAGGGAACACAATGAGAAATGGAGCACAATGATAAAGGGAACACAATGAGAAAGGGAACACAATGAGAAAGGGAACACAATGAGAAAGGGAACACAATGAGAAAGTGTATACAATGAGAAAGGGAACACGATGAGAAATGGAACACAATGAGAAAGGGAACACAATGAGAAAAGAAACACAATGAGAAAGGGAACACAATGAGATAGGGAACACAATGAGAAACGGAACACAATGAGAAAGGGAACACAATGAGAAAGGGAAAACCATGAGAAAGGAAACACAATGAGAAAGGAATACAATGAGAAAGGGAACACAATGAGAAAGGGAATACAATGAGAAAGAGAACGCAATGAGAAAGGGAACACAATGAGAAAGGGAATACAATGAGAAAGGGAACACAATGAGAAAGGGAACACAATGAGAAAGGGAACACAATGAGAAAGGGATTACAAAGAGAAAGGGAACACAATGAGAAAGGGAATACAATGAGAAAGGGAACACAATGGGAAAGGGAACACAATGAGAAAGGGTACACAATGAGAAAGGGAATACAATGAGAAAGGGAATACAATGAGAAAGGGAACAGAATGAGAAAGGGAATACAATGAGCAAGGGAATACAATGGGAAAGGGAACACAATGAGAAAGGGAAAGCAATGAGAAAGGGAACACAATGAGAAAGGGGATACAATGAGAAAGGGAACACAATGAGAAAGGGAATACAAAGAGAAAGGGAATACAATGAGTAAGTAAACACAGTGAGAAAGTGAATACAATGAGAACGGGAACACAATGAGAAAGGGAACACAATGAGAAAGGGAATACAATGAGAAAGGGAACACAATGAGAAAGGGTCTACAATGAGAAAGGGAACACAATGAGAAAGGGAACAAAATGAGAAAGGGAATAGAATGAGAAAGGGAACACAATGAGAACGGGAACACAATGAGAAAGGGAACACAATGAGAAAGGGAACACAATGAGAAAGGGATTACAATGAGACAGGGAACACAATGAGAAAGGGAACACAATGAGAAAGGAAACACAAGAAGAAAGGGAACACAATGTGAAAAGAAACACAATGAGAAAGGGAATACAATGAGAAAGGGAATACAATGAGAAAGGGAATACAATGAGAAAGGGAACAGAAAGAGAAAGGGAATACAATGAGAAAGGGAATACAGAGGGAAAGGGAACACAATGGGAGAAGAAACACTATGAGAAAGGGAACACAATGAGAAAGGGAACAGAATGATAAAGGGAACAGAATGAGAAAGGGAACACGATGAGAAAGGCAATGTAATGAGAAAGGGAACACAATGAGAAAAGGAACACAATGAGAAAGGGAACACAATGAGAAAGGGAACACAATGAAAAAGGGAACACAATGAGAAAGGGAACTCAATGAGAAATGTAGCACAATGAGAAAGGGAACACAATGAGAAAGGGAACACAATGAGAAAGGGAACACAATGAGAAAGGGAACACAATGCGAAATGGAGCACAATGAGAAAGGGAACACAATGAGAAAGGGAACACAATGAGAAAGGGAACACAATGAGAAAGCGAACACAATGAGAAAGCGAACACAATGAGAAAGGGAACACAATGAGAAAGGGAACACAATGAGAAAGGGAATACAATGAGAAAGGGCATACAATGAGAAGGGGAACACAATGAGAAAGGGAAAACAAAGAGAAAGGGACACAATGAGAAAGGGAATAGAATGAGAAAGGGAACACAATCAGAAAGCAAACACAATGAGAAAGGGAACAAAATGAGAAAGGGAATACAATGAGAAAGGGAACACAATGAGAAAGGGAACACAATGAGAAAGGGAACATAATGAGAAAGGGAACACAATGAGAAAGGGAATACTATGAGAAAGGGAACACAAGGTGAAAGCGAACACAGTGAGAAAGGGAACACAATGAGAAAGGGAACACAATGAGAAAGCGAACACTGAGAAAGGGAACACAATGAGAAAGGGAACACAATGAGAAAGGGAACACAATGAGAAAGGGAACACAATGAGAAAGGGAACACAATGAGAAAGGGAACACAATGAGAAAGGGAACACAATGAGAAAGGGAACACAATGAGAAAGGGAACACAAAGAGAAAGGGATCACAACGAGAAAGGGAATACAACGAGAAAGGGAACACAATGAGAAAGGGAACACAATGAGAAAGGGAATACAATGAGGACGGGAACACAATGAGAAATGGAATACAATGAGGAAGGGAACACAATGAGAAAGGGAATACAATGAGAAAGCGAACACAATGAGAAAGGGAACACAATGAGAAAGGGAACACAATGAGAAAGGGAACACAATGCGAAAGGGAATACAATGAGAAAGGGAACACAATGAGAAAAGGAACACAATGAGAAAGGGAATACAATGAGAAAGGGAACACAATCAGAAAAGAAATACAAAAAGAAAGGGAACACAATGAGAAAGGGAACACAATGAGAAAGGGAACACAATGAGAAAGGGAACACAATGAGAAAGTGAACACAATGAGAAAGGGAACACAATGAGAAAGGGAATACAATGAGAAAGGGAGCACAATGAGAAAGGGAACACAATGAGAAAGGGAACACAATGAGAAAGGGAATACAATGAGAAAGGGAACACAATGAGAAAGGGAACACAATGAGAAAGGGAACACAATGGGAAAGGGAACACAATGAGAAAGGGAAAACAAAGGGAAAGGGAATACAATGAGAAAGGGAATACAATGAGAAAGGGAACACAATGAGAAAGGGAATACAATGAGAAAGGGAATACAGAGGGAAAGGGAACACAATGGGAAAGGGAACACAATGAGAAAGGGAACACAATGAGAAAGGGAATACAATGAGAAAGGGAACACAATGAGAAAGGGAATACAAAGAGAAAGGGAATACAATGAGAAAGGGAACACAGTGAGAAAGGGAATACAATGACAAAGGGATCACAATGAGAAAGGGAACACAATGAGAAAGGTAATACAATGAGAAAGGGAACAAAATGAGAAAGGGAATACACTGAGGAAGGGAACACAATGAGAAAGGGAACACAGTGAGAAAGTGAACACAATGAGAAAGGGAACACAATGAGAAATGGAATACAATGAGAAAGGGAACACAATGAGAAAGGGAAAACATTGAGAAAGGGAATACAATGAGAAAGGGAACACAATGAGAAAGGGAATACAATGAGAAAGCGAACACAGCGAGAAAGCGAACACAATGAGAAAGGGAACACAATGAGAAATGGAGCACAATGAGAAAGGGAACACAATGAGAAAGGGAACACAATGAGAAAGGGAACACAATGAGAAAGGGAACACAATGAGAAAGTGTATACAATGAGAAAGGGAACACAATGAGAAATGGAACACAATGAGAAAGGGAACACAATGAGAAAAGAAACACAATGAGAAAGGGAACACAATGAGATAGGGAACACAATGAGAAACGGAACACAATGAGAAAGGGAACACAATGAGAAAGGGAAAACCATGAGAAAGGAAACACAATGAGAAAGGAATACAATGAGAAAGGGAACACAATGAGAAAGGGAATACAATGAGAAAGAGAACGCAATGAGAAAGGGAACACAATGAGAAAGGGAATACAATGAGAAAGGGAACACAATGAGAAAGGGAACACAATGAGAAAGGGAACACAATGAGAAAGGGATTACAAAGAGAAAGGGAACACAATGAGAAAGGGAATACAATGAGAAAGGGAACACAATGGGAAAGGGAACACAATGAGAAAGGGAACACAATGAGAAAGGGAAAACAATGAGAAAGGGAACACAGTGAGAAAGGGGATACAATGAGAAAGGGAACACAATGAGAAAGGGAATACAAAGAGAAAGGGAATACAATGAGGAAGTAAACACAGTGAGAAAGTGAATACAATGAGAACGGGAACACAATGAGAAAGGGAACACAATGAGAAAGGGAATACAATGAGAAAGGGAACACAATGAGAAAGGGACTACAATGAGAAAGGGAACACAATGAGAAAGGGAACAAAATGAGAAAGGGAATAGAATGAGAAAGGGAAGAAAATGAGAAAGGGAACACAATGAGAAAGGGAATACAATGAGCTAGGGAACACAATGAGAAAGGGAACACAATGAGAAAGGGAATACAATGAGAAAGGGAACACAATGAGAAAGGGAATACAATGAGAAAGGGAACACAATGAGAACGGGAACACAATGAGAAAGGGAACACAATGAGAAAGGGAACACAATGAGAAAGGGATTACAATGAGACAGGGAACACAATGAGAAAGGGAACACAATGAGAAAGGGAACACAAGAAGAAAGGGAACACAATGTGAAAAGAAACACAATGAGAAAGGGAATACAATGAGAAAGGGAATACAATGAGAAAGGGAATACAATGAGAAAGGGAACAGAAAGAGAAAGGGGATACAATGAGAAAGGGAATACAGAGGGAAAGGGAACACAATGGGAAAAGAAACACAATGAGAAAGGGAACACAATGAGAAAGGGAACAGAATGATAAAGGGAACAGAATGAGAAAGGGAACACGATGAGAAAGGCAATGTAATGAGAAAGGGAACACAATGAGAAAAGGAACACAATGAGAAAGGGAACACAATGAGAAAGGGAACACAATGAGAAAGGGAACACAATGAGAAAGGGAACTCAATGAGAAATGTAGCAGAATGAGAAAGGGAACACAATGAGAAAGGGAACACAATGAGAAAGGGAACACAATGAGAAAGCGAACACAATGAGAAAGGGAACACAATGAGAAAGGGAACACAATGAGAAAGGGAACACAATGAGAAAAGGAACACAATGAGAAAGGGAACTCAATGAGAAATGTAGCAGAATGAGAAAGGGAACACAATGAGAAAGCGAACACAATGATAAATGGAACATAATGAGAAAGGGAACACAACGAGAAAGGGAACACAATGAGAAACGGAACACAATGAGAAAGGGAACACAATGAGAAAGGGAATACAATGAGGACGGGAACACAATGAGAAATGGAATAAAATGAGGAAGGGAACACAATGAGAAAGGGAATACAATGAGAAAGCGAACACAATGAGAAGGGGAACACAATGAGAAAGGGAACACAATGAGAAAGGGAACACAATGCGAAAGGGAATACAATGAGAAAGGGAACACAATGAGAAAGGGAACACAGTCAGAAAAGAAATACAGAAAGAAAGGGAACACAATGAGAAAGGGAACACAATGAGAAAGGGAACACAATGAGAAAAGGAACACAATGAGAAAGGGAACACAATGAGAAAGGGAATACAATGAGAAAGGGAACACAATGAGAAAGGGAACACAATGAGAAAGGGAACACAATGAGAAAGGGAATACAATGAGAAAGGGAACACAATGAGAAAGGGAACACAATGAGAAAGGGAACACAATGGGAAAGGGAACACAATGAGAAAGGGAAAACAAAGAGAAAGGGAATACAATGAGAAAGGGAATACAATGAGAAAGGGAACACAATGAGAAAGGGAATACAATGAGAAAGGGAATACAGAGGGAAAGGGAACACAATGGGAAAGGGAACACAATGAGAAAGGGAACACAATGAGAAAGGGAATACAATGAGAAAGGGAACACAATGAGAAAGGGAATACAAAGAGAAAGGGAATACAATGAGAAAGGGAACACAGTGAGAAAGGGAATACAATGAGAAAGGGATCACAATGAGAAAGGGAACACAATGAGAAAGGGAATACAATGAGAAAGGGAACAAAATGAGAAAGGGAATACACTGAGGAAGGGTACACAATGAGAAAGGGAACACAGTGAGAAAGTGAACACAATGAGAAAGGGAATACAATGAGAAAGGGAACACAATGAGAAAGGGAATACAATGAGAAAGCGAACACAGTGAGAAAGCGAACACAATGAGAAAGGGAACACAATGAGAAATGGAGCACAATGAGAAAGGGAACACAATGAGAAAGGGAACACAATGAGAAAGGGAACACAATGAGAAAGGGAACACAATGAGAAAGTGTATACAATGAGAAAGGGAACACAATGAGAAAGGGAACACAATGAGAAAGGGAACACAATGAGAAAGGGAACACAATGTGAAAAGGAACACAATGAAAAAGGGAACACAATGAGAAAGGGAACACAATGAGACAGGGAGCACAATGAGAAAGGGAACACAATGAGAAAGGGAACACAATGAGAAAGGGAACACAATGAGGAAGGGAACACAATGAGAAAAGGAACACAATGAGAAATGGAACACAATGAGAAAGGGAACACAATGAGAAAAGAAACACAATGAGAAAGGGAACACAATGAGAAAGGGAAAACCATGAGAATGGAAACACAATGAGAAAGGAATACAATGAGAAAGGGAACAAAATGAGATAGGGAATACAATGAGAAAGAGAACACAATGAGAAAGGGAACACAATGAGAAAGGGAATACAATGAGAAAGGGAACATAATGAGAAAGGGAACACAATGGGAAAGGGAACACAATGAGAAAGTGATTACAAAGAGAAAGGGAACACAATGAGAAAGGGAATACAATGAGAAAGGGAACACAATGGGAAAGGGAACACAATGAGAAAGGGAACACAATGAGAAAGGGAATACAATGAGAAAGGGAATACAATGAGAAAGGGAACACAATGAAAAAGGGAATACAATGAGCAAGGGAATACAATGGGAAAGGGAACACAATGAGAAAGGGAAAACAATGAGAAAGGGAACACAATGAGAAAGGGGATACAATGAGAAAGGGAACACAATGAGAAAGGGAATACAAAGAGAAAGGGAATACAATGAGGAAGTAAACACAGTGAGAAAGTGAATACAATGAGAACGGGAACACAATGAGAAAGGGAATACAATGAGAAAGGGAACACAATGAGAAAGGGAATACAAAGAGAAAGGGAATACATTGAGAAAGGGAACACAGTGAGAAAGGGAATACAATGAGAAAGGGATCTCAATGAGAAAGGGAACACAATGAGAAAGGGAATACAATGAGAAAGGGAACAAAATGAGAAAGGGAATACACTGAGGAAGGGTACACAATGAGAAAGGGAACAGAGTGAGCAAGTGAACACAATGAGAAAGGGAATACAATGAGAAAGGGAACACAATGAGAAAGGGAATACAATGAGAAAGCGAACACAGTGAGAAAGCGAACACAATGAGAAAGGGAACACAATGAGAAATGGAGCACAATGAGAAAGGGAACACAATGAGAAAGGGAACACAATGAGAAAGGGAACACAATGAGAAAGTGTATACAATGAGAAACGGAACACAATGAGAAAGGGAACACAATGAGAAAGGGAACACAATGAGAAAGGGAACACAATGTGAAAAGGAACACAATGAAAAAGGGAACACAATGAGAAAGGGAACACAATGAGACAGGGAGCACAATGAGAAAGGGAACACAATGAGAAAGGGAACACAATGAGAAAGGGAACACAATGAGGAAGGGAACACAATGAGAAAAGGAACACAATGAGAAATGGAACACAATGAGAAAGCGAACACAATGAGAAACGGAACACAATGAGAAAGGGAACACAATGAGAAAGGGAAAACCATGAGAATGGAAACACAATGAGAAAGGAATACAATGAGAAAGGGAACAAAATGAGATAGGGAATAGAATGAGAAAGAGAACACAATGAGAAAGGGAACACAATGAGAAAGGGAATACAATGAGAAAGGGAACACAATGAGAAAGGGAACACAATGACAAAGGGAACACAATGAGAAAGGGATTACAAAGAGAAAGGGAACACAATGAGAAAGGGAATACAATGAGAAAGGGAACACAATGGGAAAGGGAACACAATGAGAAAGGGAACACAATGAGAAAGGGAATACAATGAGAAAGGGAATACAATGAGAAAGGGAACACAATGAGAAAGGGAATACAATGAGCAAGGGAATACAATGGGAAAGGGAACACAATGAGAAAGGGAAAACAATGAGAAAGGGAACACAATGAGAAAGGGGATACAATGAGAAAGGGAACACAATGAGAAAGGGAATACAAAGAGAAAGGGAATACAATGAGGAAGTAAACACAGTGAGAAAGTGAATACAATGTGAACGGGAACACAATGAGAAAGGGAACACAATGAGAAAGGGAATAAAATGAGAAAGGGAACACAATGAGAAAGGGACTACAATGAGAAAGGGAACACAATGAGAAAGGGAACACAATGAGAAAGGGAACACAATGAGAAAGGGAACACAATGAGAAAGGGAAGAAAATGAGAAAGGGAACACAATGAGAAAGGGAATACAATGAGCTAGGGAACACAATGAGAAAGGGAACACAATGAGAAAGGGAATACAATGAGAAAGGGAACACAATGAGAAAGGGAATACAATGAGAAAGGGAACACAATGAGAACGGGAACACAATGAGAAAGGGAACACAATGAGAAAGGGATTACAATGAGACAGTGAACACAAAGAGAAAGGGAACACAATGAGAAAGGGAACATAATGAGAAAGGGAACACAATGTGAAAAGAAACACAATGAGAAAGGGAATACAATGAGAAAGGGAATACAATGAGAAAGGGAATACAATGAGAAAGGGAACACAAAGAGAAAGGGAATACAATGAGAAAGGGAATACAGAGGGAAAGGGAACACAATGGGAAAAGAAACACAATGAGAAAGGGAACACAATGAGAAAGGGAACAGAATGAGAAAGGGAACATAATGAGAAAGGGAACACAATCAGAAAGGCAATGTAATGAGAAAGGGAACACAATGAGAAAAGGAACACAATGAGAAAGGGAACACAATGGGAAAGGAACACGTTGAGAAAGGGAACACAATGAGAAAGGGAACTCAATGAGAAATGTAGCACAATGAGAAAGGGAACACAATGAGAAAGGGAACACAATGAGAAAGGGAAAACAAAGAGAAAGGGAATACAATGAGAAAGGGAATACAATGAGAAAGGGAACACAATGAGAAAGGGAATACAATGAGAAAGGGAATACAGAGGGAAAGGGAACACAATGGGAAAGGGAACACAATGAGAAAGGGAACACAATGAGAAAGGGAATACAATGAGAAAGGGAACACAATGAGAAAGGGAATACAAAGAGAAAGGGAATACAATGAGAAAGGGAACACAGTGAGAAAGGGAATACATTGAGAAAGGGATCACAATGAGAAAGGGAACACAATGAGAAAGGGAATACAATGAGAAAGGGAACAAAATGAGAAAGGGAATACACTGAGGAAGGGATCACAATGAGAAAGGGAACACAGTGAGAAATTGAACACAATGAGAAAGGGAACACAATGAGAAATGGAATACACTGAGAAAGGGAACACAATGAGAAAGGGAAAACATTGAGAAAGGGAATACAATGAGAAAGGGAACACAATGAGAAAGGGAATACAATGAGAATGCGAACAGAGTGAGAAAGCGAACACAATGAGAAAGGGAACACAATGAGAAATGGAGCACAATGAGAAAGGGAACACAATGAGAAAGGGAACACAATGAGAAAGGGAACACACTGAGAAAGGGAACACAATGAGAAAGTGTATACAATGAGAAAGGGAACACAATGAGAAAGGGAACACAATGAGAAAGGGAACACAATGCGAAAAGGAACACAATGAAAAAGGGAACACAATGAGAAAGGGAACACAATGAGACAGAGAGCACAATGAGAAAGGGAACACAATGAGAAAGGGAACACAATGAGAAAGGGAACACAATGAGAAAGGGAACACAATGAGAAAGGGAACACAATGAGAATTGGAACACAATGAGAAAGGGAACACAATGAGAAAAGAAACACAATTAAAATAGGGAACACAATGAGATAGGGAACACAATGAGAAATGTAACACAATGAGAAAGGGAACACAATGAGAAAGGGAAAACCATGAGAAAGGAAACACAATGAGAAAGGAATACAATGAGAAAGGGAACACAATGAGAAAGGGAATACAATGAGAAAGAGAACACAATGAGAAAGGGAACACAATGAGAAAGGGAATACAATGAGAATGGGAACACAATGAGAAAGGGAACACAATGAGAAAGGGAACACAATGAGAATGGGATTACAAAGAGAAATGGAACACAATGAGAAAGGGAATACAATGAGAAAGGGAACACAATGGGAAAGGGAACACAATGAGAAAGGGAGAACAATGAGAAAGGGAATACAATGATAAAGGGAATACAATGAGAAAGGGAACACAATGAGAAAGGGAATACAATGAGCAAGGGAATACAATGGGAAAGGGAACACAATGAGAAAGGGAAAACAATGAGAAAGGGAACACAATGAGAAAGGGAATACAATGAGAAAGGGAACACAATGAGAAAGGGAATACAAAGAGAAAGGGAATACAATGAGGAAGTAAGCACAGTGAGAAAGTGAATACAATGTGAACGGGAACACAATGAGAAAGGGAACACAATGAGAAAGGGAATACAATGAGAAAGGGAACACAATGAGAAAGGGTCTACAATGAGAAAGGGAACACAATGAGAAAGGGAACACAATGAGAAAGGGAACACAATGAGAAAGGGAATACAATGCGAAAGGGAAGAAAATGAGAAAGGGAACACAATGAGAAAGGGAATACAATGAGCTAGGGAACACAATGAGAAAGGGAACACAATGAGAAAGGGAATACAATGAGAAAGGGAACAAAATGAGAAAGGGAATACAATGAGAAAGGGAACACAATGAGAATGGGAACACAATGAGAAAGGGAACACAATGAGAAAGGGAACACAACGAGAAAGGGATTACAATGACACAGGGAACACAATGAGAAAGGGAACACAATGAGAAAGGGATCACAATGAGAAAGGGAACACAATGTGTAAAGAAACACAATGAGAAAGGGAATACAATGAGAAAGGGAATACAATGAGAAAGGGAATACAATGAGAAAGGGAACACAAAGAGAAAGGAAACACAATGAGAAAGGGAATACAATGAGAAAAGAAACACAATGAGAAACGGAACACAATGAGAAAGGGAACACAATGAGAAAGGGAACACAAGGAGAAAGGGAACACAATGAGAAAGCGTACACAATGAGAAAGTGAACACAATGAGAAAGGGAACACAATGAGAAAGGGAACACAATGAGAAATGGAATACAATGAGAAAGGGAACACAATGAGAAAGGGAACACAATGATCAAGGGAACACAATGAGAAAGGGACACAATGAGAAAGGGAATACAATGAGAAAGGGAACACAATGAGCAAGGGAACACAATCAGAAAGCAAACACAATCAGAAAGGGAACACAATGAGAAAGGCAATACAATGAGAAAGGGAACACAATGAGAAAGGGAACACAATGAGAAAGGGAAAACAATGAGAAAGGGAACACAATGAGAAAGGGAACACAATGAGAAAGGGAACACAATGAGAATGGGAACACAATGAGAAATGGAGCACAATGAGAAAGGTAACACAATGAGAAAGGGAACACAATGAGAAAGGGAAAACAATGAGAAAGGGAACACAATGAGAACGGGAACACAATGAGAAAGGGAACACAATGAGAAAGGGATCACAAAGAGAAAGGGAATACAACGAGAAAGGGAACACAACGAGAAAGAGAACACAATTAGAAAGGGAACAAACTGAGAAAGGGAACACAATGAGAAAGGGAATACAATGAGAAAGGGAATACAATGAGAAAGGGAACACAATGAGAAAGGGAATACAATGAGAAAGGGACACAATGAGAAAGGGAATACAATGAGAAAGGGAACACAATGAGAAAGGGAACACAATGAGAAAGGGAACACAATGAGAAAGGGAACACAATGCGAAAGGGAATACAATGAGAAAGGGAACACAATGAGAAAGGCAACACAATGAGAAATGGAACACAATGAGAAAGGGAATACTATAAGGAAGGGAACACAATGAGAAAAGAAATACAAAGAGAAAGGGAACACAATGAGAAAGGGAACACAATGAGAAAGGGAATACAAGGAGAAAGGGAACACAATGGCAAAGCGAACACAGTGAGAAAGGGAACACAATGAGAAAGGGAACACAATGAGAAGGGGAACACAATGAGAAAGGGAACACAATGAGAAAGGGAACACAATGAGAAAGCGAACACAGTGAGAAAGGGAATACAATGAGAAAGCGAACACAATGAGATAGGGAATACAATGAGAAAGGGAATACAATGAGAACGGGAACACAATGAGAAAGGGAACACAAAGAGAAAGGGAATACAATGATGAAGGGATCACAATGAGAAAGGGAACACAATGAGAAAGGGAAAGCAATGAGAAAGAGAACACAATGAGAAAGGGAACACAATGAGAAAGGGAATACAAGGAGAAAGGGAACACAATGAGAAAGGGAATACAATGAGAAAGGGAACACAATGGGAAAGGGAACACAATGAGAAAGGGAACACAAAGAGAAAGGGAATACAACGAGAAAGGGAATACAATGAGATAGGGAACACAATGAGAAAGGGAATACAATGAAAAAGGGAATACAAAGGGAAAGGGAACACAATGAGAAAGGGATAAAATGAGAAAGGGAACACAATGAGAAAGGGAATACAATGAGAAAGGGAACAGAATGAGAAAGGGAACACAATGAGAAAGGGAACACAATGAGAAAGGGAATACAAGGAGAAAGGGAATACAATGAGAAAGGGAACACAATGAGAAAGGGAACACAATGAGAAAGGGAATACAAGGAGAAAGGGAACACAATGAGAAAGGGAATACAATGAGAAAGGGAACACAATGGGAAAGGCAACGCAATGAGAAAGGGAACACAAAGAGAAAGGCAATACAACGAGAAAGGGAATACAATGAGATAGGGAACACAATGAGAAAGGGAATACAATGAAAAAGGGAATACAAAGGGAAAGGGAACACAATGAGAAGGGGAACACAATGAGAAAGGGAACACAATGAGAAAGGGAATACAATGAGAAAGGGAACACAATGAGAAAGGGAATAGAAAGAGAAAGGGAATACAATGAGAAAGGGAACACAGTGAGAAAGGGAATACAATGAGAAAGGGAACACAATGAGAAAGGGAACACAATGAGGAAGGGAATACAATGAGAAAGGGAACAAAATGAGAAAGGAATACAATGAGGAAGGGAACACAATGAGAAAGGGAACACAGTGAGAAAGCGAACACAATGAGAAAGGGAATACAATGAGAAAGGGAACACAATGAGAAAGGGAACACAATGAGAAATGGATTACAATGAGACAGGGAACACAATGAGAAAGGGAACACAATGAGAATGGGAACACAATGAGAAAGGGAACACAATGTGAAAAGAAACACAATGAGAAAGGGAATACAATGAGAAAGGGAATACAATGAGAAAGGGAATACAATGAGAAAGGGAATACAATGAGAAAGGGAACACAATGAGAAAGGGAATACAATGAGAAAGGGAATACAGAGGGAAAGGGAACACAATGGGAAAGGGAACACAATGAGAAAGGGAACACAATGAGAAAGGGAATACAATGAGAAAGGGAACACAATGAGAAAGGGAATACAAAGAGAAAGGGAATACAATGAGAAAGGGAACACAGTGAGAAAGGGAATACAATGAGAAAGGGATCACAATGAGAAAGGGAACACAATGAGAAAGGGAATACAATGAGAAAGGGAACAAAATGAGAAAGGGAATACACTGAGGAAGGGTACACAATGAGAAAGGGAACACAGTGAGAAAGTGAACACAATGAGAAAGGGAATACAATGAGAAAGGGAACACAATGAGAAAGGGAATACAATGAGAAAGCGAACACAGTGAGAAAGCGAACACAATGAGAAAGGGAACACAATGGGAAATGGAGCACAATGAGAAAGGGAACACAATGAGAAAGGGAACACAATGAGAAAGGGAACACAATGAGAAAGGGAACACAATGTGAAAAGGAACACAATGAAAAAGGGAACACAATGAGAAAGGGAACACAATGAGACAGGGAGCACAATGAGAAAGGGAACACAATGAGAAAGGGAACACAATGAGAAAGGGAACACAATGAGGAAGGGAACACAATGAGAAAAGGAACACAATGAGAAATGGAACACAATGAGAAAGGGAACACAATGAGAAAAGAAACACAATGAGAAAGGGAACACAATGAGAAAGGGAAAACCATGAGAATGGAAACACAATGAGAAAGGAATACAATGAGAAAGGGAACAAAATGAGACAGGGAATACAATGAGAAAGAGAACACAATGAGAAAGGGAACACAATGAGAAAGGGAATACAATGAGAAAGGGAACATAATGAGAAAGGGAACACAATGAGAAAGGGAACACAATGAGAAAGGGATTACAAAGAGAAAGGGAACACAATGAGAAAGGGAATACAATGAGAAAGGGAATACAATGGGAAAGGGAACACAATGAGAAAGGGAACACAATGAGAAAGGGAATACAATGAGAAAGGGAATACAATGAGAAAGGGAACACAATGAGTAAGGGAACACAATGAGCAAGGGAATACAATGGGAAAGGGAACACAATGAGAAAGGGAAAACAATGAGAAAGGGAACACAATGAGAAAGGGGATACAATGAGACAGGGAACACAATGAGAAATGGAATACAATGAGAAAGGGAACACAATGAGAAAGGGAACACAATGATCAAGGGAACACAATGAGAAAGGGACACAATGAGAAAGGGAATACAATGAGAAAGGGAACACAATGAGCAAGGGAACACAATCAGAAAGGGAACACAAGGAGAAAGGGAACACAATGAGAAAGCGTACACAATGAGAAAGTGAACACAATGAGAAAGGGAACACAATGAGAAAGGGAACACAATGAGAAATGGAATACAATGAGAAAGGGAACACAATGAGAAAGGGAACACAATGATCAAGGGAACACAATGAGAAAGGGACACAATGAGAAAGGGAATACAATGAGAAAGGGAACACAATGAGCAAGGGAACACAATCAGAAAGCAAACACAATCAGAAAGGGAACACAATGAGAAAGGCAATACAATGAGAAAGGGAACACAATGAGAAAGGGAACACAATGAGAAAGGGAAAACAATGAGAAAGGGAACACAATGAGAAAGGGAATACAAGGAGAAAGGGAACACAATGGCAAAGCGAACACAGTGAGAAAGGGAACACAATGAGAAAGGGAACACAATGAGAAGGGGAACACAATGAGAAAGGGAACACAATGAGAAAGGGAACACAATGAGAAAGCGAACACAGTGAGAAAGGGAATACAATGAGAAAGCGAACACAATGAGATAGGGAATACAATGAGAAAGGGAATACAATGAGAACGGGAACACAATGAGAAAGGGAACACAAAGAGAAAGGGAATACAATGATGAAGGGATCACAATGAGAAAGGGAACACAATGAGAAAGGGAAAGCAATGAGAAAGAGAACACAATGAGAAAGGGAACACAATGAGAAAGGGAATACAAGGAGAAAGGGAACACAATGAGAAAGGGAATACAATGAGAAAGGGAACACAATGGGAAAGGGAACACAATGAGAAAGGGAACACAAAGAGAAAGGGAATACAACGAGAAAGGGAATACAATGAGATAGGGAACACAATGAGAAAGGGAATACAATGAAAAAGGGAATACAAAGGGAAAGGGAACACAATGAGAAAGGGATAAAATGAGAAAGGGAACACAATGAGAAAGGGAATACAATGAGAAAGGGAACAGAATGAGAAAGGGAACACAATGAGAAAGGGAACACAATGAGAAAGGGAATACAAGGAGAAAGGGAATACAATGAGAAAGGGAACACAATGAGAAAGGGAACACAATGAGAAAGGGAATACAAGGAGAAAGGGAACACAATGAGAAAGGGAATACAATGAGAAAGGGAACACAATGGGAAAGGCAACGCAATGAGAAAGGGAACACAAAGAGAAAGGCAATACAACGAGAAAGGGAATACAATGAGATAGGGAACACAATGAGAAAGGGAATACAATGAAAAAGGGAATACAAAGGGAAAGGGAACACAATGAGAAGGGGAACACAATGAGAAAGGGAACACAATGAGAAAGGGAATACAATGAGAAAGGGAACACAATGAGAAAGGGAATAGAAAGAGAAAGGGAATACAATGAGAAAGGGAACACAGTGAGAAAGGGAATACAATGAGAAAGGGAACACAATGAGAAAGGGAACACAATGAGGAAGGGAATACAATGAGAAAGGGAACAAAATGAGAAAGGAATACAATGAGGAAGGGAACACAATGAGAAAGGGAACACAGTGAGAAAGCGAACACAATGAGAAAGGGAATACAATGAGAAAGGGAACACAATGAGAAAGGGAACACAATGAGAAATGGATTACAGTGAGACAGGGAACACAATGAGAAAGGGAACACAATGAGAATGGGAACACAATGAGAAAGGGAACACAATGTGAAAAGAAACACAATGAGAAAGGGAATACAATGAGAAAGGGAATACAATGAGAAAGGGAATACAATGAGAAAGGGAATACAATGAGAAAGGGAACACAATGAGAAAGGGAATACAATGAGAAAGGGAATACAGAGGGAAAGGGAACACAATGGGAAAGGGAACACAATGAGAAAGGGAACACAATGAGAAAGGGAATACAATGAGAAAGGGAACACAATGAGAAAGGGAATACAAAGAGAAAGGGAATACAATGAGAAAGGGAACACAGTGAGAAAGGGAATACAATGAGAAAGGGATCACAATGAGAAAGGGAACACAATGAGAAAGGGAATACAATGAGAAAGGGAACAAAATGAGAAAGGGAATACACTGAGGAAGGGTACACAATGAGAAAGGGAACACAGTGAGAAAGTGAACACAATGAGAAAGGGAATACAATGAGAAAGGGAACACAATGAGAAAGGGAATACAATGAGAAAGCGAACACAGTGAGAAAGCGAACACAATGAGAAAGGGAACACAATGGGAAATGGAGCACAATGAGAAAGGGAACACAATGAGAAAGGGAACACAATGAGAAAGGGAACACAATGAGAAAGGGAACACAATGTGAAAAGGAACACAATGAAAAAGGGAACACAATGAGAAAGGGAACACAATGAGACAGGGAGCACAATGAGAAAGGGAACACAATGAGAAAGGGAACACAATGAGAAAGGGAACACAATGAGGAAGGGAACACAATGAGAAAAGGAACACAATGAGAAATGGAACACAATGAGAAAGGGAACACAATGAGAAAAGAAACACAATGAGAAAGGGAACACAATGAGAAAGGGAAAACCATGAGAATGGAAACACAATGAGAAAGGAATACAATGAGAAAGGGAACAAAATGAGACAGGGAATACAATGAGAAAGAGAACACAATGAGAAAGGGAACACAATGAGAAAGGGAATACAATGAGAAAGGGAACATAATGAGAAAGGGAACACAATGAGAAAGGGAACACAATGAGAAAGGGATTACAAAGAGAAAGGGAACACAATGAGAAAGGGAATACAATGAGAAAGGGAATACAATGGGAAAGGGAACACAATGAGAAAGGGAACACAATGAGAAAGGGAATACAATGAGAAAGGGAATACAATGAGAAAGGGAACACAATGAGTAAGGGAACACAATGAGCAAGGGAATACAATGGGAAAGGGAACACAATGAGAAAGGGAAAACAATGAGAAAGGGAACACAATGAGAAAGGGGATACAATGAGACAGGGAACACAATGAGAAAGGGAATACAAAGAGAAAGGGAATACAATGAGGAAGTAAACACAGTGAGAAAGTGAATACAATGAGAACGGGAACACAATGAGAAAGGGAATACAATGAGAAAGGGAACACAATGAGAAAGGGAATACAAAGAGAAAGGGAATACAATGAGAAAGGGAACACAGTGAGAAAGGGAATACACTGAGGAAGGGTACACAATGAGAAAGGGAACACAGTGAGAAAGTGAACACAATGAGAAAGGGAATACAATGAGAAAGGGAACACAATGAGAAAGGGAATACAATGAGAAAGCGAACACAGTGAGAAAGCGAACACAATGAGAAAGGGAACACAATGAGAAATGGAGCACAATGAGAAAGGGAACACAATGAGAAAGGGAACACAATGAGAAAGGGAACACAATGAGAAAGGGAACACAATGAGAAAGTGTATACAATGAGAAAGGGAACACAATGAGAAAGGGAACACAATGAGAAAGGGAACACAATGAGAAAGGGAACACAATGTGAAAAGGAACACAATGAAAAAGGGAACACAATGAGAAAGGGAACACAATGAGACAGGGAGCACAATGAGAAAGGGAACACAATGAGAAAGGGAACACAATGAGAAAGGGAACACAATGAGGAAGGGAACACAATGAGAAAAGGAACACAATGAGAAATGGAACACAATGAGAAAGGGAACACAATGAGAAACGAAACACAGTGAGAAAGGGAACACAATGAGAAAGGGAAAACCATGAGAATGGAAACACAATGAGAAAGGAATACAATGAGAAAGGGAACAAAATGAGATAGGGAATACAATGAGAAAGAGAACACAATGAGAAAGGGAACACAATGAGAAAGGGAATACAATGAGAAAGGGAACACAATGAGAAAGGGAACACAATGAGAAAGGGAACACAATGAGAAAGGGATTACAAAGAGAAAGGGAACACAATGAGAAAGGGAATACAATGAGAAAGGGAACACAATGGGAAAGGGAACACAATGAGAAAGGGAACACAATGAGAAAGGGAATACAAGGAGAAAGGGAATACAATGAGAAAGGGAACACAATGAGAAAGGGAATACACTGAGGAAGGGTACACAATGAGAAAGGGAACACAGTGAGAAAGTGAACACAATGAGAAAGGCAATACAATGAGAAAGGGAACACAATGAGAAAGGGAATACAATGAGAAAGCGAACACAGTGAGAAAGCGAACACAATGAGAAAGGGAACACAATTAGAAATGGAGCACAAGGAGAAAGGGAACACAATGAGAAAGGGAACACAATGAGAAAGGGAACACAATGAGAAAGGGAACACAATGAGAAAGTGTATACAATGAGAAAGGGAACACAATGAGAAAGGGAACACAATGAGAAAGGGAACTCAATGAGAAAGGGAACACAATGTGAAAAGGAACACAATGAAAAAGGGAACACAATGAGAAAGGGAACACAATGAGACAGGGAGCACAATGAGAAAGGGAACACAATGAGAAAGGGAACACAATGAGAAAGGGAACACAATGAGGAAGGGAACACAATGAGAAAAGGAACACAATGAGAAATGGAACACAATGAGAAAGGGAACACAATGAGAAAGGGAATACAATGAGAAAGGGAATACAATGAGAAAGGGAACACAATGAGAAAGGGAATACAATGAGCAAGGGAATACAATGGGAAAGGGAACACAATGAGAAAGGGAAAACAATGAGAAAGGGAACACAATGAGAAAGGGGATACAATGAGAAAGGGAACACAATGAGAAAGGGAATACAAAGAGAAAGGGAATACAATGAGGAAGTAAACACAGTGAGAAAGTGAATACAATGAGAACGGGAACACAATGAGAAAGGGAACACAATGAGAAAGGGAATACAATGAGAAAGGGAACACAATGAGAAAGGGACTACAATGAGAAAGGGAACACAATGAGAAAGGGAAGTCAATGAGAAAGGGAACACAATGAGAAAGGGAACACAATGAGAAAGGGAAGAAAATGAGAAAGGGAACACAATGAGAAAGGGAATACAATGAGCTAGGGAACACAATGAGAAAGGGAACACAATGAGAAAGGGAATACAATGAGAAAGGGAACACAATGAGAAAGGGAATACAATGAGAAAGGGAACACAATGAGAACGGGAACACAATGAGAAAGGGAACACAATGAGAAAGGGAACACAATGAGAAAGGGATTACAATGAGACAGTGAACACAAAGAGAAAGGGAACACAATGAGAAAGGGAACACAATGAGAAAGGGAACACAATGTGAAAAGAAACACAATGAGAATGGGAATACAATGAGAAAGGGAAAACAATGAGAAAGGGAATACAATGAGAAAGGGAACACAAAGAGAAAGGGAATACAATGAGAAAGGGAATACAGAGGGAAAGGGAACATAATGGGAAAAGAAACACAATGAGAAAGGGAACACAATGAGAAAGGGAACAGAATGAGAAAGGGAACACAATGAGAAAGGGAACACAATCAGAAAGGCAATGTAATGAGAAAGGGAACACAATGAGAAAAGGAACACAATGAGAAAGGGAACACAATGAGAAAGGGAACACAATGAGAAAGGGAACACAATGAGAAAGGGAACTCAATGAGAAATGTAGCACAATGAGAAAGGGAACACAATGAGAAAGGGAACACAATGAGAAAGGGAAAACAAAGAGAAAGGGAATACAATGAGAAAGGGAATAGAATGAGAAAGGGAACACAATGAGAAAGGGAAAACAATGAGAAAGGGAATACAGAGGGAAAGGGAACACAATGGGAAAGGGAACACAATGAGAAAGGGAACACAATGAGAAAGGGAATACAATGAGAAAGGGAACACAATGAGAAAGGGAATACAAAGAGAAAGGGAATACAATGAGAAAGGGAACACAGTGAGAAAGGGAATACATTGAGAAAGGGATCACAATGAGAAAGGGAACACAATGAGAAAGGGAATACAATGAGAAAGGGAACAAAATGTGAAAGGGAATACACTGAGGAAGGGATCACATTGAGAAAGGGAACACAGTGAGAAATTGAACACAATGAAAAAGGGAACACAATGAGAAATGGAATACACTGAGAAAGGGAACACAATGAGAAAGGGAAAACATTGAGAAAGGGAACACAATGAGAAAGGGAACACAATGAGAAAGGGAATACAATGAGAACGCGAACAGAGTGAGAACGTGAACACAATGAGAAAGGGAACACAATGAGAAATGGAGCACAATGAGAAAGGGAACACAATGAGAAAGGGAACACAATGAGAAAGGGAACACACTGAGAAAGGGAACACAATGAGAAAGTGTATACAATGAGAAAGGGAACACAATGAGAAAGGGAACACAATGAGAAAGGGAACACAATGAGAAAGGGAACACAATGCGAAAAGGAACACAATGAAAAAGGGAACACAATGAGAAAGGGAACACAATGAGACAGGGAGCACAATGAGAAAGGGAACATAATGAGAAAGGGAACACAATGAGAAAGGGAACACAATGAGAAAGGGAATATAATGAGAAAGGGAACACAATGAGAATTGGAACACAATGAGAAAGGGAACACAATGAGAAAAGAAACACAATTAAAATACGAAACACAATGAGATAGGGAACACAATGAGAAATGGAACACAATGAGAAAGGGAACACAATGAGAAAGGGAAAACCATGAGAAAGGAAACACAATGAGAAAGGAATACAATGAGAAAGGGAACACAATGAGAAAGGGAATACAATGAGAAAGAGAACACAATGAGAAAGGGAACACAATGAGAAAGGGAATACAATGAGAATGGGAACACAATGAGAAAGGGAACACAATGAGAAAGGGAACACAATGAGAAAGGGATTACAAAGAGAAAGGGAACACAATGAGAAAGGGAATACAATGAGAAAGGGAACACAATGGGAAAGGGAACACTATGAGAAAGGGAAAACAATGAGAAAGGGAATACAATGATAAAGGGAATACAATGAGAAAGGGAACACAATGAGAAAGGGAATACAATGAGCAAGGGAATACAATGGGAAAGGGAACACAATGAGAAAGGGAAAACAATGAGAAAGGGAACACAATGAGAAAGGGAATACAATGAGAAAGGGAACACAATGAGAAAGGGAATACAAAGAGAAAGGGAATACAATGAGGAAGTAAGCACAGTGAGAAAGTGAATACAATGTGAACGGGAACACAATGAGAAAGGGAACACAATGAGAAAGGGAATACAATGAGAAAGGGAACACAATGAGAAAGGGTCTACAATGAGAAAGGGAACACAATGAGAAAGGGAACACAATGAGAAAGGGAACACAATGAGAAAGGGAATACAATGAGAAAGGGAAGAAAATGAGAAAGGGAACACAATGAGAAAGGGAATACAATGAGCTAGGGAACACAATGAGAAAGGGAACACAATGAGAAACGGAATACAATGAGAAAGGGAACAAAATGAGAAAGGGAATACAATGAGAAAGGGAACACAATGAGAACGGGAACACAATGAGAAAGGGAACACAATGAGAAAGGGAATACAACGAGAAAGGGATTACAGTGACACAGGGAACACAATGAGAAAGGGAACACAATGAGAATGTGATCACAATGAGAAAGGGAACACAATGTGAAAAGAAACACAATGAGAAAGGGAATACAATGAGAAAGGGAATACAATGAGAAAGGGAATACAATGAGAAAGGGAACACAAAGAGAAAGGAAACACAATGAGAAAGGGAATACAATGAGAAAAGAAACACAATGAGAAAGGGAACACAATGAGAAAGGGAACACAATGAGAAAGGGAACACAATGAGAAAGGGAACACAATGAGAAAGCGTACACAATGAGAAAGTGAACACAATGAGAAAGGGAACACAATGAGAAAGGGAACACAATGAGAAATGGAATACAATGAGAAAGGGAACACAATGAGAAAGGGAACACAATGATCAAGGGAACACAATGAGAAAGGGACACAATGAGAAAGGGAATACAATGAGAAAGGGAACACAATGAGAAAGGGAACACAATCAGAAAGCAAACACAATGAGAAAGGGAACACAATGAGAAAGGCAATACAATGAGAAAGGGAACACAATGAGAAAGGGAACACAATGAGAAAGGGAATACAATAAGAAAGGGAACACAATGAGAAAGGGAACACAATGAGAAAGGGAACATAATGAGAAAGGGAACACAATGAGAAAGGGAATACAATGAGAAAGGGAACACAAGGAGAAAGCGAACACAGTGAGAAAGGGAACACAACGAGAAAGGGAACACAATGAAAAAGGGAGCACAATGAGAAATGGAGCACAATGAGAAAGGTAACACAATGAGAAAGGGAACACAATGAGAAAGGGAAAACAATGAGAAAGGGAACACAATGAGAAAGGGAACACAATGAGAAAGGGAACACAATGAGAATGGGAACACAATGAGAAATGGAGCACAATGAGAAAGGTAACACAATGAGAAAGGGAACACAATGAGAAAGGGAAAACAATGAGAAAGGGAACACAATGAGAACGGGAACACAATGAGAAAGGGAACACAGTGAGAAAGGGATCACAAAGAGAAAGGGAATACAACGAGAAAGGGAACACAACGAGAAAGAGAACACAATTAGAAAGGGAACAAACTGAGAAAGGGAACACAATGAGAAAGGGAATACAATGAGAAAGGGAATACAATGAGAAAGGGAACACAATGAGAAAGGGAACACAATGAGAAAGGGAACACAATGAGAAAGGGATTACAAAGAGAAAGGGAACACAATGAGAAAGGGAATACAATGAGAAAGGGAACACAATGGGAAAGGGAACACAATGAGAAAGGGAACACAATGAGAAAGGGAATACAAGGAGAAAGGGAATACAATGAGAAAGGGAACACAATGAGAAAGGGAATACACTGAGGAAGGGTACACAATGAGAAAGGGAACACAGTGAGAAAGTGAACACAATGAGAAAGGCAATACAATGAGAAAGGGAACACAATGAGAAAGGGAATACAATGAGAAAGCGAACACAGTGAGAAAGCGAACACAATGAGAAAGGGAACACAATGAGAAATGGAGCACAAGGAGAAAGGGAACACAATGAGAAAGGGAACACAATGAGAAAGGGAACACAATGAGAAAGGGAACACAATGAGAAAGTGTATACAATGAGAAAGGGAACACAATGAGAAAGGGAACACAATGAGAAAGGGAACACAATGAGAAAGGGAACACAATGTGAAAAGGAACACAATGAAAAAGGGAACACAATGAGAAAGGGAACACAATGAGACAGGGAGCACAATGAGAAAGGGAACACAATGAGAAAGGGAACACAATGAGAAAGGGAACACAATGAGGAAGGGAACACAATGAGAAAAGGAACACAATGAGAAATGGAACACAATGAGAAAGGGAACACAATGAGAAAGGGAATACAATGAGAAAGGGAATACAATGAGAAAGGGAACACAATGAGAAAGGGAATACAATGAGCAAGGGAATACAATGGGAAAGGGAACACAATGAGAAAGGGAAAACAATGAGAAAGGGAACACAATGAGAAAGGGGATACAATGAGAAAGGGAACACAATGAGAAAGGGAATACAAAGAGAAAGGGAATACAATGAGGAAGTAAACACAGTGAGAAAGTGAATACAATGAGAACGGGAACACAATGAGAAAGGGAACACAATGAGAAAGGGAATACAATGAGAAAGGGAACACAATGAGAAAGGGACTACAATGAGAAAGGGAACACAATGAGAAAGGGAAGTCAATGAGAAAGGGAACACAATGAGAAAGGGAACACAATGAGAAAGGGAAGAAAATGAGAAAGGGAACACAATGAGAAAGGGAATACAATGAGCTAGGGAACACAATGAGAAAGGGAACACAATGAGAAAGGGAATACAATGAGAAAGGGAACACAATGAGAAAGGGAATACAATGAGAAAGGGAACACAATGAGAACGGGAACACAATGAGAAAGGGAACACAATGAGAAAGGGAACACAATGAGAAAGGGATTACAATGAGACAGTGAACACAAAGAGAAAGGGAACACAATGAGAAAGGGAACACAATGAGAAAGGGAACACAATGTGAAAAGAAACACAATGAGAATGGGAATACAATGAGAAAGGGAAAACAATGAGAAAGGGAATACAATGAGAAAGGGAACACAAAGAGAAAGGGAATACAATGAGAAAGGGAATACAGAGGGAAAGGGAACATAATGGGAAAAGAAACACAATGAGAAAGGGAACACAATGAGAAAGGGAACAGAATGAGAAAGGGAACACAATGAGAAAGGGAACACAATCAGAAAGGCAATGTAATGAGAAAGGGAACACAATGAGAAAAGGAACACAATGAGAAAGGGAACACAATGAGAAAGGGAACACAATGAGAAAGGGAACACAATGAGAAAGGGAACTCAATGAGAAATGTAGCACAATGAGAAAGGGAACACAATGAGAAAGGGAACACAATGAGAAAGGGAAAACAAAGAGAAAGGGAATACAATGAGAAAGGGAATAGAATGAGAAAGGGAACACAATGAGAAAGGGAAAACAATGAGAAAGGGAATACAGAGGGAAAGGGAACACAATGGGAAAGGGAACACAATGAGAAAGGGAACACAATGAGAAAGGGAATACAATGAGAAAGGGAACACAATGAGAAAGGGAATACAAAGAGAAAGGGAATACAATGAGAAAGGGAACACAGTGAGAAAGGGAATACATTGAGAAAGGGATCACAATGAGAAAGGGAACACAATGAGAAAGGGAATACAATGAGAAAGGGAACAAAATGTGAAAGGGAATACACTGAGGAAGGGATCACATTGAGAAAGGGAACACAGTGAGAAATTGAACACAATGAAAAAGGGAACACAATGAGAAATGGAATACACTGAGAAAGGGAACACAATGAGAAAGGGAAAACATTGAGAAAGGGAACACAATGAGAAAGGGAACACAATGAGAAAGGGAATACAATGAGAACGCGAACAGAGTGAGAACGTGAACACAATGAGAAAGGGAACACAATGAGAAATGGAGCACAATGAGAAAGGGAACACAATGAGAAAGGGAACACAATGAGAAAGGGAACACACTGAGAAAGGGAACACAATGAGAAAGTGTATACAATGAGAAAGGGAACACAATGAGAAAGGGAACACAATGAGAAAGGGAACACAATGAGAAAGGGAACACAATGCGAAAAGGAACACAATGAAAAAGGGAACACAATGAGAAAGGGAACACAATGAGACAGGGAGCACAATGAGAAAGGGAACATAATGAGAAAGGGAACACAATGAGAAAGGGAACACAATGAGAAAGGGAATATAATGAGAAAGGGAACACAATGAGAATTGGAACACAATGAGAAAGGGAACACAATGAGAAAAGAAACACAATTAAAATACGAAACACAATGAGATAGGGAACACAATGAGAAATGGAACACAATGAGAAAGGGAACACAATGAGAAAGGGAAAACCATGAGAAAGGAAACACAATGAGAAAGGAATACAATGAGAAAGGGAACACAATGAGAAAGGGAATACAATGAGAAAGAGAACACAATGAGAAAGGGAACACAATGAGAAAGGGAATACAATGAGAATGGGAACACAATGAGAAAGGGAACACAATGAGAAAGGGAACACAATGAGAAAGGGATTACAAAGAGAAAGGGAACACAATGAGAAAGGGAATACAATGAGAAAGGGAACACAATGGGAAAGGGAACACTATGAGAAAGGGAAAACAATGAGAAAGGGAATACAATGATAAAGGGAATACAATGAGAAAGGGAACACAATGAGAAAGGGAATACAATGAGCAAGGGAATACAATGGGAAAGGGAACACAATGAGAAAGGGAAAACAATGAGAAAGGGAACACAATGAGAAAGGGAATACAATGAGAAAGGGAACACAATGAGAAAGGGAATACAAAGAGAAAGGGAATACAATGAGGAAGTAAGCACAGTGAGAAAGTGAATACAATGTGAACGGGAACACAATGAGAAAGGGAACACAATGAGAAAGGGAATACAATGAGAAAGGGAACACAATGAGAAAGGGTCTACAATGAGAAAGGGAACACAATGAGAAAGGGAACACAATGAGAAAGGGAACACAATGAGAAAGGGAATACAATGAGAAAGGGAAGAAAATGAGAAAGGGAACACAATGAGAAAGGGAATACAATGAGCTAGGGAACACAATGAGAAAGGGAACACAATGAGAAACGGAATACAATGAGAAAGGGAACAAAATGAGAAAGGGAATACAATGAGAAAGGGAACACAATGAGAACGGGAACACAATGAGAAAGGGAACACAATGAGAAAGGGAATACAACGAGAAAGGGATTACAGTGACACAGGGAACACAATGAGAAAGGGAACACAATGAGAATGTGATCACAATGAGAAAGGGAACACAATGTGAAAAGAAACACAATGAGAAAGGGAATACAATGAGAAAGGGAATACAATGAGAAAGGGAATACAATGAGAAAGGGAACACAAAGAGAAAGGAAACACAATGAGAAAGGGAATACAATGAGAAAAGAAACACAATGAGAAAGGGAACACAATGAGAAAGGGAACACAATGAGAAAGGGAACACAATGAGAAAGGGAACACAATGAGAAAGCGTACACAATGAGAAAGTGAACACAATGAGAAAGGGAACACAATGAGAAAGGGAACACAATGAGAAATGGAATACAATGAGAAAGGGAACACAATGAGAAAGGGAACACAATGATCAAGGGAACACAATGAGAAAGGGACACAATGAGAAAGGGAATACAATGAGAAAGGGAACACAATGAGAAAGGGAACACAATCAGAAAGCAAACACAATGAGAAAGGGAACACAATGAGAAAGGCAATACAATGAGAAAGGGAACACAATGAGAAAGGGAACACAATGAGAAAGGGAATACAATAAGAAAGGGAACACAATGAGAAAGGGAACACAATGAGAAAGGGAACATAATGAGAAAGGGAACACAATGAGAAAGGGAATACAATGAGAAAGGGAACACAAGGAGAAAGCGAACACAGTGAGAAAGGGAACACAACGAGAAAGGGAACACAATGAAAAAGGGAGCACAATGAGAAATGGAGCACAATGAGAAAGGTAACACAATGAGAAAGGGAACACAATGAGAAAGGGAAAACAATGAGAAAGGGAACACAATGAGAAAGGGAACACAATGAGAAAGGGAACACAATGAGAATGGGAACACAATGAGAAATGGAGCACAATGAGAAAGGTAACACAATGAGAAAGGGAACACAATGAGAAAGGGAAAACAATGAGAAAGGGAACACAATGAGAACGGGAACACAATGAGAAAGGGAACACAGTGAGAAAGGGATCACAAAGAGAAAGGGAATACAACGAGAAAGGGAACACAACGAGAAAGAGAACACAATTAGAAAGGGAACAAACTGAGAAAGGGAACACAATGAGAAAGGGAATACAATGAGAAAGGGAATACAATGAGAAAGGGAACACAATTAGAAAGGGAATACAATGAGAAAGGGACACAATGAGAAAGGGAATACAATGAGAAAGGGAACACAATGAGAAAGGGAACACAATGAGAAAGGGAACACAATGAGAAAGGGAACACAATGCGAAAGGGAATACAATGAGAAAGGGAACACAATGAGAAAGGCAACACAATGAGAAAGGGAACACAATGAGAAAGGGAATACTATAAGGAAGGGAACACAATGAGAAAAGAAATACAAAGATAAAGGGAACACAATGAGAAAGGGAACACAATGAGAAAGGGAATACAAGGAGAAAGGGAACAGAATGGCAAAGCGAACACAGTGAGAAAGGGAACACAATGAGAAAGGGAACACAATGAGAAGGGGAACACAATGAGAAAGGGAACACAATGAGAAAGGGAACACAATGAGAAAGCGAACACAGTGAGAAAGGGAATACAATGAGAAAGCGAACACAATGAGATAGGGAATACAATGAGAAAGGGAATACAATGAGAAAGGGAACACAATGAGAAAGGGAACACAAAGAGAAAGGGAATACAATGATGAAGGGATCACAATGAGAAAGGGAACACAATGAGAAAGGGAAAGCAATGAGAAAGAGAACACAATGAGAAAGGGAACACAATGAGAAAGGGAATACAAGGAGAAAGGGAACACAATGAGAAAGGGAATACAATGAGAAAGGGAACACAATGGGAAAGGGAACATAATGAGAAAGGGAACACAAAGAGAAAGGGAATACAACGAGAAAGGGAATACAATGAGATAGGGAACACAATGAGAAAGGGAATACAATGAAAAAGGGAATACAAAGGGAAAGGGAACACAATGAGAAAGGGATAAAATGAGAAAGGGAACACAATGAGAAAGGGAATACAATGAGAAAGGGAACAGAATGAGAAAGGGAACACAATGAGAAAGGGAACACAATGAGAAAGGGAATACAAGGAGAAAGGGAATACAATGAGAAAGGGAACACAATGAGAAAGGGAACACAATGAGAAAGGGAATACAAGGAGAAAGGGAACACAATGAGAAAGGGAATACAATGAGAATGGGAACACAATGAGAAAGGGAACACAATGAGAAAGGGAACACAATGAGAAAGGGATTACAAAGAGAAAGGGAACACAATGAGAAAGGGAATACAATGAGAAAGGGAACACAATGGGAAAGGGAACACAATGAGAAAGGGAAAACAATGAGAAAGGGAATACAATGATAAAGGGAATACAATGAGAAAGGGAACACAATGAGAAAGGGAATACAATGAGCAAGGGAATACAATGGGAAAGGGAACACAATGAGAAAGGGAAAACAATGAGAAAGGGAACACAATGAGAAAGGGAATACAATGAGAAAGGGAACACAATGAGAAAGGGAATACAAAGAGAAAGGGAATACAATGAGGAAGTAAGCACAGTGAGAAAGTGAATACAATGTGAACGGGAACACAATGAGAAAGGGAACACAATGAGAAAGGGAATACAATGAGAAAGGGAACACAATGAGAAAGGGTCTACAATGAGAAAGGGAACACAATGAGAAAGGGAACACAATGAGAAAGGGAACACAATGAGAAAGGGAATACAATGAGAAAGGGAAGAAAATGAGAAAGGGAACACAATGAGAAAGGGAATACAATGAGCTAGGGAACACAATGAGAAAGGGAACACAATGAGAAAGGGAATACAATGAGAAAGGGAACAAAATGAGAAAGGGAATACAATGAGAAAGGGAACACAATGAGAACGGGAACACAATGAGAAAGGGAACACAATGAGAAAGGGAACACAACGAGAAAGGGATTACAATGACACAGGGAACACAATGAGAAAGGGAACACAATGAGAATGTGATCACAATGAGAAAGGGAACACAATGTGAAAAGAAACACAATGAGAAAGGGAATACAATGAGAAAGGGAATACAATGAGAAAGGGAATACAATGAGAAAGGGAACACAAAGAGAAAGGAAACACAATGAGAAAGGGAATACAATGAGAAAAGAAACACAATGAGAAAGGGAACACAATGAGAAAGGGAACACAATGAGAAAGGGAACACAATGAGAAAGGGAACACAATGAGAAAGCGTACACAATGAGAAAGTGAACACAATGAGAAAGGGAACACAATGAGAAAGGGAACAAATGAGAAATGGAATACAATGAGAAAGGGAACACAATGAGAAAGGGAACACAATGATCAAGGGAACACAATGAGAAAGGGACACAATGAGAAAGGGAATACAATGAGAAAGGGAACACAATGAGAAAGGGAACACAATCAGAAAGCAAACACAATGAGAAAGGGAACACAATGAGAAAGGCAATACAATGAGAAAGGGAACACAATGAGAAAGGGAACACAATGAGAAAGGGAATACAATAAGAAAGGGAACACAATGAGAAAGGGAACACAATGAGAAAGGGAACATAATGAGAAAGGGAACACAATGAGAAAGGGAATACAATGTGAAAGGGAACACAAGGAGAAAGCGAACACAGTGAGAAAGGGAACACAACGAGAAAGGGAACACAATGAAAAAGGGAGCACAATGAGAAATGGAGCACAATGAGAAAGGTAACACAATGAGAAAGGGAACACAATGAGAAAGGGAAAACAATGAGAAAGGGAACACAATGAGAAAGGGAACACAATGAGAAAGGGAACACAATGAGAATGGGAACACAATGAGAAATGGAGCACAATGAGAAAGGTAACACAATGAGAAAGGGAACACAATGAGAAAGGGAAAACAATGAGAAAGGGAACACAATGAGAACGGGAACACAATGAGAAAGGGAACACAATGAGAAAGGGATCACAAAGAGAAAGGGAATACAACGAGAAAGGGAACACAACGAGAAAGAGAACACAATTAGAAAGGGAACAAACTGAGAAAGGGAACACAATGAGAAAGGGAATACAATGAGAAAGGGAATACAATGAGAAAGGGAACACAATTAGAAAGGGAATACAATGAGAAAGGGACACAATGAGAAAGGGAATACAATGAGAAAGGGAACACAATGAGAAAGGGAACACAATGAGAAAGGGAACACAATGAGAAAGGGAACACAATGCGAAAGGGAATACAATGAGAAAGGGAACACAATGAGAAAGGCAACACAATGAGAAAGGGAACACAATGAGAAAGGGAACACAATGAGAAAAGAAATACAAAGAGAAAGGGAACACAATGAGAAAGGGAACACAATGAGAAAGGGAATACAAGGAGAAAGGGAACAGAATGGCAAAGCGAACACAGTGAGAAAGGGAACACAATGAGAAAGGGAACACAATGAGAAGGGGAACACAATGAGAAAGGGAACACAATGAGAAAGGGAACACAATGAGAAAGCGAACACAGTGAGAAAGGGAATACAATGAGAAAGCGAACACAATGAGATAGGGAATACAATGAGAAAGGGAATACAATGAGAAAGGGAACACAATGAGAAAGGGAACACAAAGAGAAAGGGAATACAATGATGAAGGGATCACAATGAGAAAGGGAACACAATGAGAAAGGGAAAGCAATGAGAAAGAGAACACAATGAGAAAGGGAACACAATGAGAAAGGGAATACAAGGAGAAAGGGAACACAATGAGAAAGGGAACACAATGGGAAAGGGAACACAATGAGAAAGGGAACACAAAGAGAAAGGGAATACAACGAGAAAGGGAATACAATGAGATAGGGAACACAATGAGAAAGGGAATACAATGAAAAAGGGAATACAAAGGGAAAGGGAACACAATGAGAAAGGGATAAAATGAGAAAGGGAACACAATGAGAAAGGGAATACAATGAGAAAGGGAACAGAATGAGAAAGGAAACACAATGAGAAAGGGAACACAATGAGAAAGGGAATACAAGGAGAAAGGGAATACAATGAGAAAGGGAACACAATGAGAAAGGGAACACAATGAGAAAGGGAATACAAGGAGAAAGGGAACACAATGAGAAAGGGAATACAATGAGAAAGGGAACACAATGGGAAAGGCAACACAATGAGAAAGGGAACACAAAGAGAAAGGGAATACAACGAGAAAGGGAATACAATGAGATAGGGAACACAATGTGAAAGGGAATACAATGAAAAAGGGAATACAAAGGGAAAGGGAACACAATGAGAAGGGGAACACAATGAGAAAGGGAGCACAATGAGAAAGGGAATACAATGAGAAAGGGAACACAATGAGAAAGGGAATAGAAAGAGAAAGGGAGCAAAATGAGAAAGGGAATACAATGAGAAAGGGAACACAATGAGAACGGGAACACAATGAGAAAGGGAACACAATGAGAAAGGGAACACAATGAGAAAGGGATTACAATGACACAGGGAACACAATGAGAAAGGGAACACAATGAGAAAGGGATCACAATGAGAAAGGGAACACAATGTGAAAAGAAACACAATGAGAAAGGGAACACAATGAGAACGGGAACACAATGAGAAAGGGAACACAATGAGAAAGGGAACACAATGAGAAAGGGATTACAATGACACAGGGAACACAATGAGAAAGGGAACACAATGAGAAAGGGATCACAATGAGAAAGGGAACACAATGTGAAAAGAAACACAATGAGAAAGGGAATACAATGAGAAAGGGAATACAATGAGAAAGGGAATACAATGAGAAAGGGAACACAAAGAGAAAGGAAACACAATGAGAAAGGGAATACAATGAGAAAAGAAACACAATGAGAAAGGGAACACAATGAGAAAGGGAACACAATGAGAAAGGGAACACAATGAGAAAGGGAACACAATGAGAAAGCGTACACAATGAGAAAGTGAACACAATGAGAAAGGGAACACAATGAGAAAGGGAACACAATGAGAAATGGAATACAATGAGAAAGGGAACACAATGAGAAAGGGAACACAATGATCAAGGGAACACAATGAGAAAGGGACACAATGAGAAAGGGAATACAATGAGAAAGGGAACACAATGAGAAAGGGAACACAATCAGAAAGCAAACACAATGAGAAAGGGAACACAATGAGAAAGGCAATACAATGAGAAAGGGAACACAATGAGAAAGGGAACACAATGAGAAAGGGAATACAATAAGAAAGCGAACACAATGAGAAAGGGAACACAATGAGAAAGGGAACATAATGAGAAAGGGAACACAATGAGAAAGGGAATACAATGAGAAAGGGAACACAAGGAGAAAGCGAACACAATGAGAAAGGGAACACAACGAGAAAGGGAACACAATGAGAAAGGGAGCACAATGAGAAATGGAGCACAATGAGAAATGTAACACAATGAGAAAGGGATCACAATGAGAAAGGGAAAACAATGAGAAAGGGAACACAATGAGAAAGGGAACACAATGAGAAAGGGAACACAATGAGAATGTGAACACAATGAGAAATGGAGCACAATGAGAAAGGTAACACAATGAGAAAGGGAACACAATGAGAAAGGGAAAACAATGAGAAAGGGAACACAATGAGAACGGGAACACAATGAGAAAGGGAACACAATGAGAAAGGGATCACAAAGAGAAAGGGAATACAACGAGAAAGGGAACACAACGAGAAAGAGAACACAATTAGAAAGGGAACAAACTGAGAAAGGGAACACAATGAGAAAGGGAATACAATGAGAAAGGGAATACAATGAGAAAGGGAACACAATGAGAAAGGGAATACAATGAGAAAGGGACACAATGAGAAAGGGAATACAATGAGAAAGGGAACACAATGAGAAAGGGAACACAATGAGAAAGGGAACACAATGAGAAAGGGAACACAATGCGAAAGGGAATACAATGAGAAAGGGAACACAATGAGAAAGGCAACACAATGAGAAAGGGAACACAATGAGAAAGGGAATACTATAAGGAAGGGAACACAATGAGAAAAGAAATACAAAGAGAAAGGGAACACAATGAGAAAGGGAACACAATGAGAAAGGGAATACAAGGAGAAAGGGAACACAATGGCAAAGCGAACACAGTGAGAAAGGGAACACAATGAGAAAGGGAACACAATGAGAAGGGGAACACAATGAGAAAGGGAACACAATGAGAAAGGGAACACAATGAGAAAGCGAACACAGTGAGAAAGGGAATACAATGAGAAAGCGAACACAATGAGATAGGGAATACAATGAGAAAGGGAATACAATGAGAAAGGGAACACAATGAGAAAGGGAACACAAAGAGAAAGGGAATACAATGATGAAGGGATCACAATGAGAAAGGGAACACAATGAGAAAGGGAAAGCAATGAGAAAGAGAACACAATCAGAAAGGGAACACAATGAGAAAGGGAATACAAGGAGAAAGGGAACACAATGAGAAAGGGAATACAATGAGAAAGGGAACACAAAGGGAAAGGGAACACAATGAGAAAGGGAACACAAAGAGAAAGGGAATACAACGAGAAAGGGAATACAATGAGATAGGGAACACAATGAGAAAGGGAATACAATGAAAAAGGGAATACAAAGGGAAAGGGAACACAATGAGAAAGGGATAAAATGAGAAAGGGAACACAATGAGAAAGGGAATACAATGAGAAAGGGAACAGAATGAGAAAGGGAACACAATGAGAAAGGGAACACAATGAGAAAGGGAACACAAGGAGAAAGGGAATACAATGAGAAAGGGAACACAATGAGAAAGGGAACACAATGAGAAAGGGAATACAAGGAGAAAGGGAACACAATGAGAAAGGGAATACAATGAGAAAGGGAACACAATGGGAAAGGCAACACAATGAGAAAGGGAACACAAAGAGAAAGGGAATACAACGAGAAAGGGAATACAATGAGATAGGGAACACAATGAGAAAGGGAATACAATGAAAAAGGGAATACAAAGGGAAAGGGAACACAATGAGAAGGGGAACACAATGAGAAAGGGAACACAATGAGAAAGGGAATACAACGAGAAAGGGAACACAATGAGAAAGGGAATAGAAAGAGAAAGGGAATATAATGAGAAAGGGAACACAGTGAGAAAGGGAATACAATGAGAAAGGGAACACAATGAGAAAGGGAACACAATGAGGAAGGGAATACAATGAAAAAGGGAACAAAATGAGAAAGGAATACAATGAGGAAGGGAACACAATGAGAAAGGGAACACAGTGAGAAAGCGAACACAATGAGAAAGGGAATACAATGAGAAAGGGAACACAATGAGAAAGGGAACACAATGAGAAATGGATTACAATGAGACAGGGAACACAATGAGAAAGGGAACACAATGAGAAAGGGAACACAATGAGAAACGGAACACAATGTGCAAAGAAACACAATGAGAAAGGGAATACAATGAGAAAGGGAATACAATGAGAAAGGGAATACAATGAGAAAGGGAACACAAAGAGAAAGGGAATACAATGAGAAAGGGAATACAGTGGGAAAGGGAACACAATGGGAAAAGAAACACAATGAGAAAGGGAACACAATGAGAAAGGGAACAGAATGAGAAAGGGAACAGAATGAGAAAGGGAACACAATGAGAAAGGCAATGTAATGAGAAAGGGAACACAATGAGAAAAGGAACACAATGAGAAAGGGAACACAATGAGAAAGGGAACACAATGAGAAAGGGAACACAATGAGAAAGGGAACTCAATGAGAAATGGAGCACAATGAGAAAGGGAACACAATGAGAAAGGGAACACAATGAGAAAGGGAACACAATGAGAAAGGGAACACAATGAGAAAGTGTATACAATGAGAAAGGGAACACAATGAGAAAGGGAACACAATGAGAAAGGGAACACAATGAGAAAGGGAACACAATGCGAAAAGGAACACAATGAAAAAGGGAACACAATGAGAAAGGGAACACAATGAGACAGGGAGCACAATGAGAAAGGGAACACAATGAGTAAGGGAACACAATGAGAAAGAGAACACAATGAGAAAGGGAACACAATGAGAAAGGGAACACAATGAGAAATGGAACACAATGAGAAAGGGAACACAATGAGAAAAGAAACACAATGAGAAAGGGAACACAATGAGATAGGGAACACAATGAGAAACGGAACACAATGAGAAAGGGAACACAAAGAGAAATGGAAAACCATGAGAAAGGAAACACAATGAGAAAGGAATACAATGAGAAAGGGAACACAATGAGGAAGGGAATACAATGAGAAAGAGAACACAATGAGAAAGGGAACACAATGAGAAAGGGAATACAATGAGAAAGGGAACACAATGAGAAAGGGAACACAATGGGAAAGGGAATACAATGAGAAAGGGAACACAATGGGAAGGGCAACACAATGAGAAAGGGAACACAAAGAGAAAGGGGATACAACGAGAAAGGGAATACAATGAGATAGGGAACACAATGAGAAAGGGAATGCAATGAAAAAGGGAATACAAAGGGAAAGGGAACACAATGAGAAGGGGAACACAATGAGAAAGGGAACACAATGAGAAAGGGAATACAATGAGAAAGGGAACACAATGAGAAAGGGAATAGAAAGAGAAAGGGAATACAATGAGAAAGGGAACAGAGTGAGAAAGTGAATACAATGAGAAAGGGAACACAATGAGAAAGGGAACACAATGAGAAAGGGAACAGAATGAGAAAGGGAACACAATGTGAAAGGGAATACAAGGAGAAAGGGAACACAATGAGAAAGGGAACACAATGAGAAAGGGAACACAATGAGAAAGGGTATACAAGGAGAAAGGGAACACATTGAGAAAGGGAATACAATGAGAAAGGGAACACAATGGGAAAGGCAACACAATGAGAAATGGAACACAAAGAGAAAGGGAATACAACGAGAAAGGGAATACAATGAGATAGGGAACACAATGAGAAAGGGAATACAATGAAAAAGGGAGTACAAAGGGAAAGGGAACACAATGAGAAGGGGAACACAATGAGAAAGGGAACACAATGAGAAAGGGAATACAATGAGAAAGGGAACACAATGAGAAAGGGAATAGAAAGAGAAAGGGAATACAATGAGAAAGAGAACACAGTGAGAAAGGGAATACAATGAGAAAAGGATCACAATGAGAAAGGGAACACAATGAGGAAGGGAATACAATGAGAAAGGGAACAAAATGAGAAAGGAATACAATGAGGAAGGGAACACAATGAGAAAGGGAACACAGTGAGAAAGCGAACACAATGAGAAAGGGAATACAATGAGAAAGGGAACACAATGAGAAAGGGAACACAATGAGAAAGGGATTACAATGAGACAGGGAACACAATGAGAAAGGGAACACAATGAGAAAGGGAACACAATGAGAAAGGGAACACAATGTGAAAAGAAACACAATGAGAAAGGGAATACAATGAGAAAGGGAATACAATGAGAAAGGGAATACAATGAGAAAGGGAACACAAAGAGAAAGGGAATACAATGAGAAAGGGAATACAGTGGGAAAGGGAACACAATGGGAAAAGAAACACAATGAGAAAGGGAACAAAATGAGAAAGGGAACAGAATGAGAAAGGGAACAGAATGAGAAAGGGAACACAATGAGAAAGGCAATGTAATGAGAAAGGGAACACAATGAGAAAAGGAACACAATGAGAAAGGGAACACAATGAGAAAGGGAACACAATGAGAAAGGGAACACAATGAGAAAGGGAACTCAATGAGAAATGGAGCACAATGAGAAAGGGAACACAATGAGAAAGGGAACGCAATGAGAAAGGGAACACAATGAGAAAGGGAACACAATGAGAAAGTGTATACAATGAGAAAGGCAACACAATGAGAAAGGGAACACAATGAGAAAGGGAACACAATGAGAAAGGGAACACAATGCGAAAAGGAACACAATGAAAAAGGGAACACAATGAGAAAGGGAACACAATGAGACAGGGAGCACAATGAGAAAGGGAACACAATGAGAAAGGGAACACAATGAGAAAGGGAACACAGTGAGAAAGGGAACACAATGAGGAAGGGAACACAATGAGAAAAGAAATACAAAGAGAAAGGGAACACAATGAGAAAGGGAACACAATGAGAAAGGGAATACAAGGAGAAAGGGAACACAATGGGAAAGCGAACACAGTGAGAAAGGGAACACAATGAGAAAGGGAACACAATGAGAAGGGGAAAACAATGAGAAAGGGAACACAATGATAAAGAGAACACAATGAGAAAGCGAACACAGTGAGAAAGGGAATACAATGAGAAAGTGAGCACAATGAGAAAGGGAATACAATGAGAAAGGGAATACAATGAGAAAGGGAACGCAATGAGAAACGGAACACAATGAGAAAGCGAACACAATGAGAAAGGGAACACAATGAGAAAGGGATCACAATGAGAAAGGGAACACAATGAGAAAGGGAAAGCAATGAGTAAGAGAATACAATGAGAAAGGGAACACAATGAGAAAGGGAATACAAGGAGAAAGGGAACACAATGAGAAAGGGAATACAATGAGAAAGGGAACACAATGGGAAAGGGAACACAATGAGAAAGGGAACACAAAGAGAAAGGGAATACAACGAGAAAGGGAATACAATGAGATAGGGAACACAATGAGAAAGGGAATACAATGAAAAAGGGAATACAAAGGGAAAGGGAACACAATGAGAAAGGGAACACAATGAGAAAGGGAACACAATGAGAAAGGGAATACAATGAGAAAGGGAACAGAATGAGAAAGGGAATACAATGAGAAAGGGAACACAATGAGAAAGGGAATACAAGGAGAAAGGGAACACAATGAGAAAGGGAACACAATGAGAAAGGGAGCACAATGAGAAAGGGAATACAAGGAGAAAGGGAACACAATGAGAAAGGGAATACAATGAGAAAGGGAACACAATGGGAAAGGCAACACAATGAGAAAGGGAATACAATGAGAAAGGGAACACAATGGGAAAGGCAACACAATGAGAAAGGGAACACAAAGAGAAAGGGAATACAACGAGAAAGGGAATACAATGAGATAGGGAACACAGTGAGAAAGGGAATACAATGAGAAAGGGAACACAATGAGAAAGGGAACACAATGAGGAAGGGAATACAATGAGAAAGGGAACAAAATGAGAAAGGAATACAATGAGGAAGGGAACACAATGAGAAAGGGAACACAGTGAGAAAGCGAACACAATGAGAAAGGGAATACAATGAGAAAGGGAACACAATGAGAAAGGGAACACAATGAGAAATGGATTACAATGAGACAGGGAACACAATGAGAAAGGGAACACAATGAGTAAGGGAGCACAATGAGAAAGGGAACACAATGTGAAAAGAAACACAATGAGAAAGGGAATACAATGAGAAAGGGAATACAATGAGAAAGGGAATACAATGAGAAAGGGAACACAAAGAGAAAGGGAATACAATGAGAAAGGGAATACAGTGGGAAAGGGAACACAATGGGAAAAGAAACACAATGAGAAAGGGAACACAATGAGAAAGGGAACAGAATGAGAAAGGAACAGAATGAGAAAGGGAACACAACGAGAAAGGCAATGTAATGAGAAAGGGAACACAATGAGAAAAGGAACACAATGAGAAAGGGAACACAATGAGAAAGGGAACACAATGAGAAAGGGAACACAATGAGAAAGGGAACTCACTGAGAAATGGAGCTCAATGAGAAAGGGAACACAATGAGAAAGGGAACACAATGAGAAAGGGAACACAATGAGAAAGGGAACACAATGAGAAAGTGTATACAATGAGAAAGGGAACACAATGAGAAAGGGAACACAATGAGAAAGGGAACACAATGAGAAAGGGAACACAATGCGAAAAGGAACACAATGAAAAAGGGAACACAATGAGAAAGGGAACACAATGAGACAGGGAGCACAATGAGAAAGGGAACACAATGAGAAAGGGAACACAATGAGAAAGAGAACACAATGAGAAAGGGAACACAATGAGAAAGGGAACACAATGAGAAATGGAACACAATGAGAAAGGGAACACAATGAGAAAAGAAACACAATGAGAAAGGGAACACAATGAGATAGGGAACACAATGAGAAACGGAACACAATGAGAAAGGGAACACAAAGAGAAATGGAAAACCATGAGAAAGGAAACACAATGAGAAAGGAATACAATGAGAAAGGGAACACAATGAGGAAGGGAATACAATGAGAAAGAGAACACAATGAGAAAGGGAACACAATGAGAAAGGGAATACAATGAGAAAGGGAACACAATGGGAAAGGGAACACAATGAGAAAGGGAATACAATGAGAAAGGGAACACAATGGGAAGGGCAACACAATGAGAAAGGGAACACAAAGAGAAAGGGAATACAACGAGAAAGGGAATACAATGAGATAGGGAACACAATGAGAAAGGGAATACAATGAAAAAGGGAATACAAAGGGAAAGGGAACACAATGAGAAGGGGAACACAATGAGAAAGGGAACACAATGAGAAAGGGAATACAATGAGAAAGGGAACACAATGAGAAAGGGAATAGAAAGAGAAAGGGAATACAATGAGAAAGGGAACACAGTGAGAAAGGGAATACAATGAGAAAGGGAACACAATGAGAAAGGGAACACAACGAGGAAGGGAATACAATGAGAAAGGGAACAAAATGAGAAAGGAATACAATGAGGAAGGGAACACAAAGAGAAAGGGAATACAACGAAAAAGGGAATACAATGAGATAGGGAACACAATGAGAAAGGGAATACAATGAAAAAGGGAATACAAAGGGAAAGGGAACACAATGAGAAAGGGAACACAATGAGAAAGGGAACACAATGAGAAAGGGAATACAATGAGAAAGGGAACAGAATGAGAAAGGGAACACAATGAGAAAGGGAACACAATGTGAAAGGGAATACAAGGAGAAAGGGAACACAATGAGAAAGGGAACACAATGAGAAAGGGAACACAATGAGAAAGGGTATACAAGGAGAAAGGGAACACATTGAGAAAGGGAATACAATGAGAAAGGGAACACAATGGGAAAGGCAACACAATGAGAAAAGGAACACAAAGAGAAAGGGAATACAACGAGAAAGGGAATACAATGAGATAGGGAACACAATGAGAAAGGGAATACAATGAAAAAGGGAATACAAAGGGAAAGGGAACACAATGAGAAGGGGAACACAATGAGAAAGGGAACACAATGAGAAAGGGAATACAATGAGAAAGGGAACACAATGAGAAAGGGAATAGAAAGAGAAAGGGAATACAATGAGAAAGGGAACACAGTGAGAAAGGGAATACAATGAGAAAAGGAACACAATGAGAAAGGGAACACAATGAGGAAGGGAATACAATGAGAAAGGGAACAAAATGAGAAAGGAATACAATGAGGAAGGGAACACAATGAGAAAGGGAACACAGTGAGAAAGCGAACACAATGAGAAAGGGAATACAATGAGAAAGGGAACACAATGAGAAAGGGAACACAATGAGAAAGGGATTACAATGAGACAGGGAACACAATGAGAAAGGGAACACAATGAGAAAGGGAACACAATGAGAAAGGGAACACAATGTGAAAAGAAACACAATGAGAAAGGGAATACAATGAGAAAGGGAATACAATGAGAAAGGGAATACAATGAGAAAGGGAACACAAAGAGAAAGGGAATACAATGAGAAAGGGAATACAGTGGGAAAGGGAACACAATGGGAAAAGGAACACAATGAGAAAGGGAACACAATGAGAAAGGGAACAGAATGAGAAAGGGAACACAATGAGAAAGGGAACACAATGAGAAAGGCAATGTAATGAGAAAGGGAACACAATGAGAAAAGGAACACAATGAGAAAGGGAACACAATGAGAAAGGGAACACAATGAGAAAGGGAACACAATGAGAAAGGGAACTCAATGAGAAATGGAGCACCATGAGAAAGGGAATACAAGGAGAAAGGGAACACAATGAGAAAGGGAACACAATGAGAAAGGGAGCACAATGAGAAAGGGAATACAAGGAGAAAGGGAACACAATGAGAAAGGGAATACAATGAGAAAGGGAACACAATGGGAAAGGCAACACAATGAGAAAGGGAATACAATGAGAAAGGGAACACAATGGGAAAGGCAACACAATGAGAAAGGGAACACAAAGAGAAAGGGAATACAACGAGAAAGGGAATACAATGAGATAGGGAACACAGTGAGAAAGGGAATACAATGAGAAAGGGAACACAATGAGAAAGGGAACACAATGAGGAAGGGAATACAATGAGAAAGGGAACAAAATGAGAAAGGAATACAATGAGGAAGGGAACACAATGAGAAAGGGAACACAGTGATAAAGCGAACACAATGAGAAAGGGAATACAATGAGAAAGGGAACACAATGAGAAAGGGAACACAATGAGAAATGGATTACAATGAGACAGGGAACACAATGAGAAAGGGAACACAATGAGAAAGGGAGCACAATGAGAAAGGGAACACAATGTGAAAAGAAACACAATGAGAAAGGGAATACAATGAGAAAGGGAATACAATGAGAAAGGGAATACAATGAGAAAGGGAACACAAAGAGAAAGGGAATACAATGAGAAAGGGAATACAGTGGGAAAGGGAACACAATGGGAAAAGAAACACAATGAGAAAGGGAACACAATGAGAAAGGGAACAGAATGAGAAAGGGAACAGAATGAGAAAGGGAACACAATGAGAAAGGCAATGTAATGAGAAAGGGAACACAATGAGAAAAGGAACACAATGAGAAAGGGAACACAATGAGAAAGGGAACACAATGAGAAAGGGAACACAATGAGAAAGGGAACTCACTGAGAAATGGAGCTCAATGAGAAAGGGAACACAATGAGAAAGGGAACACAATGAGAAAGGGAACACAATGAGAAAGGGAACACAATGAGAAAGTGTATACAATGAGAAAGGGAACACAATGAGAAAGGGAACACAATGAGAAAGGGAACACAATGCGAAAAGGAACACAATGAAAAAGGGAACACAATGAGAAAGGGAACACAATGAGACAGAGAGCACAATGAGAAAGGGAACACAATGAGAAAGGGAACACAATGAGAAAGAGAACACAATGAGAAAGGGAACACAATGAGAAAGGGAACACAATGAGAAATGGAACACAATGAGAAAGGGAACACAATGAGAAAAGAAACACAATGAGAAAGGGAACACAATGAGATAGGGAACACAATGAGAAACGGAACACAATGAGAAAGGGAACACAAACAGAAATGGAAAACCATGAGAAAGGAAACACAATGAGAAAGGAATACAATGAGAAAGGGAACACATTGAGAAAGGGAACACAATGAGAAAGGGAACACAATGAGGAAGGGAATACAATGAGAAAGGGAACAAAATGAGAAAGGAATACAATGAGGAAGGGAACACAATGAGAAAGGGAACACAGTGAGAAAGCGAACACAATGAGAAAGGGAATACAATGAGAAAGGGAACACAATGAGAAAGGGAACACAATGAGAAATGGATTACAATGAGACAGGGAACACAATGAGAAAGGGAACACAATGAGAAAGGGAGCACAATGAGAAAGGGAACACAATGTGAAAAGAAACACAATGAGAAAGGGAATACAATGAGAAAGGGAATACAATGAGAAAGGGAATACAATGAGAAAGGGAACACAAAGAGAAAGGGAATACAATGAGAAAGGGAATACAGTGGGAAAGGGAACACAATGGGAAAAGAAACACAATGAGAAAGGGAACACAATGAGAAAGGGAACAGAATGAGAAAGGGAACAGAATGAGAAAGGGAACACAACGAGAAAGGCAATGTAATGAGAAAGGGAACACAATGAGAAAAGGAACACAATGAGAAAGGGAACACAATGAGAAAGGGAACACAATGAGAAAGGGAACACAATGAGAAAGGGAACTCACTGAGAAATGGAGCTCAATGAGAAAAGGAACACAATGAGAAAGGGAACACAATGAGAAAGGGAACACAATGAGAAAGGGAACACAATGAGAAAGTGTATACAATGAGAAAGGGAACACAATGAGAAAGGGAACACAATGAGAAAGGGAACACAATGAGAAAGGGAACACAATGCGAAAAGGAACACAATGAAAAAGGGAACACAATGAGAAAGGGAACACAATGAGACAGGGAGCACAATGAGAAAGGGAACACAATGAGAAAGGGAACACAATGAGAAAGAGAACACAATGAGAAAGGGAACACAATGAGAAAGGGAACACAATGAGAAATGGAACACAATGAGAAAGGGAACACAATGAGAAAAGAAACACAATGAGAAAGGGAACACAATGAGATAGGGAACACAATGAGAAACGGAACACAATGAGAAAGGGAACACAAAGAGAAATGGAAAACCATGAGAAAGGAAACACAATGAGAAAGGAATACAATGAGAAAGGGAACACAATGAGGAAGGGAATACAATGAGAAAGAGAACACAATGAGAAAGGGAACACAATGAGAAAGGGAATACAATGAGAAAGGGAACACAATGGGAAAGGGAACACAATGAGAAAGGGAATACAATGAGAAAGGGAACACAATGGGAAGGGCAACACAATGAGAAAGGGAACACAAAGAGAAAGGGAATACAACGAGAAAGGGAATACAATGAGATAGGGAACACAATGAGAAAGGGAATACAATGAAAAAGGGAATACAAAGGGAAAGGGAACACAATGAGAAGGGGAACACAATGAGAAAGGGAACACAATGAGAAAGGGAATACAATGAGAAAGGGAACACAATGAGAAAGGGAATAGAAAGAGAAAGGGAATACAATGAGAAAGGGAACACAGTGAGAAAGGGAATACAATGAGAAAGGGAACACAATGAGAAAGGGAACACAACGAGGAAGGGAATACAATGAGAAAGGGAACAAAATGAGAAAGGAATACAATGAGGAAGGGAACACAAAGAGAAAGGGAATACAACGAAAAAGGGAATACAATGAGATAGGGAACACAATGAGAAAGGGAATACAATGAAAAAGGGAATACAAAGGGAAAGGGAACACAATGAGAAAGGGAACACAATGAGAAAGGGAACACAATGAGAAAGGGAATACAATGAGAAAGGGAACAGAATGAGAAAGGGAACACAATGAGAAAGGGAACACAATGTGAAAGGGAATACAAGGAGAAAGGGAACACAATGAGAAAGGGAACACAATGAGAAAGGGAACACAATGAGAAAGGGTATACAAGGAGAAAGGGAACACATTGAGAAAGGGAATACAATGAGAAAGGGAACACAATGGGAAAGGCAACACAATGAGAAAAGGAACACAAAGAGAAAGGGAATACAACGAGAAAGGGAATACAATGAGATAGGGAACACAATGAGAAAGGGAATACAATGAAAAAGGGAATACAAAGGGAAAGGGAACACAATGAGAAGGGGAACACAATGAGAAAGGGAACACAATGAGAAAGGGAATACAATGAGAAAGGGAACACAATGAGAAAGGGAATAGAAAGAGAAAGGGAATACAATGAGAAAGGGAACACAGTGAGAAAGGGAATACAATGAGAAAAGGAACACAATGAGAAAGGGAACACAATGAGGAAGGGAATACAATGAGAAAGGGAACAAAATGAGAAAGGAATACAATGAGGAAGGGAACACAATGAGAAAGGGAACACAGTGAGAAAGCGAACACAATGAGAAAGGGAATACAATGAGAAAGGGAACACAATGAGAAAGGGAACACAATGAGAAAGGGATTACAATGAGACAGGGAACACAATGAGAAAGGGAACACAATGAGAAAGGGAACACAATGAGAAAGGGAACACAATGTGAAAAGAAACACAATGAGAAAGGGAATACAATGAGAAAGGGAATACAATGAGAAAGGGAATACAATGAGAAAGGGAACACAAAGAGAAAGGGAATACAATGAGAAAGGGAATACAGTGGGAAAGGGAACACAATGGGAAAAGGAACACAATGAGAAAGGGAACACAATGAGAAAGGGAACAGAATGAGAAAGGGAACACAATGAGAAAGGGAACACAATGAGAAAGGCAATGTAATGAGAAAGGGAACACAATGAGAAAAGGAACACAATGAGAAAGGGAACACAATGAGAAAGGGAACACAATGAGAAAGGGAACACAATGAGAAAGGGAACTCAATGAGAAATGGAGCACCATGAGAAAGGGAATACAAGGAGAAAGGGAACACAATGAGAAAGGGAACACAATGAGAAAGGGAGCACAATGAGAAAGGGAATACAAGGAGAAAGGGAACACAATGAGAAAGGGAATACAATGAGAAAGGGAACACAATGGGAAAGGCAACACAATGAGAAAGGGAATACAATGAGAAAGGGAACACAATGGGAAAGGCAACACAATGAGAAAGGGAACACAAAGAGAAAGGGAATACAACGAGAAAGGGAATACAATGAGATAGGGAACACAGTGAGAAAGGGAATACAATGAGAAAGAGAACACAATGAGAAAGGGAACACAATGAGAAAGGGAATACAATGAGAAAGGGAACACAATGGGAAAGGGAACACAATGAGAAAGGGAATACAATGAGAAAGGGAACACAATGGGAAGGGCAACACAATGAGAAAGGGAACACAAAGAGAAAGGGAATACAACGAGAAAGGGAATACAATGAGATAGGGAACACAATGAGAAAGGGAATACAATGAAAAAGGGAATACAAAGGGAAAGGGAACACAATGAGAAGGGGAACACAATGAGAAAGGGAACACAATGAGAAAGGGAATACAATGAGAAAGGGAACACAATGAGAAAGGGAATAGAAAGAGAAAGGGAATACAATGAGAAAGGGAACACAGTGAGAAAGGGAATACAATGAGAAAGGGAACACAATGAGAAAGGGAACACAACGAGGAAGGGAATACAATGAGAAAGGGAACAAAATGAGAAAGGAATACAATGAGGAAGGGAACACAAAGAGAAAGGGAATACAACGAAAAAGGGAATACAATGAGATAGGGAACACAATGAGAAAGGGAATACAATGAAAAAGGGAATACAAAGGGAAAGGGAACACAATGAGAAAGGGAACACAATGAGAAAGGGAACACAATGAGAAAGGGAATACAATGAGAAAGGGAACAGAATGAGAAAGGGAACACAATGAGAAAGGGAACACAATGTGAAAGGGAATACAAGGAGAAAGGGAACACAATGAGAAAGGGAACACAATGAGAAAGGGAACACAATGAGAAAGGGTATACAAGGAGAAAGGGAACACATTGAGAAAGGGAATACAATGAGAAAGGGAACACAATGGGAAAGGCAACACAATGAGAAAAGGAACACAAAGAGAAAGGGAATACAACGAGAAAGGGAATACAATGAGATAGGGAACACAATGAGAAAGGGAATACAATGAAAAAGGGAATACAAAGGGAAAGGGAACACAATGAGAAGGGGAACACAATGAGAAAGGGAACACAATGAGAAAGGGAATACAATGAGAAAGGGAACACAATGAGAAAGGGAATAGAAAGAGAAAGGGAATACAATGAGAAAGGGAACACAGTGAGAAAGGGAATACAATGAGAAAAGGAACACAATGAGAAAGGGAACACAATGAGGAAGGGAATACAATGAGAAAGGGAACAAAATGAGAAAGGAATACAATGAGGAAGGGAACACAATGAGAAAGGGAACACAGTGAGAAAGCGAACACAATGAGAAAGGGAATACAATGAGAAAGGGAACACAATGAGAAAGGGAACACAATGAGAAAGGGATTACAATGAGACAGGGAACACAATGAGAAAGGGAACACAATGAGAAAGGGAACACAATGAGAAAGGGAACACAATGTGAAAAGAAACACAATGAGAAAGGGAATACAATGAGAAAGGGAATACAATGAGAAAGGGAATACAATGAGAAAGGGAACACAAAGAGAAAGGGAATACAATGAGAAAGGGAATACAGTGGGAAAGGGAACACAATGGGAAAAGGAACACAATGAGAAAGGGAACACAATGAGAAAGGGAACAGAATGAGAAAGGGAACACAATGAGAAAGGGAACACAATGAGAAAGGCAATGTAATGAGAAAGGGAACACAATGAGAAAAGGAACACAATGAGAAAGGGAACACAATGAGAAAGGGAACACAATGAGAAAGGGAACACAATGAGAAAGGGAACTCAATGAGAAATGGAGCACCATGAGAAAGGGAATACAAGGAGAAAGGGAACACAATGAGAAAGGGAACACAATGAGAAAGGGAGCACAATGAGAAAGGGAATACAAGGAGAAAGGGAACACAATGAGAAAGGGAATACAATGAGAAAGGGAACACAATGGGAAAGGCAACACAATGAGAAAGGGAATACAATGAGAAAGGGAACACAATGGGAAAGGCAACACAATGAGAAAGGGAACACAAAGAGAAAGGGAATACAACGAGAAAGGGAATACAATGAGATAGGGAACACAGTGAGAAAGGGAATACAATGAGAAAGGGAACACAATGAGAAAGGGAACACAATGAGGAAGGGAATACAATGAGAAAGGGAACAAAATGAGAAAGGAATACAATGAGGAAGGGAACACAATGAGAAAGGGAACACAGTGAGAAAGCGAACACAATGAGAAAGGGAATACAATGAGAAAGGGAACACAATGAGAAAGGGAACACAATGAGAAATGGATTACAATGAGACAGGGAACACAATGAGAAAGGGAACACAATGAGAAAGGGAGCACAATGAGAAAGGGAACACAATGTGAAAAGAAACACAATGAGAAAGGGAATACAATGAGAAAGGGAATACAATGAGAAAGGGAATACAATGAGAAAGGGAACACAAAGAGAAAGGGAATACAATGAGAAAGGGAATACAGTGGGAAAGGGAACACAATGGGAAAAGAAACACAATGAGAAAGGGAACACAATGAGAAAGGGAACAGAATGAGAAAGGGAACAGAATGAGAAAGGGAACACAATGAGAAAGGCAATGTAATGAGAAAGGGAACACAATGAGAAAAGGAACACAATGAGAAAGGGAACACAATGAGAAAGGGAACACAATGAGAAAGGGAACACAATGAGAAAGGGAACTCACTGAGAAATGGAGCTCAATGAGAAAGGGAACACAATGAGAAAGGGAACACAATGAGAAAGGGAACACAATGAGAAAGGGAACACAATGAGAAAGTGTATACAATGAGAAAGGGAACACAATGAGAAAGGGAACACAATGAGAAAGGGAACACAATGCGAAAAGGAACACAATGAAAAAGGGAACACAATGAGAAAGGGAACACAATGAGACAGGGAGCACAATGAGAAAGGGAACACAATGAGAAAGGGAACACAATGAGAAAGAGAACACAATGAGAAAGGGAACACAATGAGAAAGGGAACACAATGAGAAATGGAACACAATGAGAAAGGGAACACAATGAGAAAAGAAACACAATGAGAAAGGGAAAACAATGAGATAGGGAACACAATGAGAAACGGAACACAATGAGAAAGGGAACACAAAGAGAAATGGAAAACCATGAGAAAGGAAACACAATGAGAAAGGAATACAATGAGAAAGGGAACACAATGAGGAAGGGAATACAATGAGAAAGAGAACACAATGAGAAAGGGAACACAATGAGAAAGGGAATACAATGAGAAAGGGAACACAATGGGAAAGGGAACACAATGAGAAAGGGAATACAATGAGAAAGGGAACACAATGGGAAGGGCAACACAATGAGAAAGGGAACACAAAGAGAAAGGGAATACAACGAGAAAGGGAATACAATGAGATAGGGAACACAATGAGAAAGGGAATACAATGAAAAAGGGAATACAAAGGGAAAGGGAACACAATGAGAAGGGGAACACAATGAGAAAGGGAACACAATGAGAAAGGGAATACAATGAGAAAGGGAACACAATGAGAAAGGGAATAGAAAGAGAAAGGGAATACAATGAGAAAGGGAACACAGTGAGAAAGGGAATACAATGAGAAAGGGAACACAATGAGAAAGGGAACACAACGAGGAAGGGAATACAATGAGAAAGGGAACAAAATGAGAAAGGAATACAATGAGGAAGGGAACACAAAGAGAAAGGGAATACAACGAAAAAGGGAATACAATGAGATAGGGAACACAATGAGAAAGGGAATACAATGAAAAAGGGAATACAAAGGGAAAGGGAACACAATGAGAAAGGGAACACAATGAGAAAGGGAACACAATGAGAAAGGGAATACAATGAGAAAGGGAACAGAATGAGAAAGGGAACACAATGAGAAAGGGAACACAATGTGAAAGGGAATACAAGGAGAAAGGGAACACAATGAGAAAGGGAACACAATGAGAAAGGGAACACAATGAGAAAGGGTATACAAGGAGAAAGGGAACACATTGAGAAAGGGAATACAATGAGAAAGGGAACACAATGGGAAAGGCAACACAATGAGAAAAGGAACACAAAGAGAAAGGGAATACAACGAGAAAGGGAATACAATGAGATAGGGAACACAATGAGAAAGGGAATACAATGAAAAAGGGAATACAAAGGGAAAGGGAACACAATGAGAAGGGGAACACAATGAGAAAGGGAACACAATGAGAAAGGGAATACAATGAGAAAGGGAACACAATGAGAAAGGGAATAGAAAGAGAAAGGGAATACAATGAGAAAGGGAACACAGTGAGAAAGGGAATACAATGAGAAAAGGAACACAATGAGAAAGGGAACACAATGAGGAAGGGAATACAATGAGAAAGGGAACAAAATGAGAAAGGAATACAATGAGGAAGGGAACACAATGAGAAAGGGAACACAGTGAGAAAGCGAACACAATGAGAAAGGGAATACAATGAGAAAGGGAACACAATGAGAAAGGGAACACAATGAGAAAGGGATTACAATGAGACAGGGAACACAATGAGAAAGGGAACACAATGAGAAAGGGAACACAATGAGAAAGGGAACACAATGTGAAAAGAAACACAATGAGAAAGGGAATACAATGAGAAAGGGAATACAATGAGAAAGGGAATACAATGAGAAAGGGAACACAAAGAGAAAGGGAATACAATGAGAAAGGGAATACAGTGGGAAAGGGAACACAATGGGAAAAGGAACACAATGAGAAAGGGAACACAATGAGAAAGGGAACAGAATGAGAAAGGGAACACAATGAGAAAGGGAACACAATGAGAAAGGCAATGTAATGAGAAAGGGAACACAATGAGAAAAGGAACACAATGAGAAAGGGAACACAATGAGAAAGGGAACACAATGAGAAAGGGAACACAATGAGAAAGGGAACTCAAAGAGAAATGGAGCACCATGAGAAAGGGAACACAATGAGAAAGGGAACGCAATGAGAAAGGGAACACAATGAGAAAGGGAACACAATGAGAAAGTGTATACAATGAGAAAGGCAACACAATGAGAAAGGGAACACAATGAGAAAGGGAACAAAATGAGAAAGGGAACACAATGCGAAAATAACACAATGAAAAAGGGAACACAATGAGAAAGGGAACACAATGAGACAGGGAGCACAATGAGAAAGGGAACACAATGAGAAAGGGAACACAATGAGAAAGGGAACACAGTGAGAAAGGGAACACAATGAGGAAGGGAACACAATGAGAAAAGAAATACAAAGAGAAAGGGAACACAATGAGAAAGGGAACGCAATGAGAAAGGGAATACAAGGAGAAAGGGAACACAATGGGAAAGCGAACACAGTGAGAAAGGGAACACAATGAGAAAGGGAACACAATGAGAAGGGGAACACAATGAGAAAGGGAACACAATGATAAAGGGAACACAATGAGAAAGCGAACACAGTGAGAAAGGGAATACAATGAGAAAGCGAACACAATGAGAAAGGGAATACAATGAGAAAGGGAATACAATGAGAAAGGGAACGCAATGAGAAACGGAACACAATGAGAAAGCGAACACAATGAGAAAGGGAACACAATGAGAAAGGGATCACAATGAGAAAGGGAACACAATGAGAAAGGGAAAGCAATGAGAAAGAGAACACAATGAGAAAGGGAACACAAAGAGAAAGGGAATACAAGGAGAAAGGGAACACAATGAGAAAGGGAATACAATGAGAAAGGGAACACAATGGGAAAGGGAACACAATGAGAAAGGGAACACAAAGAGAAAGGGAATACAACGAGAAAGGGAATACAATGAGATAGGGAACACAATGAGAAAGGGAATACAATGAAAAAGGGAATACAAAGGGAAAGGGAACACAATGAGAAAGGGAACACAATGAGAAAGGAACACAATGAGAAAGGGAATACAATGAGAAAGGGAACAGAATGAGAAAGGGAATACAATGAGAAAGGGAACACAATGAGAAAGGGAATACAAGGAGAAAGGGAACACAATGAGAAAGGGAACACAATGAGAAAGGGAGCACAATGAGAAAGGGAATTCAAGGAGAAAGGGAACACAATGAGAAAGGGAATACAATGAGAAAGGGAACACAATGGGAAAGGCAACACAATGAGAAAGGGAACACAAAGAGAAAGGGAATACAACGAGAAAGGGAATACAATGAGATAGGGTACACAATGAGAAAGGGAATACAATGAAAAAGGGAATACAAAGGGAAAGGGAACACAATGAGAAGGGGAACACAATGAGAAAGGGAACACAATGAGAAAGGGAATACAATGAGAAAGGGAACACAATGAGAAAGGGAATAGAAAGAGAAAGGGAATACAATGAGAAAGGGAACACAGTGAGAAAGGGAATACAATGAGAAAGGGAACACAATGAGGAAGGGAACACAATGAGGACGGGAATACAATGAGAAAGGGAACAAAATGAGAAAGGAATACAATGAGGAAGGGAACACAATGAGAAAGGGAACACAGTGAGAAAGCGAACACAATGAGAAAGGGAATACAATGAGAAAGGGAATAAAATGAGAAAGGGAACACAAAGAGAAAGGGAATACAATGAGAAAGGGAATACAGTGGGAAAGGGAACACAATGGGAAAAGAAACACAATGAGAAAGGGAACACAATGAGAAAGGGAACAGAATGAGAAAGTGAACAGAATGAGAATGGGAACACAATGAGAAAGGCAATGTAATGAGAAAGGGAACACAATGAGAAAAGGAACACAATGAGAAAGGGAACACAATGAGAAAGGGAACTCAATGAGAAATGGAGCACAATGAGAAAGGGAACACAATGAGAAAGGGAACACAATGAGAAAGGGAACACAATGAGAAAGGGAGCACAATGAGAAAGTGTATACAATGAGAAACGGAACACAATGACAAAGGGAGCACAATGAGAAAGGGAACACAATGAGAAAGGGAACACAATGCGAAAAGGAACACAATGAAAAAGGGAACACAATGAGAAAGGGAACACAATGAGACAGGGAGCACAATGAGAAAGGGAACACAATGAGAAAGGGAACACAATGAGAAAGGGAACACAATGAGAAAGGGAACACAATGAGAAAGCGAACACAGTGAGAAAGGGAATCCAATGAGAAAGCGAACACAATGAGAAAGGGAATACAAGGAGAAAGGGAACACAATGAGAAAGGCAATGTAATGAGAAAGGGAACACAATGAGAAAAGGAACACAATGAGAAAGGGAACACAATGAGAAAGGGAACACAATGAGAAAGGGAACACAATGAGAAAGGGAACTCACTGAGAAATGGAGCTCAATGAGAAAGGGAACACAATGAGAAAGGGAACACAATGAGAAAGGGAACACAATGAGAAAGGGAACACAATGAGAAAGTGTATACAATGAGAAAGGGAACACAATGAGAAAGGGAACACAATGAGAAAGGGAACACAATGCGAAAAGGAACACAATGAAAAAGGGAACACAATGAGAAAGGGAACACAATGAGACAGAGAGCACAATGAGAAAGGGAACACAATGAGAAAGGGAACACAATGAGAAAGAGAACACAATGAGAAAGGGAACACAATGAGAAAGGGAACACAATGAGAAATGGAACACAATGAGAAAGGGAACACAATGAGAAAAGAAACACAATGAGAAAGGGAACACAATGAGATAGGGAACACAATGAGAAACGGAACACAATGAGAAAGGGAACACAAACAGAAATGGAAAACCATGAGAAAGGAAACACAATGAGAAAGGAATACAATGAGAAAGGGAACACATTGAGAAAGGGAACACAATGAGAAAGGGAACACAATGAGGAAGGGAATACAATGAGAAAGGGAACAAAATGAGAAAGGAATACAATGAGGAAGGGAACACAATGAGAAAGGGAACACAGTGAGAAAGCGAACACAATGAGAAAGGGAATACAATGAGAAAGGGAACACAATGAGAAAGGGAACACAATGAGAAATGGATTACAATGAGACAGGGAACACAATGAGAAAGGGAACACAATGAGAAAGGGAGCACAATGAGAAAGGGAACACAATGTGAAAAGAAACACAATGAGAAAGGGAATACAATGAGAAAGGGAATACAATGAGAAAGGGAATACAATGAGAAAGGGAACACAAAGAGAAAGGGAATACAATGAGAAAGGGAATACAGTGGGAAAGGGAACACAATGGGAAAAGAAACACAATGAGAAAGGGAACACAATGAGAAAGGGAACAGAATGAGAAAGGGAACAGAATGAGAAAGGGAACACAACGAGAAAGGCAATGTAATGAGAAAGGGAACACAATGAGAAAAGGAACACAATGAGAAAGGGAACACAATGAGAAAGGGAACACAATGAGAAAGGGAACACAATGAGAAAGGGAACTCACTGAGAAATGGAGCTCAATGAGAAAAGGAACACAATGAGAAAGGGAACACAATGAGAAAGGGAACACAATGAGAAAGGGAACACAATGAGAAAGTGTATACAATGAGAAAGGGAACACAATGAGAAAGGGAACACAATGAGAAAGGGAACACAATGAGAAAGGGAACACAATGCGAAAAGGAACACAATGAAAAAGGGAACACAATGAGAAAGGGAACACAATGAGACAGGGAGCACAATGAGAAAGGGAACACAATGAGAAAGGGAACACAATGAGAAAGAGAACACAATGAGAAAGGGAACACAATGAGAAAGGGAACACAATGAGAAATGGAACACAATGAGAAAGGGAACACAATGAGAAAAGAAACACAATGAGAAAGGGAACACAATGAGATAGGGAACACAATGAGAAACGGAACACAATGAGAAAGGGAACACAAAGAGAAATGGAAAACCATGAGAAAGGAAACACAATGAGAAAGGAATACAATGAGAAAGGGAACACAATGAGGAAGGGAATACAATGAGAAAGAGAACACAATGAGAAAGGGAACACAATGAGAAAGGGAATACAATGAGAAAGGGAACACAATGGGAAAGGGAACACAATGAGAAAGGGAATACAATGAGAAAGGGAACACAATGGGAAGGGCAACACAATGAGAAAGGGAACACAAAGAGAAAGGGAATACAACGAGAAAGGGAATACAATGAGATAGGGAACACAATGAGAAAGGGAATACAATGAAAAAGGGAATACAAAGGGAAAGGGAACACAATGAGAAGGGGAACACAATGAGAAAGGGAACACAATGAGAAAGGGAATACAATGAGAAAGGGAACACAATGAGAAAGGGAATAGAAAGAGAAAGGGAATACAATGAGAAAGGGAACACAGTGAGAAAGGGAATACAATGAGAAAGGGAACACAATGAGAAAGGGAACACAACGAGGAAGGGAATACAATGAGAAAGGGAACAAAATGAGAAAGGAATACAATGAGGAAGGGAACACAAAGAGAAAGGGAATACAACGAAAAAGGGAATACAATGAGATAGGGAACACAATGAGAAAGGGAATACAATGAAAAAGGGAATACAAAGGGAAAGGGAACACAATGAGAAAGGGAACACAATGAGAAAGGGAACACAATGAGAAAGGGAATACAATGAGAAAGGGAACAGAATGAGAAAGGGAACACAATGAGAAAGGGAACACAATGTGAAAGGGAATACAAGGAGAAAGGGAACACAATGAGAAAGGGAACACAATGAGAAAGGGAACACAATGAGAAAGGGTATACAAGGAGAAAGGGAACACATTGAGAAAGGGAATACAATGAGAAAGGGAACACAATGGGAAAGGCAACACAATGAGAAAAGGAACACAAAGAGAAAGGGAATACAACGAGAAAGGGAATACAATGAGATAGGGAACACAATGAGAAAGGGAATACAATGAAAAAGGGAATACAAAGGGAAAGGGAACACAATGAGAAGGGGAACACAATGAGAAAGGGAACACAATGAGAAAGGGAATACAATGAGAAAGGGAACACAATGAGAAAGGGAATAGAAAGAGAAAGGGAATACAATGAGAAAGGGAACACAGTGAGAAAGGGAATACAATGAGAAAAGGAACACAATGAGAAAGGGAACACAATGAGGAAGGGAATACAATGAGAAAGGGAACAAAATGAGAAAGGAATACAATGAGGAAGGGAACACAATGAGAAAGGGAACACAGTGAGAAAGCGAACACAATGAGAAAGGGAATACAATGAGAAAGGGAACACAATGAGAAAGGGAACACAATGAGAAAGGGATTACAATGAGACAGGGAACACAATGAGAAAGGGAACACAATGAGAAAGGGAACACAATGAGAAAGGGAACACAATGTGAAAAGAAACACAATGAGAAAGGGAATACAATGAGAAAGGGAATACAATGAGAAAGGGAATACAATGAGAAAGGGAACACAAAGAGAAAGGGAATACAATGAGAAAGGGAATACAGTGGGAAAGGGAACACAATGGGAAAAGGAACACAATGAGAAAGGGAACACAATGAGAAAGGGAACAGAATGAGAAAGGGAACACAATGAGAAAGGGAACACAATGAGAAAGGCAATGTAATGAGAAAGGGAACACAATGAGAAAAGGAACACAATGAGAAAGGGAACACAATGAGAAAGGGAACACAATGAGAAAGGGAACACAATGAGAAAGGGAACTCAATGAGAAATGGAGCACCATGAGAAAGGGAATACAAGGAGAAAGGGAACACAATGAGAAAGGGAACACAATGAGAAAGGGAGCACAATGAGAAAGGGAATACAAGGAGAAAGGGAACACAATGAGAAAGGGAATACAATGAGAAAGGGAACACAATGGGAAAGGCAACACAATGAGAAAGGGAATACAATGAGAAAGGGAACACAATGGGAAAGGCAACACAATGAGAAAGGGAACACAAAGAGAAAGGGAATACAACGAGAAAGGGAATACAATGAGATAGGGAACACAGTGAGAAAGGGAATACAATGAGAAAGAGAACACAATGAGAAAGGGAACACAATGAGAAAGGGAATACAATGAGAAAGGGAACACAATGGGAAAGGGAACACAATGAGAAAGGGAATACAATGAGAAAGGGAACACAATGGGAAGGGCAACACAATGAGAAAGGGAACACAAAGAGAAAGGGAATACAACGAGAAAGGGAATACAATGAGATAGGGAACACAATGAGAAAGGGAATACAATGAAAAAGGGAATACAAAGGGAAAGGGAACACAATGAGAAGGGGAACACAATGAGAAAGGGAACACAATGAGAAAGGGAATACAATGAGAAAGGGAACACAATGAGAAAGGGAATAGAAAGAGAAAGGGAATACAATGAGAAAGGGAACACAGTGAGAAAGGGAATACAATGAGAAAGGGAACACAATGAGAAAGGGAACACAACGAGGAAGGGAATACAATGAGAAAGGGAACAAAATGAGAAAGGAATACAATGAGGAAGGGAACACAAAGAGAAAGGGAATACAACGAAAAAGGGAATACAATGAGATAGGGAACACAATGAGAAAGGGAATACAATGAAAAAGGGAATACAAAGGGAAAGGGAACACAATGAGAAAGGGAACACAATGAGAAAGGGAACACAATGAGAAAGGGAATACAATGAGAAAGGGAACAGAATGAGAAAGGGAACACAATGAGAAAGGGAACACAATGTGAAAGGGAATACAAGGAGAAAGGGAACACAATGAGAAAGGGAACACAATGAGAAAGGGAACACAATGAGAAAGGGTATACAAGGAGAAAGGGAACACATTGAGAAAGGGAATACAATGAGAAAGGGAACACAATGGGAAAGGCAACACAATGAGAAAAGGAACACAAAGAGAAAGGGAATACAACGAGAAAGGGAATACAATGAGATAGGGAACACAATGAGAAAGGGAATACAATGAAAAAGGGAATACAAAGGGAAAGGGAACACAATGAGAAGGGGAACACAATGAGAAAGGGAACACAATGAGAAAGGGAATACAATGAGAAAGGGAACACAATGAGAAAGGGAATAGAAAGAGAAAGGGAATACAATGAGAAAGGGAACACAGTGAGAAAGGGAATACAATGAGAAAAGGAACACAATGAGAAAGGGAACACAATGAGGAAGGGAATACAATGAGAAAGGGAACAAAATGAGAAAGGAATACAATGAGGAAGGGAACACAATGAGAAAGGGAACACAGTGAGAAAGCGAACACAATGAGAAAGGGAATACAATGAGAAAGGGAACACAATGAGAAAGGGAACACAATGAGAAAGGGATTACAATGAGACAGGGAACACAATGAGAAAGGGAACACAATGAGAAAGGGAACACAATGAGAAAGGGAACACAATGTGAAAAGAAACACAATGAGAAAGGGAATACAATGAGAAAGGGAATACAATGAGAAAGGGAATACAATGAGAAAGGGAACACAAAGAGAAAGGGAATACAATGAGAAAGGGAATACAGTGGGAAAGGGAACACAATGGGAAAAGGAACACAATGAGAAAGGGAACACAATGAGAAAGGGAACAGAATGAGAAAGGGAACACAATGAGAAAGGGAACACAATGAGAAAGGCAATGTAATGAGAAAGGGAACACAATGAGAAAAGGAACACAATGAGAAAGGGAACACAATGAGAAAGGGAACACAATGAGAAAGGGAACACAATGAGAAAGGGAACTCAATGAGAAATGGAGCACCATGAGAAAGGGAATACAAGGAGAAAGGGAACACAATGAGAAAGGGAACACAATGAGAAAGGGAGCACAATGAGAAAGGGAATACAAGGAGAAAGGGAACACAATGAGAAAGGGAATACAATGAGAAAGGGAACACAATGGGAAAGGCAACACAATGAGAAAGGGAATACAATGAGAAAGGGAACACAATGGGAAAGGCAACACAATGAGAAAGGGAACACAAAGAGAAAGGGAATACAACGAGAAAGGGAATACAATGAGATAGGGAACACAGTGAGAAAGGGAATACAATGAGAAAGGGAACACAATGAGAAAGGGAACACAATGAGGAAGGGAATACAATGAGAAAGGGAACAAAATGAGAAAGGAATACAATGAGGAAGGGAACACAATGAGAAAGGGAACACAGTGAGAAAGCGAACACAATGAGAAAGGGAATACAATGAGAAAGGGAACACAATGAGAAAGGGAACACAATGAGAAATGGATTACAATGAGACAGGGAACACAATGAGAAAGGGAACACAATGAGAAAGGGAGCACAATGAGAAAGGGAACACAATGTGAAAAGAAACACAATGAGAAAGGGAATACAATGAGAAAGGGAATACAATGAGAAAGGGAATACAATGAGAAAGGGAACACAAAGAGAAAGGGAATACAATGAGAAAGGGAATACAGTGGGAAAGGGAACACAATGGGAAAAGAAACACAATGAGAAAGGGAACACAATGAGAAAGGGAACAGAATGAGAAAGGGAACAGAATGAGAAAGGGAACACAATGAGAAAGGCAATGTAATGAGAAAGGGAACACAATGAGAAAAGGAACACAATGAGAAAGGGAACACAATGAGAAAGGGAACACAATGAGAAAGGGAACACAATGAGAAAGGGAACTCACTGAGAAATGGAGCTCAATGAGAAAGGGAACACAATGAGAAAGGGAACACAATGAGAAAGGGAACACAATGAGAAAGGGAACACAATGAGAAAGTGTATACAATGAGAAAGGGAACACAATGAGAAAGGGAACACAATGAGAAAGGGAACACAATGCGAAAAGGAACACAATGAAAAAGGGAACACAATGAGAAAGGGAACACAATGAGACAGGGAGCACAATGAGAAAGGGAACACAATGAGAAAGGGAACACAATGAGAAAGAGAACACAATGAGAAAGGGAACACAATGAGAAAGGGAACACAATGAGAAATGGAACACAATGAGAAAGGGAACACAATGAGAAAAGAAACACAATGAGAAAGGGAAAACAATGAGATAGGGAACACAATGAGAAACGGAACACAATGAGAAAGGGAACACAAAGAGAAATGGAAAACCATGAGAAAGGAAACACAATGAGAAAGGAATACAATGAGAAAGGGAACACAATGAGGAAGGGAATACAATGAGAAAGAGAACACAATGAGAAAGGGAACACAATGAGAAAGGGAATACAATGAGAAAGGGAACACAATGGGAAAGGGAACACAATGAGAAAGGGAATACAATGAGAAAGGGAACACAATGGGAAGGGCAACACAATGAGAAAGGGAACACAAAGAGAAAGGGAATACAACGAGAAAGGGAATACAATGAGATAGGGAACACAATGAGAAAGGGAATACAATGAAAAAGGGAATACAAAGGGAAAGGGAACACAATGAGAAGGGGAACACAATGAGAAAGGGAACACAATGAGAAAGGGAATACAATGAGAAAGGGAACACAATGAGAAAGGGAATAGAAAGAGAAAGGGAATACAATGAGAAAGGGAACACAGTGAGAAAGGGAATACAATGAGAAAGGGAACACAATGAGAAAGGGAACACAACGAGGAAGGGAATACAATGAGAAAGGGAACAAAATGAGAAAGGAATACAATGAGGAAGGGAACACAAAGAGAAAGGGAATACAACGAAAAAGGGAATACAATGAGATAGGGAACACAATGAGAAAGGGAATACAATGAAAAAGGGAATACAAAGGGAAAGGGAACACAATGAGAAAGGGAACACAATGAGAAAGGGAACACAATGAGAAAGGGAATACAATGAGAAAGGGAACAGAATGAGAAAGGGAACACAATGAGAAAGGGAACACAATGTGAAAGGGAATACAAGGAGAAAGGGAACACAATGAGAAAGGGAACACAATGAGAAAGGGAACACAATGAGAAAGGGTATACAAGGAGAAAGGGAACACATTGAGAAAGGGAATACAATGAGAAAGGGAACACAATGGGAAAGGCAACACAATGAGAAAAGGAACACAAAGAGAAAGGGAATACAACGAGAAAGGGAATACAATGAGATAGGGAACACAATGAGAAAGGGAATACAATGAAAAAGGGAATACAAAGGGAAAGGGAACACAATGAGAAGGGGAACACAATGAGAAAGGGAACACAATGAGAAAGGGAATACAATGAGAAAGGGAACACAATGAGAAAGGGAATAGAAAGAGAAAGGGAATACAATGATAAAGGGAACACAGTGAGAAAGGGAATACAATGAGAAAAGGAACACAATGAGAAAGGGAACACAATGAGGAAGGGAATACAATGAGAAAGGGAACAAAATGAGAAAGGAATACAATGAGGAAGGGAACACAATGAGAAAGGGAACACAGTGAGAAAGCGAACACAATGAGAAAGGGAATACAATGAGAAAGGGAACACAATGAGAAAGGGAACACAATGAGAAAGGGATTACAATGAGACAGGGAACACAATGAGAAAGGGAACACAATGAGAAAGGGAACACAATGAGAAAGGGAACACAATGTGAAAAGAAACACAATGAGAAAGGGAATACAATGAGAAAGGGAATACAATGAGAAAGGGAATACAATGAGAAAGGGAACACAAAGAGAAAGGGAATACAATGAGAAAGGGAATACAGTGGGAAAGGGAACACAATGGGAAAAGGAACACAATGAGAAAGGGAACACAATGAGAAAGGGAACAGAATGAGAAAGGGAACACAATGAGAAAGGGAACACAATGAGAAAGGCAATGTAATGAGAAAGGGAACACAATGAGAAAAGGAACACAATGAGAAAGGGAACACAATGAGAAAGGGAACACAATGAGAAAGGGAACACAATGAGAAAGGGAACTCAAAGAGAAATGGAGCACCATGAGAAAGGGAACACAATGAGAAAGGGAACGCAATGAGAAAGGGAACACAATGAGAAAGGGAACACAATGAGAAAGTGTATACAATGAGAAAGGCAACACAATGAGAAAGGGAACACAATGAGAAAGGGAACAAAATGAGAAAGGGAACACAATGCGAAAATAACACAATGAAAAAGGGAACACAATGAGAAAGGGAACACAATGAGACAGGGAGCACAATGAGAAAGGGAACACAATGAGAAAGGGAACACAATGAGAAAGGGAACACAGTGAGAAAGGGAACACAATGAGGAAGGGAACACAATGAGAAAAGAAATACAAAGAGAAAGGGAACACAATGAGAAAGGGAACGCAATGAGAAAGGGAATACAAGGAGAAAGGGAACACAATGGGAAAGCGAACACAGTGAGAAAGGGAACACAATGAGAAAGGGAACACAATGAGAAGGGGAACACAATGAGAAAGGGAACACAATGATAAAGGGAACACAATGAGAAAGCGAACACAGTGAGAAAGGGAATACAATGAGAAAGCGAACACAATGAGAAAGGGAATACAATGAGAAAGGGAATACAATGAGAAAGGGAACGCAATGAGAAACGGAACACAATGAGAAAGCGAACACAATGAGAAAGGGAACACAATGAGAAAGGGATCACAATGAGAAAGGGAACACAATGAGAAAGGGAAAGCAATGAGAAAGAGAACACAATGAGAAAGGGAACACAAAGAGAAAGGGAATACAAGGAGAAAGGGAACACAATGAGAAAGGGAATACAATGAGAAAGGGAACACAATGGGAAAGGGAACACAATGAGAAAGGGAACACAAAGAGAAAGGGAATACAACGAGAAAGGGAATACAATGAGATAGGGAACACAATGAGAAAGGGAATACAATGAAAAAGGGAATACAAAGGGAAAGGGAACACAATGAGAAAGGGAACACAATGAGAAAGGAACACAATGAGAAAGGGAATACAATGAGAAAGGGAACAGAATGAGAAAGGGAATACAATGAGAAAGGGAACACAATGAGAAAGGGAATACAAGGAGAAAGGGAACACAATGAGAAAGGGAACACAATGAGAAAGGGAGCACAATGAGAAAGGGAATTCAAGGAGAAAGGGAACACAATGAGAAAGGGAATACAATGAGAAAGGGAACACAATGGGAAAGGCAACACAATGAGAAAGGGAACACAAAGAGAAAGGGAATACAACGAGAAAGGGAATACAATGAGATAGGGTACACAATGAGAAAGGGAATACAATGAAAAAGGGAATACAAAGGGAAAGGGAACACAATGAGAAGGGGAACACAATGAGAAAGGGAACACAATGAGAAAGGGAATACAATGAGAAAGGGAACACAATGAGAAAGGGAATAGAAAGAGAAAGGGAATACAATGAGAAAGGGAACACAGTGAGAAAGGGAATACAATGAGAAAGGGAACACAATGAGGAAGGGAACACAATGAGGACGGGAATACAATGAGAAAGGGAACAAAATGAGAAAGGAATACAATGAGGAAGGGAACACAATGAGAAAGGGAACACAGTGAGAAAGCGAACACAATGAGAAAGGGAATACAATGAGAAAGGGAATAAAATGAGAAAGGGAACACAAAGAGAAAGGGAATACAATGAGAAAGGGAATACAGTGGGAAAGGGAACACAATGGGAAAAGAAACACAATGAGAAAGGGAACACAATGAGAAAGGGAACAGAATGAGAAAGTGAACAGAATGAGAATGGGAACACAATGAGAAAGGCAATGTAATGAGAAAGGGAACACAATGAGAAAAGGAACACAATGAGAAAGGGAACACAATGAGAAAGGGAACTCAATGAGAAATGGAGCACAATGAGAAAGGGAACACAATGAGAAAGGGAACACAATGAGAAAGGGAACACAATGAGAAAGGGAGCACAATGAGAAAGTGTATACAATGAGAAACGGAACACAATGACAAAGGGAGCACAATGAGAAAGGGAACACAATGAGAAAGGGAACACAATGCGAAAAGGAACACAATGAAAAAGGGAACACAATGAGAAAGGGAACACAATGAGACAGGGAGCACAATGAGAAAGGGAACACAATGAGAAAGGGAACACAATGAGAAAGGGAACACAATGAGAAAGGGAACACAATGAGAAAGCGAACACAGTGAGAAAGGGAATCCAATGAGAAAGCGAACACAATGAGAAAGGGAATACAAGGAGAAAGGGAACACAATGAGAAAGGGAATACAATGAGAAAGGGAACACAATGGGAAAGGGAACACAATGAGAAAGGGAACACAAAGAAAAAGGGAATACAATGAGAAAGTAAATACAATGAGATAGGGAACACAATGAGAAAGGGAGTACAATGAAAAAGGGAATACAAAGGGAAAGGGAACAAAATGAGAAAGGGAACACAATGAGAAAGGGAATACAATGAGAAAGGGAACAGAATGAGAAAGGGAACACAATGAGAAAGGGAACACAATGAGAAAGGGAATACAAGGAGAAAGGGAACACAATGAGAAAGGGAACACAATGAGAAAGGGAACACAATGAGAAAGGGAATACAAGGAGAAAGGGAACACAATGAGAAAGGGAATACAATGAGAAAGGGAACACAATGAGAAGGGGAACACAATGAGAAAGGGAACACAATGAGAAAGGGAATACAATGAGAAAGGGAACACAATGAGAAAGGGAATAGAAAGAGAAAGGGAATACAATGAGAAAGGGAACACAGTGAGAAAGGGAATACAATGAGAAAGGGAACACAATGAGAAAGGGAACACAACGAGGAAGGGAATACAATGAGAAAGGGAACAAAATGAGAAAGGAATACAATGAGGAAGGGAACACAAAGAGAATGGGAATACAACGAGAAAGGGAATACAATGAGATAGGGAACACAATGAGAAAGGGAATACAATGAAAAAGGGAATACAAAGGGAAAGGGAACACAATGAGAAAGGGAACACAATGAGAAAGGGAACACAATGAGAAAGGGAATACAATGAGTAAGGGAACAGAATGAGAAAGGGAACACAATGAGAAAGGGAACACAATGTGAAAGGGAATACAAGGAGAAAGGGAACACAATGAGAAAGGGAACACAATGAGAAAGGGAACACAATGAGAAAGGGTATACAAGGAGAAAGGGAACACATTGAGAAAGGGAATACAATGAGAAAGGGAACACAATGGGAAAGGCAACACAATGAGAAAAGGAACACAAAGAGAAAGGGAATACAACAAGAAAGGGAATACAATGAGATAGGGAACACAATGAGAAAGGGAATACAATGAAAAAGGGAATACAAAGGGAAAGGGAACACAATGAGAAGGGGAACACAATGAGAAAGGGAACACAATGAGAAAGGGAATACAATGAGGAAGGGAACACAATGAGAAAGGGAATAGAAAGAGAAAGGGAATACAATGAGAAAGGGAACACAGTGAGAAAGGGAATACAATGAGAAAAGGAACACAATGAGAAAGGGAACACAATGAGGAAGGGAATACAATGAGAAAGGGAACAAAATGAGAAAGGAATACAATGAGCAAGGGAACACAATGAGAAAGGGAACACAGTGAGAAAGCGAACACAATGAGAAAGGGAATACAATGAGAAAGGGAACACAATGAGAAAGGGAACACAATGAGAAAGGGATTACAATGAGACAGGGAACACAATGAGAAAGGGAACACAATGAGAAAGGGAACACAATGAGAAAGGGAACACAATGTGAAAAGAAACACAATGAGAAAGGGAATACAATGAGAAAGGGAATACAATGAGAAAGGGAATACAATGAGAAAGGGAACACAAAGAGAAAGGGAATACAATGAGAAAGGGAATACAGTGGGAAAGGGAACACAATGGGAAAAGGAACACAATGAGAAAGGGAACACAATGAGAAAGGGAACAGAATGAGAAAGGGAACACAATGAGAAAGGGAACACAATGAGAAAGGCAATGTAATGAGAAAGGGAACACAATGAGAAAAGGAACACAATGAGAAAGGGAACACAATGAGAAAGGGAACACAATGAGAAAGGGAACACAATGAGAAAGGGAACTCAATGAGAAATGGAGCACCATGAGAAAGGGAACACAATGAGAAAGGGAACGCAATGAGAAAGGGAACACAATGAGAAAGGGAACACAAAGATAAAGTGTATACAAGGAGAAAGGCAACACAATGAGAAAGGGAACACAATGAGAAAGGGAACAAAATGAGAAAGGGAACACAATGCGAAAATAACACAATGAAAAAGGGAACACAATGAGAAAGGGAACACAATGAGACAGGGAGCACAATGAGAAAGGGAACACAATGAGAAAGGGAACACAATGAGAAAGGGAACACAGTGAGAAAGGGAACACAATGAGGAAGGGAACACAATGAGAAAAGAAATACAAAGAGAAAGGGAACACAATGAGAAAGGGAACGCAATGAGAAAGGGAATACAAGGAGAAAGGGAACACAATGGGAAAGCGAACACAGTGAGAAAGGGAACACAATGAGAAAGGGAACACAATGAGAAGGGGAACACAATGAGAAAGGGAACACAATGATAAAGGGAACACAATGAGAAAGCGAACACAGTGAGAAAGGGAATACAATGAGAAAGCGAACACAATGAGAAAGGGAATACAATGAGAAAGGGAATACAATGAGAAAGGGAACGCAATGAGAAACGGAACACAATGAGAAAGCGAACACAATGAGAAAGGGAACACAATGAGAAAGGGATCACAATGAGAAAGGGAACACAATGAGAAAGGGAAAGCAATGAGAAAGAGAACACAATGAGAAAGGGAACACAATGAGAAAGGGAATACAAGGAGAAAGGGAACACAATGAGAAAGGGAATACAATGAGAAAGGGAACACAATGGGAAAGGGAACACAATGAGAAAGGGAACACAAAGAGAAAGGGAATACAACGAGAAAGGGAATACAATGAGATAGGGAACACAATGAGAAAGGGAATACAATGAAAAAGGGAATACAAAGGGAAAGGGAACACAATGAGAAAGGGAACACAATGAGAAAGGGAACACAATGAGAAAGGGAATACAATGAGAAAGGGAACAGAATGAGAAAGGGAATACAATGAGAAAGGGAACACAATGAGAAAGGGAATACAAGGAGAAAGGGAACACAATGAGAAAGGGAACACAATGAGAAAGGGAGCACAATGAGAAAGGGAATACAAGGAGAAAGGGAACACAATGAGAAAGGGAATACAATGAGAAAGGGAACACAATGGGAAAGGCAACACAATGAGAAAGGGAACACAAAGAGAAAGGGAATACAACGAGAAAGGGAATACAATGAGATAGGGTACACAATGAGAAAGGGAATACAATGAAAAAGGGAATACAAAGGGAAAGGGAACACAATGAGAAGGGGAACACAATGAGAAAGGGAACACAATGAGAAAGGGAATACAATGAGAAAGGGAACACAATGAGAAAGGGAATAGAAAGAGAAAGGGAATACAATGAGAAAGGGAACACAGTGAGAAAGGGAATACAATGAGAAAGGGAACACAATGAGGAAGGGAACACAATGAGGACGGGAATACAATGAGAAAGGGAACAAAATGAGAAAGGAATACAATGAGGAAGGGAACACAATGAGAAAGGGAACACAGTGAGAAAGCGAACACAATGAGAAAGGGAATACAATGAGAAAGGGAATAAAATGAGAAAGGGAACACAGAGAAAGGGAATACAATGAGAAAGGGAATACAGTGGGAAAGGGAACACAATGGGAAAAGAAACACAATGAGAAAGGGAACACAATGAGAAAGGGAACAGAATGAGAAAGTGAACAGAATGAGAATGGGAACACAATGAGAAAGGCAATGTAATGAGAAAGGGAACACAATGAGAAAAGGAACACAATGAGAAAGGGAACACAATGAGAAAGGGAACACAATGAGAAAGGGAACACAATGAGAAAGGGAACTCAATGAGAAATGGAGCACAATGAGAAAGGGAACACAATGAGAAAGGGAACACAATGAGAAAGGGAACACAATGAGAAAGGGAGCACAATGAGAAAGTGTATACAATGAGAAAGGGAACACAATGAGAAAGGGAACTCAATGAGAAATGGAGCACAATGAGAAAGGGAACACAATGAGAAAGGGAACACAGTGAGAAAGGGAACACAATGAGGAAGGGAACACAATGAGAAAAGAAATACAAAGAGAAAGGGAACACAATGAGAAAGGGAACGCAATGAGAAAGGGAATACAAGGAGAAAGGGAACACAATGGGAAAGCGAACACAGTGAGAAAGGGAACACAATGAGAAAGGGAACACAATGAGAAGGGGAACACAATGAGAAAGGGAACACAATGATAAAGGGAACACAATGAGAAAGCGAACACAGTGAGAAAGGGAATACAATGAGAAAGCGAACACAATGAGAAAGGGAATACAATGAGAAAGGGAATACAATGAGAAAGGGAACGCAATGAGAAACGGAACACAATGAGAAAGCGAACACAATGAGAAAGGGAACACAATGAGAAAGGGATCACAATGAGAAAGGGAACACAATGAGAAAGGGAAAGCAATGAGAAAGAGAACACAATGAGAAAGGGAACACAATGAGAAAGGGAATACAAGGAGAAAGGGAACACAATGAGAAAGGGAATACAATGAGAAAGGGAACACAATGGGAAAGGGAACACAATGAGAAAGGGAACACAAAGAGAAAGGGAATACAACGAGAAAGGGAATACAATGAGATAGGGAACACAATGAGAAAGGGAATACAATGAAAAAGGGAATACAAAGGGAAAGGGAACACAATGAGAAAGGGAACACAATGAGAAAGGGAACACAATGAGAAAGGGAATACAATGAGAAAGGGAACAGAATGAGAAAGGGAATACAATGAGAAAGGGAACACAATGAGAAAGGGAATACAAGGAGAAAGGGAACACAATGAGAAAGGGAACACAATGAGAAAGGGAGCACAATGAGAAAGGGAATACAAGGAGAAAGGGAACACAATGAGAAAGGGAATACAATGAGAAAGGGAACACAATGGGAAAGGCAACACAATGAGAAAGGGAACACAAAGAGAAAGGGAATACAACGAGAAAGGGAATACAATGAGATAGGGTACACAATGAGAAAGGGAATACAATGAAAAAGGGAATACAAAGGGAAAGGGAACACAATGAGAAGGGGAACACAATGAGAAAGGGAACACAATGAGAAAGGGAATACAATGAGAAAGGGAACACAATGAGAAAGGGAATAGAAAGAGAAAGGGAATACAATGAGAAAGGGAACACAGTGAGAAAGGGAATACAATGAGAAAGGGAACACAATGAGGAAGGGAACACAATGAGGACGGGAATACAATGAGAAAGGGAAGAAAATGAGAAAGGAATACAATGAGGAAGGGAACACAATGAGAAAGGGAACACAGTGAGAAAGCGAACACAATGAGAAAGGGAATACAATGAGAAAGGGAATAAAATGAGAAAGGGAACACAGAGAAAGGGAATACAATGAGAAAGGGAATACAGTGGGAAAGGGAACACAATGGGAAAAGAAACACAATGAGAAAGGGAACACAATGAGAAAGGGAACAGAATGAGAAAGTGAACAGAATGAGAATGGGAACACAATGAGAAAGGCAATGTAATGAGAAAGGGAACACAATGAGAAAAGGAACACAATGAGAAAGGGAACACAATGAGAAAGGGAACATAATGAGAAAGGGAACACAATGAGAAAGGGAACTCAATGAGAAATGGAGCACAATGAGAAAGGGAACACAATGAGAAAGGGAACACAATGAGAAAGGGAACACAATGAGAAAGGGAGCACAATGAGAAAGTGCATACAATGAGAAACGGAACACAATGACAAAGGGAACACAATGAGAAAGGGAACACAATGAGAAAGGGAACACAATGCGAAAAGGAACACAATGAAAAAGGGAACACAATGAGAAAGGGAACACAATGAGACAGGGAGCTCAATGAGAAAGGGAACACAATGAGAAAGGGAACACAATGAGAAAGGGAACACAATGAGAAAGGGAACACAATGAGAAAGCGAACACAGTGAGAAAGGGAATCCAATGAGAAAGCGAACACAATGAGAAAGGGAATACAAGGAGAAAGGGAACACAATGATAAAGGGAATACAATGAGAAAGGGAACACAATGGGAAAGGGAACACAATGAGAAAGGGAACACAAAGAAAAAGGGAATACAATGAGAAAGTAAATACAATGAGATAGGGAACACAATGAGAAAGGGAGTACAATGAAAAAGGGAATACAAAGGGAAAGGGAACAAAATGAGAAAGGGAACACAATGAGAAAGGGAACACAATGAGAAAGGGAATACAATGAGAAAGGGAACAGAATGAGAAAGGGAACACAATGAGAAAGGGAACACAATGAGAAAGGGAATACAAGGAGAAAGGGAACACAATGAGAAAGGGAACACAATGAGAAAGGGAACACAATGAGAAAGGGAATACAAGGAGAAAGGGAACACAATGAGAAAGGGAATACAATGAGAAAGGGAACACAATGGGAAAGGCAACACAATGAGAAAGGGAACACAAAGAGAAAGGGAATACAACGAGAAAGGGAATACAATGAGATAGGGAACACAATGAGAAAGGGAATACAATGAAAAAGGGAATACAAAGGGAAAGGGAACACAATGAGAAGGGGAACACAATGAGAAAGGGAACACAATGAGAAAGGGAATACAATGAGAAAGGGAACACAATGAGAAAGGGAATAGAAAGAGAAAGGGAATACAATGAGAAAGTGAACACAGTGAGAAAGGGAATACAATGAGAAAAGGTAAACAATGAGAAAGGGAACACAATGAGGAAGGGAATACAATGAGAAAGGGAACAAAATGAGAAAGGAATACAATGAGGAAGGGAACACAATGAGAAAGGGAACACAGTGAGAAAGCGAACACAATGAGAAAGGGAATACAATGAGAAAGGGAACACAATGAGAAAGGGAACACAATGAGAAAGGGATTACAATGAGACAGGGAACACAATGAGAAAGGGAACACAATGAGAAAGGGAACACAATGAGAAAGGGAACACAATGTGAAAAGAAACAAAATGAACAAGGGAATACAATGAGAAAGGGAATACAATGAGAAAGGGAATACAATGAGAAAGGGAACACATAGAGAAAGGGAATACAATGAGAATGGGAATACAGTGGGAAAGGGAACACAATGGGAAAAGAAACACAATGAGAAAGGGAACACAATGAGAAAGGGAACAGAATGAGAAAGGGAACAGAATGAGAAAGGGAACACAATGAGAAAGGCAATGTAATGAGAAAGGGAACACAATGAGAAAAGGAACACAATGAGAAAGGGAACACAATGAGAAAGGGAACACAATGAGAAAGGGAACACAATGAGAAAGGGAACTCAATGAGAAATGGAGCACAATGAGAAAGGGAACACAATGAGAAAGGGAACACAATGAGAAAGGGAACACAGTGAGAAAGGGAACACAATGAGAAAGTTTATACAATGAGAAAGGGAACACAATGAGAAAGGGAACACAATGAGAAAGGGAACACAATGAGAAAGGGAACACAATGCGAAAAGGAACACAATGAAAAAGGGAACACAATGAGAAAGGGAACACAATGAGAAAGGGAACACAATGAGAAAGGGAACACAATGAGAAAGGGAACACAATGAGAAATGGAACACAATGAGAAAGGGAACACAATGAGAAAAGAAACACAATGAGAAAGGGAACACAATGAGATAGGGAACACAATGAGAAACGGAACACAATGAGAAAGGGAACACAAAGAGAAAGGGAAAACCATGAGAAAGGAAACACAATGAGAAAGGAATACAATGAGAAAGGGAACACAATGAGGAAGGGAATACAATGAGAAAGAGAACACAATGAGAAAGGGAACACAATGAGAAAGGGAATACAATGAGAAAGGGAACACAATGAGAAAGGGAACACAATGAGAAAGGGAACACAATGAGAAAGGGATTACAAAGAGAAAGGGAACACAATGAGAAAGGAAATACAATGAGAAAGGGAACACAATGGGAAAGGGAACACAATGAGAAAGGGAAATCAATGAGAAAGGGAATACAATGATAAAGGGAATACAATGAGAAAGGGAACACAATGAGAAAGGGAATACAATGAGCAAGGGAATACAATGGGAAAGGGAACACAGTGAGAAAGGGAAAACAATGAGAAAGGGAACACAATGAGAAAGGGAATACAATGAGAAAGGGAATACAAAGAGAAAGGGAATACAATGAGGAAGTAAACACAGTGAGAAAGTGAATACAATGAGAACGGGAACACAATGACAAAGGGAACACAATGAGAAAGGGAAAACAATGAGAAAGGGAACACAATGAGAAAGGGAGTACAATGAGAAAGGGAACACAATGAGAAAGGGAATACAATGAGCAAGGGAATACAATGGGAAAGGGAAAACAATGAGAATGGGAACACAATGAGAAAGGGAATACAATGAGCTAGGGAACACAATGAGAAAGTGAACACAATGAGAAAGGGAATACAATGAGAAAGGGAACACAATGAGAAAGGGAACACAATGAGAAAGGGAACACAATGAGAACGGGAACCCAATGAGAAAGGGAACACAATGAGAAAGGGAACACAATGAGAAAGGGATTACAATGAGACAGGGAACACAATGAGAAAGGTAACACAATGAGAAAGGGATCACAATGAGAAAGGGAACACAATGTGAAAAGAAACACAATGAGAAAGGGAATACAATGAGAAAGGGAATACAATGAGAAAGGGAATACAATGAGAAAGGGAACACAAAGAGAAAGGAAACACAATGAGAAAGGGAATACAATGAGAAAAGAAACACAATGAGAAAGGGAACACAATGAGAAAGGGAACACAATGAGAAAGGGAACACAATGAGAAAGGGAACACAATGAGAAAGCGAACACAATGAGAAAGCGAACACAATGAGAAAGGGAACACAATGAGAAAGGGAACACAAAGAGAAATGGAATACAATGAGAAAGCTAACACAATGAGAAAGGGAACACAATGATAAAGGGAACACAATGAGAAAGGGACACAATGAGAAAGGGAATACAATGAGAAAGGGAACACAATGAGAAAGGGAACACAATCAGAAAGCAAACACAATGAGAAAGGGAACACAATGAGAAAGGCAATACAATGAGAAAGGGAACACAATGAGAATGGGAACACAATGAGAAAGGGAATACAATAAGAAAGGGAGCACAATGAGAAAGGGAACACAATGAGAAAGGGAACATAATGAGAAAGGGAACACAATGAGAAAGTGAATACAATGAGAAAGGGAACACAAGGAGAAAGCGAACACAGTGAGAAAGGGAACACAACGAGAAAGGGAACAGAATGAGAAAGGGAACACAATGAGAAATGGAGCACAATGAGAAAGGTAACACAATGAGAAAGGGAACACAATGAGAAAGGGAAAACAATGAGAAAGGGAACACAATGAGAAAGGGAACACAATGAGAAAAGGAACACAATGAGAATGGGAACACATTGAGAAATGGAGCACAATGAGAAAGGTAACAAAATGAGAAAGGGAACACAATGAGAAAGGGAAAACAATGAGAAAGGGAACACAATGAGAAAGGGAACACAATGAGAAAGGGAACACAATGAGAAAGGGATCACAAAGAGAAAGGGAATACAACGAGAAAGGGAACACAAAGAGAAAGAGAACACAATGAGAAAGGGAACAAAATGAGAAAGGGAACACAATGAGAAAGGGAATACAATGAGAAAGGGAACACAATGAGAAAAGAAACACAATGAGAAAGGGAACACAATGAGAAAGGGAACACAATGAGAAAGGAAACACAAAAAGAAAGGGAACACAATGAGAAAGGGAATACAATGAGAAAGACAACACAATGAGAATGGGAATACAATGAGAAAGGGACACAATGAGAAAGGGAATACAATGAGAAAGGGAATACAATGAGAAAGGGAACACAATGAGAAAGGGAATACAATGAGAAAGGAACACAATGAGAAAGGGAATACAATGAGAAAGGGAACACAATGAGAAAGGGAACACAATGAGAAAGGGAACACAATGAGAAAGGGAACACATTGAGAAAGGGAACACAATGCGAAAGGGAATAAAATGAGAAAGGGAACACAATGAGAAAGGCAACATAATGAGAAAGGGAACACAATGAGAAAGGGAATACAATGAGAAAGGGAACACAATGAGAAAAGAAATACAAAGAGAAAGGGAACACAATGAGAAAGGGAACACAATGAGAAAGGGAATACAAGGAGAAAGGGAACACAATGGGAAAGCGAACACAGTGAGAAAGGGAACACAATGAGAAAGGGAACACAATGAGAAAGGGAACACAATGAGAAAGGGAACACAATGAGAAAGGGAACACAATGAGAAAGCGAACACAGTGAGAAAGGGAATACAATGAGAAAGCGAACACAATGAGAAAGGGAATACAATGAGAAAGGGACTACAATGAGAAAGGGAACGCAATGGGAAACGGAACCCAATGAGAAAGCGAACACAATGAGAAAGGGAACACAATGAGAAAGGGAACACAATGCGAAAAGGAACACAATGAAAAAGGGAACACAATGAGAAAGGGAACACAATGAGAAAGGGAACACAATGAGAAAGGGAACACAATGAGAAAGGGAACACAATGAGAAATGGAACACAATGAGAAAGGGAACACAATGAGAAAAGAAACACAATGAGAAAGGGAACACAATGAGATAGGGAACACAATGAGAAACGGAACACAATGAGAAAGGGAACCCAAAGAGAAAGGGAAAACCATGAGAAAGGAAACACAATGAGAAAGGAATACAATGAGAAAGGGAACACAATGAGGAAGGGAATACAATGAGAAAGAGAACACAATGAGAAAGGGAACACAATGAGAAAGGGAATACAATGAGAAAGGGAACACAATGAGAAAGGGAACACAATGAGAAAGGGAACACAATGAGAAAGGGATTACAAAGAGAAAGGGAACACAATGAGAAAGGGAATACAATGAGAAAGGGAACACAATGGGAAAGGGAACACAATGAGAAAGGGAAAACAATGAGAAAGGGAATACAATAATAAAGGGAATACAATGAGAAAGGGAACACAATGAGAAAGGGAATACAATGAGCAAGGGAATACAATGGGAAAGGGAACACAGTGAGAAAGGGAAAACAATGAGAAAGGGAACACAATGAGAAAGGGAATACAATGAGAAAGGGAATACAAAGAGAAAGGGAATACAATGAGGAAGTAAACACAGTGAGAAAGTGAATACAATGAGAACGGGAACACAATGAGAAAGGGAACACAATGAGAAAGGGAAAACAATGAGAAAGGGAACACAATGAGAAAGGGAGTACAATGAGAAAGGGAACACAATGAGAAAGGGAATACAATGAGCAAGGGAATACAATGGGAAAGGGAAAACAATGAGAATGGGAACACAATGAGAAAGGGAATACAATGAGCTAGGGAACACAATGAGAAAGTGAACACAATGAGAAAGGGAATACAATGAGAAAGGGAACACAATGAGAAAGGGAATACAATGAGAAAGGGAACACAATGAGAACGGGAACCCAATGAGAAAGGGAACAAAATGAGAAAGGGAACACAATGAGAAAGGGATTACAATGAGACAGGGAACACAATGAGAAAGGTAACACAATGAGAAAGGGATCACAATGAGAAAGGGAACACAATGTGAAAAGAAACACAATGAGAAAGGGAATACAATGAGAAAGGGAATACAATGAGAAAGGGAATACAATGAGAAAGGGAACACAAAGAGAAAGGAAACACAATGAGAAAGGGAATACAATGAGAAAAGAAACACAATGAGAAAGGGAACACAATGAGAAAGGGAACACAATGAGAAAGGGAACACAATGAGAAAGGGAACACAATGAGAAAGCGAACACAATGAGAAAGCGAACACAATGAGAAAGGGAACACAATGAGAAAGGGAACACAAAGAGAAATGGAATACAATGAGAAAGCTAACACAATGAGAAAGGGAACACAATGATAAAGGGAACACAATGAGAAAGGGACACAATGAGAAAGGGAATACAATGAGAAAGGGAACACAATGAGAAAGGGAACACAATCAGAAAGCAAACACAATGAGAAAGGGAACACAATGAGAAAGGCAATACAATGAGAAAGGGAACACAATGAGAATGGGAACACAATGAGAAAGGGAATACAATAAGAAAGGGAGCACAATGAGAAAGGGAACACAATGAGAAAGGGAACATAATGAGAAAGGGAACACAATGAGAAAGTGAATACAATGAGAAAGGGAACACAAGGAGAAAGCGAACACAGTGAGAAAGGGAACACAACGAGAAAGGGAACAGAATGAGAAAGGGAACACAATGAGAAATGGAGCACAATGAGAAAGGTAACACAATGAGAAAGGGAACACAATGAGAAAGGGAAAACAATGAGAAAGGGAACACAATGAGAAAGGGAACACAATGAGAAAAGGAACACAATGAGAATGGGAACACATTGAGAAATGGAGCACAATGAGAAAGGTAACAAAATGAGAAAGGGAACACAATGAGAAAGGGAAAACAATGAGAAAGGGAACACAATGAGAAAGGGAACACAATGAGAAAGGGAACACAATGAGAAAGGGATCACAAAGAGAAAGGGAATACAACGAGAAAGGGAACACAAAGAGAAAGAGAACACAATGAGAAAGGGAACAAAATGAGAAAGGGAACACAATGAGAAAGGGAATACAATGAGAAAGGGAACACAATCAGAAAAGAAACACAATGAGAAAGGGAACACAATGAGAAAGGGAACACAATGAGAAAGGAAACACAAAAAGAAAGGGAACACAATGAGAAAGGGAATACAATGAGAAAGACAACACAATGAGAATGGGAATACAATGAGAAAGGGACACAATGAGAAAGGGAATACAATGAGAAAGGGAATACAATGAGAAAGGGAACACAATGAGAAAGGGAATACAATGAGAAAGGAACACAATGAGAAAGGGAATACAATGAGAAAGGGAACACAATGAGAAAGGGAACACAATGAGAAAGGGAACACAATGAGAAAGGGAACACAATGAGAAAGGGAACACAATGCGAAAGGGAATAAAATGAGAAAGGGAACACAATGAGAAAGGCAACATAATGAGAAAGGGAACACAATGAGAAAGGGAATACAATGAGAAAGGGAACACAATGAGAAAAGAAATACAAAGAGAAAGGGAACACAATGAGAAAGGGAACACAATGAGAAAGGGAATACAAGGAGAAAGGGAACACAATGGGAAAGCGAACACAGTGAGAAAGGGAACACAATGAGAAAGGGAACACAATGAGAAAGGGAACACAATGAGAAAGGGAACACAATGAGAAAGCGAACACAGTGAGAAAGGGAATACAATGAGAAAGCGAACACAATGAGAAAGGGAATACAATGAGAAAGGGACTACAATGAGAAAGGGAACGCAATGGGAAACGGAACCCAATGAGAAAGCGAACACAATGAGAAAGGGAACACAATGAGAAAGGGATCACAATGAGAAAGGGAACACAATGAGAAAGGGAGCACAATGAGAAAGAGAACACAATGAGAAAGGGAACACAGTGAGAAAGGGAATACAAGGAGAAAGGGAACACAATGAGAAAGGGAATACAATGAGAAAGGGAACACAATGGGAAAGGGAACACAATGAGAAAGGGAACACAATGAGAAAGGGAACACAATGGGAAAGCGAACACAGTGAGAAAGGGAACACAATGAGAAAGGGAACACAATGAGAAAGGGAACACAATGAGTAAGGGAACACAATGAGAAAGGGAACACAGTGAGAAAGGGAATACAATGAGAAAGCGAACACAATGAGAAAGGGAAGACAATGAGAAATGGAAAACAATGAGAAAGGGAACGCAATGAGAAACGGAACACAATGAGAAAGCGAACACAATGAGAAAGGGAACACAATGAAAAAGGGATCACAATGAGAAAGGGAACACAATGAGAAAGGGAACACAATGAGAAAGGGAACACAATGAGAAAGGGAGCACAATGAGAAATGGAACAAATGAGAAAGGGAACACAATGAGAAAGGGAATACAAGGAGAAAGGGAACACAATGAGAAAGGGAACACAGTGAGAAAGGGAATACAATGAGAAAGGGAACACAATGAGAAAGGGAACACAAGGAGGAAGGGAATACAATGAGAAAGGGAACAAAATGAGAAAGGAATACAATGAGGAAGGGCACACAATGAGAAAGGGAACACAGTGAGAAAGCGAACACAAAGAGAAAGGGAGTACAATGAGAAAGGGAACACAATGAGAAAGGGAACACAATGAGAAAGGGATTACAATGAGACAGGGAGCACAATGAGAAAGGGAACACAATGAGAAAGGGAACACAATGAGAAAGGGAACACAATGTGAAAAGAAACACAATGAGAAAGGGAATACAAGGAGAAAGGGAATACAATGAGAAAGGGAATACAATGAGAAAGGGAACACAAAGAGAAAGGGAACACAATGAGAAAGGGAATACAGAGGGAAAGGGAACACAATGGGAAAAGAAATACAATGAGAAAGGGAACACAATGAGAAAGGGAACAGAATGAGAAAGGGAACAGAATGAGAAAGGGAACACAATGAGAAAGGCAATGTAATGAGAAAGGGAACACAATGAGAAAAGGAACAAATTGAGAAAGGGAACACAATGAGAAAGGGAACACAATGAGAAAGGGAACACAATGAGAAAGGGAACTCAAAGAGAAATGGAGCACAATGAGAAAGGGAACACAATGAGAAAGGGAACACAATGAGAAAGGGAACACAATGAGAAAGGGAAAACAATGAGAAAGTGGATACAATGAGAAAGGGAACACAATGAGAAAGGGAACACAATGAGAAAGGGAACACAATGCGAAAAGGAACACAATGAAAAAGGGAACACAATGAGAAAGGGAACACAATGAGACAGGGAGCACAATGAGAAAGGGAACACAATGAGAAAGGGAACACAATGAGAAAGGGAACACAATGAGAAAGGGAACACAATGAGAAAGGGAACACAATGAGAAATGGAACACAATGAGAAAGGGAACACAATGAGAAAAGAAACACAATGAGAAAGGGAACACAATGAGATAGGGAACACAATGAGAAACGGAACACAATGAGAAAGGGAACACAATGAGAAAGGGAAAACCATGAGAAAGGAAACACAATGAGAAAGGAATACAATGAGAATGGGAACACAATGAGAAATGGAATACAATGAGAAAGAGAACACAATGAGAAAGGGAACACAATGAGAAAGGGAATACAATGAGAAAGGGAACACAATGAGAAAGGGAACACAATGAGAAAGGGAACACAATGAGAAAGGGCTTACAAAGAGAAAGGGAACACAATGAGAAAGGGAATACAATGAGAAAGGGAACACAATGGGAAAGGGAACACAATGAGAAAGGGAAAACAATGAGAAAGGGAATACAATGATAAAGGGAATACAATGAGAAAGGGAACACAATGAGAAAGGGAATACAATGAGCAAGGGAATACAATGGGAAAGGGAACACAATGAGAAAGGGAAAACAATGAGAAAGGGAACACAATGAGAAAGGGAATACAATGAGAAAGGGAACACAATGAGAAAGGGAATACAAAGAGAAAGGGAATACAATGAGGAAGTAAACACAGTGAGAAAGTGAATACAATGAGAAGGGGAACACAATGAGAAAGGGAACACAATGAGAAAGGGAATACAATGAGAAAGGGAACACAATGAGAAAGGGACTACAATGAGAAAGGGAACACAATGAGAAAGGGAACACAATGAGAAAGGGAACACAATGAGAAAGGGAATACAATGAGAAAGGGAAGTGAATGAGAAAGGGAACACAATGAGAAAGGGAATACAATGAGCTAGGGAACACAATGAGAAAGGGAACACAATGAGAAAGGGAATACAATGAGAAAGGGAACACAATGAGAAAGGGAATACAATGAGAAAGGGAACACAATGAGAAAGGGATCACAATGAGAAAGGGAACACAATGTGAAAAGAAACACAATGAGAAAGGGAATACAATGAGAAAGGGAATACAATGAGAAAGGGAATACAATGAGAAAGGGAACACAAAGAGAAAGGAAACACAATGAGAAAGGGAATACAATGAGAAAAGAAACACAATGAGAAAGGGAACACAATGAGAAAGGGAACGCAATCAGAAAGCAAGCACAATGAGAAAGGGAACACAATGAGAAAGGGGACACAATGAGAAAGGGATCACAAAGAGAAAGGGAACACAACGAGAAAGAGAACACAATGAGAAAGGGAACAAAATGAGAAAGGGAACACAATGAGAAAGGGAATACAATGAGAAAGGGAACACAATGAGAAAAGAAACACAATGAGAAAGGGAACACAATGAGAAAGGGAACACAATGAGAAAGGAAACACAAAAAGAAAGGGAACACAATGAGAAGGGGAATACAATGAGAAAGAGAACACAATGAGAATGGGAATACAATGAGAAAGGGACACAATGAGAAAGGGAATACAATGAGAAAGGGAATACAATGAGAAAGGGACACAATGAGAAAGGGAATACAATGAGAAAGGGAATACAATGAGAAAGGGATACAATGAGAAAGGGAATACAATGAGAAAGGGAACACAATGAGAAAGGGAACACAATGAGAAAGGGAGCACAATGAGAAAGACAACACAATGAGAATGGGAATACAATGAGAAAGGGAACACAATGAGAAAGGCAACACAATGAGAAAGGGAACAGAATGAGAAAGGGAATACAATGAGAAAGGGAACACAATGAGAAAAGAAATACAAAGAGAAAGGGAACACAATGAGAAAGGGAACACAATGAGAAAGGGAATACAAGGAGAAAGGGAACACAATGGGAAAGCGAACAAAATGAGAAAGGTAACACAATGAGAAAGGGAACACAATGAGAAAGGGAACACAATGAGAAAGGTAACAAAATGAGAAAGGGAACACAATGTGAAAAGAAACACAATGAGAAAGGGAATACAAGGAGAAAGGGAATACAATGAGAAAGGGAATACAATGAGAAAGGGAACACAAAGAGAAAGGGAACACAATGAGAAAGGGAATACAGAGGGAAAGGGAACACAATGGGAAAAGAAATACAATGAGAAAGGGAACACAATGAGAAAGGGAACAGAATGAGAAAGGGAACAGAATGAGAAAGGGAACACAATGAGAAAGGCAATGTAATGAGAAAGGGAACACAATGAGAAAAGGAACAAATTGAGAAAGGGAACACAATGAGAAAGGGAACACAATGAGAAAGGGAACTCAAAGAGAAATGGAGCACAATGAGAAAGGGAACACAATGAGAAAGGGAACACAATGAGAAAGGGAACACAATGAGAAAGGGAAAACAATGAGAAAGTGGATACAATGAGAAAGGGAACACAATGAGAAAGGGAACACAATGAGAAAGGGAACACAATGAGAAAGGGGACACAATGCGAAAAGGAACACAATAAAAAAGGGAACACAATGAGAAAGGGAACACAATGAGACAGGGAGCACAATGAGAAAGGGAACACAATGAGAAAGGGAACACAATGAGAAAGGGAACACAATGAGAAAGGGAACACAATGAGAAAGGGAACACAATGAGAAAGGGAACACAATGAGAAAGGGAACACAATGAGAAAAGAAACACAATGAGAAAGGGAACACAATGAGATAGGGAACACAATGAGAAACGGAACACAATGAGAAAGGGAACACAATGAGAAAGGGAAAACCATGAGAAAGGAAACACAATGAGAAAGGAATACAATGAGAATGGGAACACAATGAGAAATGGAATACAATGAGAAAGAGAACACAATGAGAAAGGGAACACAATGAGAAAGGGAATACAATGAGAAAGGGAACACAATGAGAAAGGGAACAGAATGAGAAAGGGAACAGAATGAGAAAGGGAACACAATGAGAAAGGCAATGTAATGAGAAAGGGAACACAATGAGCAAAGGAACAAATTGAGAAAGGGAACACAATGAGAAAGGGAACACAATGAGAAAGGGAACACAATGAGAAAGGGAACTCAAAGAGAAATGGAGCACAATGAGAAAGGGAACACAATGAGAAAGGGAACACAATGAGAAAGGGAACACAATGAGAAAGGGAAAACAATGAGAAAGTGGATACAATGAGAAAGGGAACACAATGAGAAAGGGAACACAATGAGAAAGGGAACACAATGAGAAAGGGAACACAATGCGAAAAGGAACACAATGAAAAAGGGAACACAATGAGAAAGGGAACACAATGAGACAGGGAGCACAATGAGAAAGGGAACACAATGAGAAAGGGAACACAATGAGAAAGGGAACACAATGAGAAAGGGAACACAATGAGAAAGGGAACACAATGAGATTTGGAACACAATGAGAAAGGGAACACAATGAGAAAAGAAACACAATGAGAAAGGGAACACAATGAGATAGGGAACACAATGAGAAACGGAACACAATGAGAAAGGGAACACAATGAGAAAGGGAAAACCATGAGAAAGGAAACACAATGAGAAAGGAATACAATGAGAATGGGAACACAATGAGAAATGGAATACAATGAGGAAGAGAACACAATGAGAAAGGGAACACAATGAGAAAGGGAATACAATGAGAAAGGGAACACAATGAGAAAGGGAACACAATGAGAAAGGGAACACAATGAGAAAGGGCTTACAAAGAGAAAGGGAACACAATGAGAAAGGGAATACAATGAGAAAGGGAACACAATGGGAAAGGGAACACAATGAGAAAGGGAAAACAATGAGAAAGGGAATACAATGATAAAGGGAATACAATGAGAAAGGGAACACAATGAGAAAGGGAATACAATGAGCAAGGGAATACAATGGGAAAGGGAACACAATGAGAAAGGGAAAACAATGAGAAAGGGAACACAATGAGAAAGGGAATACAATGAGAAAGGGAACACAATGAGAAAGGGAATACAAAAAGAAAGGGAATACAATGAGGAAGTAAACACAGTGAGAAAGTGAATACAATGAGAACGGGAACACAATGAGAAAGGGAACACAATGAGAAAGGGAATACAATGAGAAAGGGAACACAATGAGAAAGGGACTACAATGAGAAAGGGAACACAATGAGAAAGGGAACAGAATGAGAAAGGGAACACAATGAGAAAGGGAATACAATGAGAAAGGGAAGAGAATGAGAAAGGGAACACAATGAGAAAGGGAATACAATGAGCTAGGGAACACAATGAGAAAGGGAACACAATGAGAAAGGGAATACAATGAGAAAGGGAACACAATGAGAAAGGGAATACAATGAGAAAGGGAACACAATGAGAAAGGGATCACAATGAGAAAGGGAACACAATGTGAAAAGAAACACAATGAGAAAGGGAATACAATGAGAAAGGGAATACAATGAGAAAGGGAATACAATGAGAAAGGGAACACAAAGAGAAAGGAAACACAATGAGAAAGGGAATACAATGAGAAAAGAAACACAATGAGAAAGGGAACACAATGAGAAAGGGAACGCAATCAGAAAGCAAACACAATGAGAAAGGGAACACAATGAGAAAGGGGACACAATGAGAAAGGGATCACAAAGAGAAAGGGAACACAACGAGAAAGAGAACACAATGAGAAAGGGAACAAAATGAGAAAGGGAACACAATGAGAAAGGGAATACAATGAGAAAGGGAACACAATGAGAAAAGAAACACAATGAGAAAGGGAACACAATGAGAAAGGGAACACAATGAGAAAGGAAACACAAAAAGAAAGGGAACACAATGAGAAGGGGAATACAATGAGAAAGAGAACACAATGAGAATGGGAATACAATGAGAAAGGGACACAATGAGAAAGGGAATACAATGAGAAAGGGAATACAATGAGAAAGGGATACAATGAGAAAGGGAATACAATGAGAAAGGGAACACAATGAGAAAGGGAACACAATGAGAAAGGGAACACAATGAGAAAGACAACACAATGAGAATGGGAATACAATGAGAAAGGAACACAATGAGAAAGGCAACACAATGAGAAAGGGAACAGAATGAGAAAGGGAATACAATGAGAAAGGGAACACAATGAGAAAAGAAATACAAAGAGAAAGGGAACACAATGAGAAAGGGAACACAATGAGAAAGGGAATACAAGGAGAAAGGGAACACAATGGGAAAGCGAACAAAATGAGAAAGGTAACACAATGAGAAAGGGAACACAATGAGAAAGGGAACACAATGAGAAAAGTAACAAAATGAGAAAGGGAACACAATGTGAAAAGAAACACAATGAGAAAGGGAATACAAGGAGAAAGGGAATACAATGAGAAAGGGAATACAATGAGAAAGGGAACACAAAGAGAAAGGGAACACAATGAGAAAGGGAATACAGAGGGAAAGGGAACACAATGGGAAAAGAAATACAATGAGAAAGGGAACACAATGAGAAAGGGAACAGAATGAGAAAGGGAACACAATGAGAAAGGGAACACAATGAGAAAGGCAATGTAATGAGAAAGGGAACACAATGAGAAAAGGAACAAATTGAGAAAGGGAACACAATGAGAAAGGGAACACAATGAGAAAGGGAACACAATGAGAAAGGGAACTCAAAGAGAAATGGAGCACAATGAGAAAGGGAACACAATGAGAAAGGGAACACAATGTGAAAGGGAACTCAAAGAGAAATGGAGCACAATGAGAAAGGGAACACAATGAGAAAGGGAACACAATGAGAAAGGGAACACAATGAGAAAGGGAAAACAATGAGAAAGTGGATACAATGAGAAAGGGAACACAATGAGAAAGGGAACACAATGAGAAAGGGAACACAATGAGAAAGGGAACACAATGAGACAGGGAGCACAATGAGAAAGGGAACACAAAGAGAAAGGGAACACAATGAGAAAGGGAACACAATGAGAAAGGGAACACAATGAGAAAGGGAACACAATGAGAAAGGGAACACAATGAGAAAGGGAACACAATGAGAAAAGAAACACAATGAGAAAGGGAACACAATGAGATAGGGAACACAATGAGAAACGGAACACAATGAGAAAGGGAACACAATGAGAAAGGGAAAACCATGAGAAAGGAAACACAATGAGAAAGGAATACAATGAGAATGGGAACACAATGAGAAATGGAATACAATGAGAAAGAGAACACAATGAGAAAGGGAACACAATGAGAAAGGGAATACAATGAGAAAGGGAACACAATGAGAAAGGGAACACAATGAGAAAGGGAACACAATGAGAAAGGGCTTACAAAGAGAAAGGGAACACAATGAGAAAGGGAATACAATGAGAAAGGGAACACAATGGGAAAGGGAACACAATGAGAAAGGGAAAACAATGAGAAAGGGAATACAATGATAAAGGGAATACAATGAGAAAGGGAACACAATGAGAAAGGGAATACAATGAGCAAGGGAATACAATGGGAAAGGGAACACAATGAGAAAGGGAAAACAATGAGAAAGGGAACACAATGAGAAAGGGAATACAATGAGAAAGGGAACACAATGAGAAAGGGAATACAATGAGGAAGTAAACACAGTGAGAAAGTGAATACAATGAGAACGGGAACACAATGAGAAAGGGAACACAATGAGAAAGGGAATACAATGAGAAAGGGAACACAATGAGAAAGGGACTACAATGAGAAAGGGAACACAATGAGAAAGGGAACACAATGAGAAAGGGAACACAATGAGAAAGGGAACACAATGAGAAAGGGAATACAATGAGAAAGGGAACACAATGAGAAAGGGAATACAATGAGAAAGGGAACACAATGAGAAAGGGATCACAATGAGAAAGGGAACACAATGTGAAAAGAAACACAATGAGAAAGGGAATACAATGAGAAAGGGAATACAATGAGAAAGGGAATACAATGAGAAAGGGAACACAAAGAGAAAGGAAACACAATGAGAAAGGGAATACAATGAGAAAAGAAACACAATGAGAAAGGGAACACAATGAGAAAGGGAACGCAATCAGAAAGCAAACACAATGAGAAAGGGAACACAAAGAGAAAGGGAACACAATGAGAAAGGGAATACAGAGGGAAAGGGAACACAATGGGAAAAGAAATACAATGAGAAAGGGAACACAATGAGAAAGGGAACACAATGAGAAAGGGAACACAATGAGAAAGGGAACACAATGAGAAAGGCAATGTAATGAGAAAGGGAACACAATGAGAAAAGGAACAAATTGAGAAAGGGAACACAATGAGAAAGGGAACACAATGAGAAAGGGAACACAATGAGAAAGGGAACACAATGAGAAAGGGAACACAATGAGAAAGGGAACACAATGAGAAAGGGAAAACAATGAGAAAGTGGATACAATGAGAAAGGGAACACAATGAGAAAGGGAACACAATGAGAAAGGGAACACAATGAGAAAGGGAACACAATGCGAAAAGGAACACAATGAAAAAGGGAACACAATGAGAAAGGGAACACAATGAGACAGGGAGCACAATGAGAAAGGGAACACAAAGAGAAAGGGAACACAATGAGAAAGGGAACACAATGAGAAAGGGAACACAATGAGAAAGGGAACACAATGAGAAAGGGAACACAATGAGAAAGGGAACACAATGAGAAAAGAAACACAATGAGAAAGGGAACACAATGAGATAGGGAACACAATGAGAAACGGAACACAATGAGGAAGGGAACACAATGAGAAAGGGAAAACCATGAGAAAGGAAACACAATGAGAAAGGAATACAATGAGAATGGGAACACAATGAGAAATGGAATACAATGAGAAAGAGAACACAATGAGAAAGGGAACACAATGAGAAAGGGAATACAATGAGAAAGGGAACACAATGAGAAAGGGAACACAATGAGAAAGGGAACACAATGAGAAAGGGCTTACAAAGAGAAAGGGAACACAATGAGAAAGGGAATACAATGAGAAAGGGAACACAATGGGAAAGGGAACACAATGAGAAAGGGAATACAATGAGGAAGTAAACACAGTGAGAAAGTGAATACAATGAGAACGGGAACACAATGAGAAAGGGAACACAATGAGAAAGGGAATACAATGAGAAAGGGAACACAATGAGAAAGGGACTACAATGAGAAAGGGAACACAATGAGAAAGGGAACACAATGAGAAAGGGAACACAATGAGAAAGGGAACACAATGAGAAAGGGAATACAATGAGAAAGGGAACACAATGGGAAAGGGAATACAATGAGAAAGGGAACACAATGAGAAAGGGATCACAATGAGAAAGGGAACACAATGTGAAAAGAAACACAATGAGAAAGGGAATACAATGAGAAAGGTAATACAATGAGAAAGGGAATACAATGAGAAAGGGAACACAAAGAGAAAGGAAACACAATGAGAAAGGGAATACAATGAGAAAAGAAACACAATGAGAAAGGGAACACAATGAGAAAGGGAACGCAATCAGAAAGCAAACACAATGAGAAAGGGAACACAATGAGAAAGGGGACACAATGAGAAAGGGATCACAAAGAGAAAGGGAACACAACGAGAAAGAGAACACAATGAGAAAGGGAACAAAATGAGAAAGGGAACACAATGAGAAAGGGAATACAATGAGAAAGGGAACACAATGAGAAAAGAAACACAATCAGAAAGGGAACACAATGAGAAAGGGAACACAATGAGAAAGGAAACACAAAAAGAAAGGGAACACAATGAGAAGGGGAATACAATGAGAAAGAGAACACAATGAGAATGGGAATACAATGAGAAAGGGACACAATGAGAAAGGGAATACAATGAGAAAGGGAATACAATGAGAAAGGGAACACAATGAGAAAGGGAATACAATGAGAAAGGGATACAATGAGAAAGGGAATACAATGAGAAAGGGAACACAATGAGAAAGGGAACACAATGAGAAAGGGAACACAATGAGAAAGGGAACAAAATGAGAAAGGGAACACAATGCGAAAGGGAATACAATGAGAAAGGGAACACAATGAGAAAGGCAACACAATGAGAAAGGGAACAGAATGAGAAAGGGAATACAATGAGAAAGGGAACACAATGAGAAAAGAAATACAAAGAGAAAGGGAACACAATGAGAAAGGGAACACAATGAGAAAGGGAATACAAGGAGAAAGGGAACACAATGGGAAAGCGAACAAAATGAGAAAGGTAACACAATGAGAAAGGGAACACAATGAGAAAGGGAACACAATGAGAAAGGGAACACAATGAGAAAAGGAACACAATGAGAATGGGAACACATTGAGAAATGGAGCACAATGAGAAAGGTAACAAAATGAGAAAGGGAACACAATGAGAAAGGGAAAACAATGAGAAAGGGAACAGAATGAGAAAGGGAACACAATGAGAAAGGGAACACAATGAGAAAGGGATCACAAAGAGAAAGGGAATACAACGAGAAAGGGAACACAAAGAGAAAGAGAACACAATGAGAAAGGGAACAAAATGAGAAAGGGAACGCAATGAGAAAGGGAATACAATGAGAAAGGGAACACAATGAGAAAAGAAACACAATGAGAAAGGGAACACAATGAGAAAGGGTACACAATGAGAAAGGAAAAACAAAAAGAAAGGGAACACAATGAGAAAGGGAATACAATGAGAAAGACAACACAATGAGAATGGGAATACAATGAGAAAGGGACACAATGAGAAAGGGAATACAATGAGAAAGGGAATACAATGAGAAAGGGAACACAATGAGAAAGGGAATACAATGAGAAAGGGACACAATGAGAAAGGGAATACAATGAGAAAGGGAACACAATGAGAAAGGGAACACAATGAGAAAGCGAACACAGTGAGAAAGGGAATACAATGAGAAAGCGAACACAATGAGAAAGGGAATACAATGAAAAAGGGACTTCAATGAGAAAGGGAACGCAATGGGAAACGGAACCCAATGAGAAAGCGAACACAATGAGAAAGGGAACACAATGAGAAAGGGATCACAATGAGAAAGGGAACACAATGAGAAAGGGAGCACAATGAGAAAGAGAACACAATGAGAAAGGGAACACAGTGAGAAAGGGAATACAAGGAGAAAGGGAACACAATGAGAAAGGGAATACAATGAGAAAGGGAACACAATGGGAAAGGGAACACAATGAGAAAGGGAATACAATGAGAAAGGGAACACAATGAGAAAGGGAATACAATGAGAAAGGGAACACAATGGGAAAGAGAACACAATGAGAATGGGAATACAATGAGAAAGGGACACAATGAGAAAGGGAATACAATGAGAAAGGGAATACAATGAGAAAGGGAACACAATGAGAAAGGGAATACAATGAGAAAGGGATACAATGAGAAAGGGAATACAATGAGAAAGGGAACACAATGAGAAAGGGAACACAATGAGAAAGGGAACACAATGAGAAAGGGAACAAAATGAGAAAGGGAACACAATGCGAAAGGGAATACAATGAGAAAGGGAACACAATGAGAAAGGCAACACAATGAGAAAGGGAACAGAATGAGAAAGGGAATACAATGAGAAAGGGAACACAATGAGAAAAGAAATACAAAGAGAAAGGGAACACAATGAGAAAGGGAACACAATGAGAAAGGGAATACAAGGAGAAAGGGAACACAATGGGAAAGCGAACAAAATGAGAAAGGTAACACAATGAGAAAGGGAACACAATGAGAAAGGGAACACAATGAGAAAGGGAACACAATGAGAAAAGGAACACAATGAGAATGGGAACACATTGAGAAATGGAGCACAATGAGAAAGGTAACAAAATGAGAAAGGGAACACAATGAGAAAGGGAAAACAATGAGAAAGGGAACAGAATGAGAAAGGGAACACAATGAGAAAGGGAACACAATGAGAAAGGGATCACAAAGAGAAAGGGAATACAACGAGAAAGGGAACACAAAGAGAAAGAGAACACAATGAGAAAGGGAACAAAATGAGAAAGGGAACGCAATGAGAAAGGGAATACAATGAGAAAGGGAACACAATGAGAAAAGAAACACAATGAGAAAGGGAACACAATGAGAAAGGGAACACAATGAGAAAGGAAACACAAAAAGAAAGGGAACACAATGAGAAAGGGAATACAATGAGAAAGACAACACAATGAGAATGGGAATACAATGAGAAAGGGACACAATGAGAAAGGGAATACAATGAGAAAGGGAATACAATGAGAAAGGGAACACAATGAGAAAGGGAATACAATGAGAAAGGGACACAATGAGAAAGGGAATACAATGAGAAAGGGAACACAATGAGAAAGGGAACACAATGAGAAAGGGAACACAATGAGAAAGGGAACACAATGAGAAAGGGAACACAATGCGAAAGGGAATAAAATGAGAAAGGGAACACAATGAGAAAGGCAACATAATGAGAAAGGGAACACAATGAGAAAGGGAATACAAAGAGAAAGGGAACACAATGAGAAAAGAAATACAAAGAGAAAGGGAACACAATGAGAAAGGGAACACAATGAGAAAGGGAATACAAGGAGAAAGGGAACACAATGGGAAAGCGAACACAGTGAGAAAGGGAACACAATGAGAAAGGGAACACAATGAGAAAGGGAACACAATGAGAAAGGGAACACAATGAGAAAGGGAACACAATGAGAAAGCGAACACAGTGAGAAAGGGAATACAATGAGAAAGCGAACACAATGAGAAAGGGAATACAATGAAAAAGGGATTTCAATGAGAAAGGGAACGCAATGGGAAACGGAACCCAATGAGAAAGCGAACACAATGAGAAAGGGAACACAATGAGAAAGGGATCACAATGAGAAAGGGAACACAATGAGAAAGGGAGCACAATGAGAAAGAGAACACAATGAGAAAGGGAACACAGTGAGAAAGGGAATACAAGGAGAAAGGGAACACAATGAGAAAGGGAATACAATGAGAAAGGGAACACAATGGGAAAGGGAACACAATGAGAAAGGGAACACAATGGGAAAAGAAATACAAAGAGAAAGGGAAAACAATGAGAAAGGGAACACAATGAGAAAGGGAATACAAGGAGAAAGGGAACACAATGAGAAAGGGAACACAATGAGAAAGGGAACACAGTGAGAAAGGGAATACAATGAGAAAGCGAACACAATGAGAAAGGGAAGACAATGAGAAATGGAATACAATGAGAAAGGGAACGCAATGAGAAACGGAACACAATGAGAAAGCGAACACAATGAGAAAGGGAACACAATGAGAAAGGGATCACAATGAGAAAGGGAACACAATGAGAAAGGGAACACAATGAGAAAGGGAACACAATGAGAAAGGGAGCACAATGAGAAAGGGAACAAATGAGAAAGGGAACACAATGAGAAAGGGAATACAAGGAGAAAGGGAACACAATGAGAAAGGGAACACAGTGAGAAAGGGAATACAATGAGAAAGGGAACACAATGAGAAAGGGAACACAAGGAGGAAGGGAATACAATGAGAAAGGGAACAAAATGAGAAAGGAATACAATGAGGAAGGGCACACAATGAGAAAGGGAACACAGTGAGAAAGCGAACACAAAGAGAAAGGGAGTACAATGAGAAAGGGAACACAATGAGAAAGGGAACACAATGAGAAAGGGATTACAATGAGACAGGGAGCACAATGAGAAAGGGAACACAATGAGAAAGGGAACACAATGAGAAAGGGAACACAATGTGAAAAGAAACACAATGAGAAAGGGAATACAAGGAGAAAGGGAATACAATGAGAAAGGGAATACAATGAGAAAGGGAACACAAAGAGAAAGGGAACACAATGAGAAAGGGAATACAGAGGGAAAGGGAACACAATGGGAAAAGAAATACAATGAGAAAGGGAACACAATGAGAAAGGGAACAGAATGAGAAAGGGAACAGAATGAGAAAGGGAACACAATGAGAAAGGCAATGTAATGAGAAAGGGAACACAATGAGAAAAGGAACAAATTGAGAAAGGGAACACAATGAGAAAGGGAACACAATGAGAAAGGGAACACAATGAGAAAGGGAACTCAAAGAGAAATGGAGCACAATGAGAAAGGGAACACAATGAGAAAGGGAACACAATGAGAAAGGGAACACAATGAGAAAGGGAAAACAATGAGAAAGTGGATACAATGAGAAAGGGAACACAATGAGAAAGGGAACACAATGAGAAAGGGAACACAATGAGAAAGGGAACACAATGCGAAAAGGAACACAATGAAAAAGGGAACACAATGAGAAAGGGAACACAATGAGACAGGGAGCACAATGAGAAAGGGAACACAATGAGAAAGGGAACACAATGAGAAAGGGAACACAATGAGAAAGGGAACACAATGAGAAAGGGAACACAATGAGAAATGGAACACAATGAGAAAGGGAACACAATGAGAAAAGAAACACAATGAGAAAGGGAACACAATGAGATAGGGAACACAATGAGAAACGGAACACAATGAGAAAGGGAACACAATGAGAAAGGGAAAACCATGAGAAAGGAAACACAATGAGAAAGGAATACAATGAGAATGGGAACACAATGAGAAATGGAATACAATGAGAAAGAGAACACAATGAGAAAGGGAACACAATGAGAAAGGGAATACAATGAGAAAGGGAACACAATGAGAAAGGGAACACAATGAGAAAGGGAACACAATGAGAAAGGGCATACAAAGAGAAAGGGAACACAATGAGAAAGGGAATACAATGAGAAAGGGAACACAATGGGAAAGGGAACACAATGAGAAAGGGAAAACAATGAGGAAGGGAAAACAATGAGAAAGGGAACACAATGAGAAAGGGAATACAATGAGAAAAGGAACACAATGAGAAAGGGAATACAAAGAGAAAGGGAATACAATGAGGAAGTAAACACAGTGAGAAAGTGAATACAATGAGAACGGGAACACAATGAGAAAGGGAACACAATGAGAAAGGGAATACAATGAGAAAGGGAACACAATGAGAAAGGGACTACAATGAGAAAGGGAACACAATGAGAAAGGGAACACAATGAGAAAGGGAACACAATGAGAAAGGGAATACAATGAGAAAGGGAAGAGAATGAGAAAGGGAACACAATGAGAAAGGGAATACAATGAGCTAGGGAACACAATGAGAAAGGGAACACAATGAGAAAGGGAATACAATGAGAAAGGGAACACAATGAGAAAGGGAATACAATGAGAAAGGGAACACAATGAGAACGGGAACACAATGAGAAAGGGAACACAATGAGAAAGGGATTACAATGAGACAGGGAACACAATGAGAAAGGGCACACAATGAGAAAGGGATCACAATGAGAAAGGGAACACAATGTGAAAAGAAACACAATGAGAAAGGGAATACAATGAGAAAGGGAATACAATGAGAAAGGGAATACAATGAGAAAGGGAACACAAAGAGAAAGGAAACACAATGTGAAAGGGAATACAATGAGAAAATAAACACAATGAGAAAGGGAACACAATGAGAAAGGGAACGCAATCAGAAAGCAAACACAATGAGAAAGGGAACACAATGAGAAAGGGGACACAATGAGAAAGGGATCACAAAGAGAAAGGGAACACAACGAGAAAGAGAACACAATGAGAAAGGGAACAAAATGAGAAAGGGAACACAATGAGAAAGGGAATACAATGAGAAAGGGAACACAATGAGAAAAGAAACACAATGAGAAAGGGAACACAATGAGAAAGGGATCACAATGAGAAAGGAAACACAAAAAGAAAGGGAACACAATGAGAAGGGGAATACAATGAGAAAGAGAACACAATGAGAATGGGAATACAATGAGAAAGGGACACAATGAGAAAGGAAATACAATGAGAAAGGGAACACAATGGGAAAGGGAACACAATGAGAAAGGGAAAACAATGAGAAAGGGAATACAATGATAAAGGGAATACAATGAGAAAGGGAACACAATGAGAAAGGGAATACAATGAGCAAGGGAATACAATGGGAAAGGGAACACAATGAGAAAGGGAAAACAATGAGAAAGGGAACACAATGAGAAAGGGAATACAATGAGAAAGGGAACACAATGAGAAAGGGAATACAAAGAGAAAGGGAATACAATGAGGAAGTAAACACAGTGAGAAAGTGAATACAATGAGAACGGGAACACAATGAGAAAGGCAACACAATGAGAAAGGGAATACAATGAGAAAGGGAACACAATGAGAAAGGGACTACAATGAGAAAGGGAACACAATGAGAAAGGGAACACAATGAGAAAGGGAACACAATGAGAAAGGGAATACAATGAGAAAGGGAAGAGAATGAGAAAGGGAACACAATGAGAAAGGGAATACAATGAGCTAGGGAACACAATGAGAAAGGGAACACAATGAGAAAGGGAATACAATGAGAAAGGGAACACAATGAGAAAGGGAATACAATGAGAAAGGGAACACAATGAGAAAGGGATCACAATGAGAAAGGGGACACAATGTGAAAAGAAACACAATGAGAAAGGGAATACAATGAGAAAGGGAATACAATGAGAAAGGGAATACAATGAGAAAGGGAACACAAAGAGAAAGGAAACACAATGAGAAAGGGAATACAATGAGAAAAGAAACACAATGAGAAAGGGAACACAATGAGAAAGGGAACGCAATCAGAAAGCAAACACAATGAGAAAGGGAACACAATGAGAAAGGGGACACAATGAGAAAGGGATCACAAAGAGAAAGGGAACACAACGAGAAAGAGAACACAATGAGAAAGGGAACAAAATGAGAAAGGGAACACAATGAGAAAGGGAATACAATGAGAAAGGGAACACAATGAGAAAAGAAACACAATGAGAAAGGGAACACAATGAGAAAGGGAACACAATGAGAAAGGAAACACAAAAAGAAAGGGAACACAATGAGAAGGGGAATACAATGAGAAAGAGAACACAATGAGAATGGGAATACAATGAGAAAGGGACACAATGAGAAAGGGAATACAATGAGAAAGGGAATACAATGAGAAAGGGAACACAATGAGAAAGGGAATACAATGAGAAAGGGATACAATGAGAAAGGGAATACAATGAGAAAGGGAACACAATGAGAAAGGGAACACAATGAGAAAGGGAACACAATGAGAAAGGGAACAAAATGAGAAAGGGAACACAATGCGAAAGGGAATACAATGAGAAAGGGAACACAATGAGAAAGGCAACACAATGAGAAAGGGAACAGAATGAGAAAGGGAATACAATGAGAAAGGGAACACAATGAGAAAAGAAATACAAAGAGAAAGGGAACACAATGAGAAAGGGAACACAATGAGAAAGGGAATACAAGGAGTAAGGGAACACAATGGGAAAGCGAACAAAATGAGAAAGGTAACACAATGCGAAAGGGAACACAATGAGAATGGGAACACAATGAGAAAGGGAACACAATGAGAAAAGGAACACAATGAGAATGGGAACACATTGAGAAATGGAGCACAATGAGAAAGGTAACAAAATGAGAAAGGGAACACAATGAGAAAGGGAAAACAATGAGAAAGGGAACAGAATGAGAAAGGGAACACAATGAGAAAGGGAACACAATGAGAAAGGGATCACAAAGAGAAAGGGAATACAACGAGAAAGGGAACACAAAGAGAAAGAGAACACAATGAGAAAGGGAACAAAATGAGAAAGGGAACACAATGAGAAAGGGAATACAATGAGAAAGGGAACACAATGAGAAAAGAAACACAATGAGAAAGGGAACACAATGAGAAAGGGAACACAATGAGAAAGGAAACACAAAAAGAAAGGGAACACAATGAGAAAGGGAATACAATGAGAAAGACAACACAATGAGAATGGGAATACAATGAGAAAGGGACACAATGAGAAAGGGAATACAATGAGAAAGGGAATACAATGAGAAAGGGAACACAATGAGAAAGGGAATACAATGAGAAAGGGACACAATGAGAAAGGGAATACAATGAGAAAGGGAACACAATGAGAAAGGGAACACAATGAGAAAGGGAACACAATGAGAAAGGGAACACAATGAGAAAGGGAACACAATGTGAAAGGGAATAAAATGGGAAAGGGAACACAATGAGAAAGGCAACATAATGAGAAAGGGAACACAATGAGAAAGGGGATACAATGAGAAAGGGAACACAATGAGAAAAGAAATACAAAGAGAAAGGGAACACAATGAGAAAGGGAACACAATGAGAAAGGGAATACAAGGAGAAAGGGAACACAATGGGAAAGCGAACACAGTGAGAAAGGGAACACAATGAGAAAGGGAACACAATGAGAAAGGGAACACAATGAGAAAGGGAACACAATGAGAAAGCGAACACAGTGAGAAAGGGAATACAATGAGAAAGCGAACACAATGAGAAAGGGAATACAATGAGAAAGGGACTTCAATGAGAAAGGGAACGCAATGGGAAACGGAACCCAATGAGAAAGCGAACACAATGAGAAAGGGAACACAATGAGAAAGGGATCACAATGAGAAAGGGAACACAATGAGAAAGGGAGCACAATGAGAAAGAGAACACAATGAGAAAGGGAACACAGTGAGAAAGGGAATACAAGGAGAAAGGGAACACAATGAGAAAGGGAATACAATGAGAAAGGGAACACAATGGGAAAGGGAACACAATGAGAAAGGGAACACAATGAGAAAAGAAATACAAAGAGAAAGGGAAAACAATGAGAAAGGGAACACAATGAGAAAGGGAATACAAGGAGAAAGGGAACACAATGAGAAAGGGAACACAATGAGAAAGGGAACACAGTGAGAAAGGGAATACAATGAGAAAGCGAACACAATGAGAAAGGGAAGACAATGAGAAATGGAATACAATGAGAAAGGGAACGCAATGAGAAACGGAACACAATGAGAAAGCGAACACAATGAGAAAGGGAACACAATGAGAAAGGGATCACAATGAGAAAGGGAACACAATGAGAAAGGGAACACAATGAGAAAGGGAACACAATGAGAAAGGGAGCACAATGAGAAAGGGAACAAATGAGAAAGGGAAAACAATGAGAAAGGGAATACAAGGAGAAAGGGAACACAATGAGAAAGGGAACACAGTGAGAAAGGGAATACAATGAGAAAGGGAACACAATGAGAAAGGGAACACAAGGAGGAAGGGAATACAATGAGAAAGGGAACAAAATGAGAAAGGAATACAATGAGGAAGGGCACACAATGAGAAAGGGAACACAGTGAGAAAGCGAACACAAAGAGAAAGGGATTACAATGAGAAAGGGAACACAATGAGAAAGGGAACACAATGAGAAAGGGATTACAATGAGACAGGGAGCACAATGAGAAAGGGAACACAATGAGAAAGGGAACACAATGAGAAAGGGAACACAATGTGAAAAGAAACACAATGAGAAAGGGAATACAAGGAGAAAGGGAATACAATGAGAAAGGGAATACAATGAGAAAGGGAACACAATGAGAAAGGGAATACAGAGGGAAAGGGAACACAATGGGAAAAGAAATACAATGAGAAAGGGAACACAATGAGAAAGGGAACAGAATGAGAAAGGGAACAGAATGAGAAAGGGAACACAATGAGAAAGGCAATGTAATGAGAAAGGGAACACAATGAGAAAAGGAACAAATTGAGAAAGGGTACACAATGAGAAAGGGAACACAATGAGAAAGGGAACACAATGAGAAAGGGAACTCAAAGAGAAATGGAGCACAATGAGATAGGGAACACAATGAGAAAGGGAATACAATGAGAAAGGGAACACAATGAGAACGGGAACACAATGAGAAAGGGAACACAATGAGAAAGGGATTACAATGAGACAGGGAACACAATGAGAAAGGGCACACAATGAGAAAGGGATCACAATGAGAAAGGGAACACAATGTGAAAAGAAACACAATGAGAAAGGGAATACAATGAGAAAGGGAATACAATGAGAAAGGGAATACAATGAGAAAGGGAACACAAAGAGAAAGGAAACACAATGAGAAAGGGAATACAATGAGAAAAGAAACACAATGAGAAAGGGAACACAATGAGAAAGGGAACGCAATCAGAAAGCAAACACAATGAGAAAGGGAACACAATGAGAAAGGGGACACAATGAGAAAGGGATCACAAAGAGAAAGGGAACACAACGAGAAAGAGAACACAATGAGAAAGGGAACAAAATGAGAAAGGGAACACAATGAGAAAGGGAATACAATGAGAAAGGGAACACAATGAGAAAAGAAACACAATGAGAAAGGGAACACAATGAGAAAGGGAACACAATGAGAAAGGAAACACAAAAAGAAAGGGAACACAATGAGAAGGGGAATACAATGAGAAAGAGAACACAATGAGAATGGGAATACAATGAGAAAGGGACACAATGAGAAAGGGAATACAATGAGAAAGGGAACACAATGGGAAAGGGAACACAATGAGAAAGGGAAAACAATGAGAAAGGGAATACAATGATAAAGGGAATACAATGAGAAAGGGAACACAATGAGAAAGGGAATACAATGAGCAAGGGAATACAATGGGAAAGGGAACACAATGAGAAAGGGAAAACAATGAGAAAGGGAACACAATGAGAAAGGGAATACAATGAGAAAGGGAACACAATGAGAAAGGGAATACAAAGAGAAAGGGAATACAATGAGGAAGTAAACACAGTGAGAAAGTGAATACAATGAGAACGGGAACACAATGAGAAAGGGAACACAATGAGAAAGGGAATACAATGAGAACGGGAACACAATGAGAAAGGGACTACAATGAGAAAGGGAACACAATGAGAAAGGGAACACAATGAGAAAGGGAACACAATGAGAAACGGAATACAATGAGAAAGGGAAGAGAATGAGAAAGGGAACACAATGAGAAAGGGAATACAATGAGCTAGGGAACACAATGAGAAAGGGAACACAATGAGAAAGGGAATACAATGAGAAAGGGAACACAATGAGAAAGGGAATACAATGAGAAAGGGAACACAATGAGAAAGGGATCACAATGAGAAAGGGAACACAATGTGAAAAGAAACACAATGAGAAAGGGAATACAATGAGAAAGGGAATACAATGAGAAAGGGAATACAATGAGAAAGGGAACACAAAGAGAAAGGAAACACAATGAGAAAGGGAATACAATGAGAAAAGAAACACAATGAGAAAGGGAACACAATGAGAAAGGGAACGCAATCAGAAAGCAAACACAATGAGAAAGGGAACACAATGAGAAAGGGGACACAATGAGAAAGGGATCACAAAGAGAAAGGGAACACAACGAGAAAGAGAACACAATGAGAAAGGGAACAAAATGAGAAAGGGAACACAATGAGAAAGGGAATACAATGAGAAAGGGAACACAATGAGAAAAGAAACACAATGAGAAAGGGAACACAATGAGAAAGGGAACACAATGAGAAAGGAAACACAAAAAGAAAGGGAACACAATGAGAAGGGGAATACAATGAGAAAGAGAACACAATGAGAATGGGAATACAATGAGAAAGGGACACAATGAGAAAGGGAATACAATGAGAAAGGGAATACAATGAGAAAGGGAACACAATGAGAAAGGGAATACAATGAGAAAGGGATACAATGAGAAAGGGAATACAATGAGAAAGGGAACACAATGAGAAAGGGAACACAATGAGAAAGGGAACACAATGAGAAAGGGAACAAAATGAGAAAGGGAACACAATGCGAAAGGGAATACAATGAGAAAGGGAACACAATGAGAAAGGCAACACAATGAGAAAGGGAACAGAATGAGAAAGGGAATACAATGAGAAAGGGAACACAATGAGAAAAGAAATACAAAGAGAAAGGGAACACAATGAGAAAGGGAACACAATGAGAAAGGGAATACAAGGAGAAAGGGAACACAATGGGAAAGCGAACAAAATGAGAAAGGTAACACAATGAGAAAGGGAACACAATGAGAAAGGGAACACAATGAGAAAGGGAACACAATGAGAAAAGGAACACAATGAGAATGGGAACACATTGAGAAATGGAGCACAATGACAAAGGTAACAAAATGAGAAAGGGAACACAATGAGAAAGGGAAAACAATGAGAAAGGGAACAGAATGAGAAAGGGAACACAATGAGAAAGGGAACACAATGAGAAAGGGATCACAAAGAGAAAGGGAATACAACGAGAAAGGGAACACAAAGAGAAAAGAAACACAATGAGAAAGGGAACACAATGAGAAAGGGAACACAATGAGAAAGGAAACACAAAAAGAAAGGGAACACAATGAGAAAGGGAATACAATGAGAAAGACAACACAATGAGAATGGGAATACAATGAGAAAGGGACACAATGAGAAAGGGAATACAATGAGAAAGGGAATACAATGAGAAAGGGAACACAATGAGAAAGGGAATACAATGAGAAAGGGACACAATGAGAAAGGGAATACAATGAGAAAGGGAACACAATGAGAAAGGGAACACAATGAGAAAGGGAACACAATGAGAAAGGGAACACAATGAGAAAGGGAACACAATGCGAAAGGGAATAAAATGAGAAAGGGAACACAATGAGAAAGGCAACATAATGAGAAAGGGAACACAATGAGAAAGAGAATACAATGAGAAAGGGAACACAATGAGAAAAGAAATACAAAGAGAAAGGGAACACAATGAGAAAGGGAACACAATGAGAAAGGGAATACAAGGAGAAAGGGAACACAATGGGAAAGCGAACACAGTGAGAAAGGGAACACAATGAGAAAGGGAACACAATGAGAAAGGAAACACAATGAGAAAGGGAACACAATGAGAAAGGGAACACAATGAGAAAGCGAACACAGTGAGAAAGGGAATACAATGAGAAAGCGAACACAATGAGAAAGGGAATACAATGAGAAAGGGACTTCAATGAGAAAGGGAACGCAATGGGAAACGGAACCCAATGAGAAAGCGAACACAATGAGAAAGGGAACACAATGAGAAAGGGATCACAATGAGAAAGGGAACACAATGAGAAAGGGAGCACAATGAGAAAGAGAACACAATGAGAAAGGGAACACAGTGAGAAAGGGAATACAAGGAGAAAGGGAACACAATGAGAAAGGGAATACAATGAGAAAGGGAACACAATGGGAAAGGGAACACAATGAGAAAGGGAACACAATGAGAAAAGAAATACAAAGAGAAAGGGAAAACAAAGAGAAAGGGAACACAATGAGAAAGGGAATACAAGGAGAAAGGGAACACAATGAGAAAGGGAACACAATGAGAAAGGGAACACAGTGAGAAAGGGAATACAATGAGAAAGCGAACACAATGAGAAAGGGAAGACAATGAGAAATGGAATACAATGAGAAAGGGAATGCAATGAGAAACGGAACACAATGAGAAAGCGAACACAATGAGAAAGGGAACACAATGAGAAAGGGATCACAATGAGAAAGGGAACACAATGAGAAAGGGAACACAATGAGAAAGGGAACACAATGAGAAAGGGAGCACAATGAGAAAGGGAACAAATGAGAAAGGGAACACAATGAGAAAGGGAATACAAGGAGAAAGGGAACACAATGAGAAAGGGAACACAGTGAGAAAGGGAATACAATGAGAAAGGGAACACAATGAGAAAGGGAACACAAGGAGGAAGGGAATACAATGAGAAAGGGAACAAAATGAGAAAGGAATACAATGAGGAAGGGCACACAATGAGAAAGGGAACACAGTGAGAAAGCGAACACAAAGAGAACGGGAGTACAATGAGAAAGGGAACACAATGAGAAAGGGAACACAATGAGAAAGGGATTACAATGAGACAGGGAGCACAATGAGAAAGGGAACACAATGAGAAAGGGAACACAATGAGAAAGGGAACACAATGTGAAAAGAAACACAATGAGAAAGGGAATACAAGGAGAAAGGGAATACAATGAGAAAGGGAATACAATGAGAAAGGGAACACAAAGAGAAAGGGAACACAATGAGAAAGGGAATACAGAGGGAAAGGGAACACAATGGGAAAAGAAATACAATGAGAAAGGGAACACAATGAGAAAGGGAACAGAATGAGAAAGGGAACAGAATGAGAAAGGGAACACAATGAGAAAGGCAATGTAATGAGAAAGGGAACACAATGCGAAAAGGAACAAATTGAGAAAGGGAACACAATGAGAAAGGGAACACAATGAGAAAGGGAACACAATGAGAAAGGGAACTCAAAGAGAAATGGAGCACAATGAGATAGGGAACACAATGAGAAAGGGAACACAATGAGAAAGGGAACACAATGAGAAAGGGAAAACAATGAGAAAGTGGATACAATGAGAAAGGGAACACAATGAGAAAGGGAACACAATGAGAAAGGGAACACAATGAGAAAGGGAACACAATGCGAAAAGGAACACAATGAAAAAGGGAACACAATAAGAAAGGGAACACAATGAGACAGGGAGCACAATGAGAAAGGGAACACAATGAGAAAGGGAACACAATGAGAAAGGGAACACAATGAGAAAGGGAACACAATGAGAAAGGGAACACAATGAGAAATGGAACACAATGAGAAAGGGAACACAATGAGAAAAGAAACACAATGAGAAAGGGAACACAATGAGATAGGGAACACAATGAGAAACGGAACACAATGAGAAAGGGAACACAATGAGAAAGGGAAAACCATGAGAAAGGAAACACAATGAGAAAGGAATACAATGAGAATGGGAACACAATGAGAAAGGGAACACAATGAGAAAGGGAACACAATGAGAAAGGGAATACAATGAGAAAGGGAACACAATGAGAAAGGGAACACAATGAGAAAGGGAACACAATGAGAAAGGGCTTACAAAGAGAAAGGGAACACAATGAGAAAGGGAATACAATGAGAATGGGAACACAATGGGAAAGGGAACACAATGAGAAAGGGAAAACAATGAGAAAGGGAATACAATGATAAAGGGAATACAATGAGAAAGGGAACACAATGAGAAAGGGAATACAATGAGCAAGGGAATACAATGGGAAAGGGAACACAATGAGAAAGGGAAAACAATGAGAAAGGGAACACAATGAGAAAGGGAACACAATGAGAAAGGGAACACAATGAGAAAGGGAATACAAAGAGAAAGGGAATACAAAGAGGAAGTAAACACAGTGAGAAAGTGAGTACAATGAGAACGGGAACACAATGAGAAAGGGAACACAATGAGAAAGGGAATACAATGAGAAAGGGAACACAATGAGAAAGGGACTACAATGAGAAAGGGAACACAATGAGAAAGGGAACACAATGAGAAAGGGAACACAATGAGAAAGGGAATACAATGAGAAAGGGAAGAGAATGAGAAAGGGAACACAATGAGAAAGGGAATACAATGAGCTAGGGAACACAATGAGAAAGGGAACACAATGAGAAAGGGAATACAATGAGAAAGGGAACACAATGAGAAAGGGAATACAATGAGAAAGGGAATACAATGAGAACGGGAACACAATGAGAAAGGGAACACAATGAGAAAGGGATTACAATGAGACAGGGAACAGAATGAGAAAGGGCACACAATGAGAAAGGGATCACAATGAGAAAGGGAACACAATGTGAAAAGAAACACAATGAGAAAGGGAATACAATGAGAAAGGGAATACAATGAGAAAGGGAATACAATGAGAAAGGGAACACAAAGAGAAAGGAAACACAATGAGAAAGGGAATACAATGAGAAAAGAAACACAATGAGAAAGGGAACACAATGAGAAAGGGAACGCAATCAGAAAGCAAACACAATGAGAAAGGGAACACAATGAGAAAGGGGACACAATGAGAAAGGGTTCACAAAGACAAAGGGAACACAACGAGAAAGAGAACACAATGAGAAAGGGAACAAAATGAGAAAGGGAACACAATGAGAAAGGGAACACAATGAGAAAGGGAATACAATGAGAAAGGGAACACAATGAGAAAAGAAACACAATGAGAAAGGGAACACAATGAGAAAGGGAACACAATGAGAAAGGAAACACAAAAAGAAAGGGAACACAATGAGAAGGGGAATACAATGAGAAAGAGAACACAATGAGAATGGGAATACAATGAGAAAGGGACACAATGAGAAAGGGAATACAATGAGAAAGGGAATACAATGAGAAAGGGAATACAATGAGAAAGGGAACACAATGAGAAAGGGAACACAATGAGAAAGGGAACACAATGAGAAAGGGAACAAAATGAGAAAGGGAACACAATGCGAAAGGGAATACAATGAGAAAGGGAACACAATGAGAAAGGCAACACAATGAGAAAGGGAACAGAATGAGAAAGGGAATACAATGAGAAAGGGAACACAATGAGAAAAGAAATACAAAGAGAAAGGGAACACAATGAGAAAGGGAACACAATGAGAAAGGGAATACAAGGAGAAAGGGAACACAATGGGAAAGCGAACAAAATGAGAAAGGTAACACAATGAGAAAGGGAACACAATGAGAAAGGGAACACAATGAGAAAGGGAACACAATGAGAAAGGGAACACAATGAGAAAGCGAACACAGTGAGAAAGGGAATACAATGAGAAAGCGAACACAATGAGAAAGGGAATACAATGAGAAAGGGAATACAATGAGAAAGGGAACGAAATGAGAAATGGATCACAATGAGAAAGCGAACACAATGAGAAAGGGAACACAATGAGAAAGGAATCACAATGAGAAAGGGAACACAATGAGAAAGGGAACACAATGAGAAAGGGAACACAATGAGAAAGGGAGCACAATGAGAAAGAGAACACAATGAGAAAGGGAACACAATGAGAACGGGAATACAAGGAGAAAGGGAACACAATGAGAAAGGGAATACAATGAGAAAGGGAACACAATGGGAAAGGGAACACAATGAGAAAGGGAACACAAAGAGAAAGGGAATACAAAGAGAAAGGGAATACAATGAGATAGGGAACACAATGAGAAAGGGAATACAATGAAAAAGGGAATACAAAGGGAAAGGGAACACAATGGGAAAGGGAACACAATGAGAAAGGGAACACAATGAGAAAGGGAATACAATGAGAAAGGGAACAGAATGAGAAAGGGAACACAATGAGAAAGGGAACACAATGAGAAAGGGAATACAAGGAGAAAGGGAACACAAGGAGAAAGGGAATACAATGAGAAAGGGAACACAATGAGAAAGGGAATACAAGGAGAAAGGGAACACAATGAGAAAGGGAATAGAATGAGAAAGGGAACAAAATGAGAAAGGAATACAATGAGGAAGGGAACACAATGAGAAAGGGAACACAAAGTGAAAGGGAATACAACGAGAAAGGGAATACAATGAGAAAGGGAACACAATGAGAAAGGGAATACAATGAAAAAGGGAATACAAAGGGAACGCAATGAGAAGGGGAACACAATGAGAAAGGGAACACATTGAGAAAGGGAATACAATGAGAAAGGGAACACAATGAGAAAGGGAATAGAAAGAGAAAGGGAATACAATGAGAAAGGGAACACAGTGAGAAAGGGAATACAATGAGAAAGGGAACACAATGAGAAAGGGAACACAATGAGGAAGGGAATACAATGAGAAAGGGAACAAAATGAGAAAGGAATACAATGAGGAAGGGAACACAATGAGAAAGGGAACACAGTGAGATAGCGAACACAATGAGAAAGGGAATACAATGAAAAAGGGAATACAAAGGGAAAGGGAACACAATGAAAAAGGGAACACAATGAGAAAGGGAACACAATGAGAAAGGGAATACAATGAGAAAGGGAACAGAATGAGAAAGGGAACACAATGAGAAAGGGAACACAATGAGAAAGGGAATACAAGGAGAAAGGGAACACAATGAGAAAGGGAATACAATGAGAAAGGGAACACAATGAGAAAGGGAATACAAGGAGAAAGGGAACACAATGAGAAAGGGAATAGAATGAGAAAGGGAACAAAATGAGAAAGGAATACAATGAGGAAGGGAACACAATGAGAAAGGGAACACAAAGTGAAAGGGAATACAACGAGAAAGGGAATACAATGAGATAGGGAACACAATGAGAAAGGGAATACAATGAAAAAGGGAATACAAAGGGAACGCAATGAGAAGGGGAACACAATGAGAAAGGGAACACATTGAGAAAGGGAATACAATGAGAAAGGGAACACAATGAGAAAGGGAATAGAAAGAGAAAGGGAATACAATGAGAAAGGGAACACAGCGAGAAAGGGAATACAATGAGAAAGGGAACACAATGAGAAAGGGAACACAATGAGGAAGGGAATACAATGAGAAAGGGAACAAAATGAGAAAGGAATACAATGAGGAAGGGAACACAATGAGAAAGGGAACACAGTGAGATAGCGAACACAATGAGAAAGGGAACACAATGCGAAAAGGAACACAATGAAAAAGGGAACACAATGAGAAAGGGAACACAATGAGACAGGGAGCACAATGAGAAAGGGAACACAATGAGAAAGGGAACACAATGAGAAAGGGAACACAATGAGAAAGGGAACACAATGAGAAAGGGAACACAATGAGAAATGGAACACAATGAGAAAGGGAACACAATGAGAAAAGAAACACAATGAGAAAGGGAACACAATGAGATAGGGAACACAATGAGAAACGGAACACAATGAGAAAGGGAACACAATGAGAAAGGGAAAACCATGAGAAAGGAAACACAATGAGAAAGGAATACAATGAGAATGGGAACACAATGAGAAAGGGAACACAATGAGAAAGGGAACACAATGAGAAAGGGAATACAATGAGAAAGGGAACACAATGAGAAAGGGAACACAATGAGAAAGGGAACACAATGAGAAAGGGCTTACAAAGAGAAAGGGAACACAATGAGAAAGGGAATACAATGAGAATGGGAACACAATGGGAAAGGGAACACAATGAGAAAGGGAAAACAATGAGAAAGGGAATACAATGATAAAGGGAATACAATGAGAAAGGGAACACAATGAGAAATGGAATACAATGAGCAAGGGAATACAATGGGAAAGGGAACACAATGAGAAAGGGAAAACAATGAGAAAGGGAACACAATGAGAAAGGGAATACAATGAGAAAGGGAACACAATGAGAAAGGGAATACAAAGAGAAAGGGAATACAAAGAGGAAGTAAACACAGTGAGAAAGTGAGTACAATGAGAACGGGAACACAATGAGAAAGGGAACACAATGAGAAAGGGAATACAATGAGAAAGGGAACACAATGAGAAAGGGACTACAATGAGAAAGGGAACACAATGAGAAAGGGAACACAATGAGAAAGGGAACACAATGAGAAAGGGAATACAATGAGAAAGGGAAGAGAATGAGAAAGGGAACACAATGAGAAAGGGAATACAATGAGCTAGGGAACACAATGAGAAAGGGAACACAATGAGAAAGGGAATACAATGAGAAAGGGAACACAATGAGAAAGGGAATACAATGAGAAAGGGAACACAATGAGAACGGGAACACAATGAGAAAGGGAACACAATGAGAAAGGGATTACAATGAGACAGGGAACACAATGAGAAAGGGCACACAATGAGAAAGGGATCACAATGAGAAAGGGAACACAATGTGAAAAGAAACACAATGAGAAAGGGAATACAATGAGAAAGGGAATACAATGAGAAAGGGAATACAATGAGAAAGGGAACACAAAGAGAAAGGAAACACAATGAGAAAGGGAATACAATGAGAAAAGAAACACAATGAGAAAGGGAACACAATGAGAAAGGGAACGCAATCAGAAAGCAAACACAATGAGAAAGGGAACACAATGAGAAAGGGGACACAATGAGAAAGGGTTCACAAAGACAAAGGGAACACAACGAGAAAGAGAACACAATGAGAAAGGGAACAAAATGAGAAAGGGAACACAATGAGAAAGGGAATACAATGAGAAAGGGAACACAATGAGAAAAGAAACACAATGAGAAAGGGAACACAATGAGAAAGGGAACACAATGAGAAAGGAAACACAAAAAGAAAGGGAACACAATGAGAAGGGGAATACAATGAGAAAGAGAACACAATGAGAATGGGAATACAATGAGAAAGGGACACAATGAGAAAGGGAATACAATGAGAAAGGGAATACAATGAGAAAGGGAACACAATGAGAAAGGGAATACAATGAGAAAGGGATACAATGAGAAAGGGAATACAATGAGAAAGGGAACACAATGAGAAAGGGAACACAATGAGAAAGGGAACACAATGAGAAAGGGAACAAAATGAGAAAGGGAACACAATGCGAAAGGGAATACAATGAGAAAGGGAACACAATGAGAAAGGCAACACAATGAGAAAGGGAACAGAATGAGAAAGGGAATACAATGAGAAAGGGAACACAATGAGAAAAGAAATACAAAGAGAAAGGGAACACAATGAGAAAGGGAACACAATGAGAAAGGGAATACAAGGAGAAAGGGAACACAATGGGAAAGCGAACAAAATGAGAAAGGTAACACAATGAGAAAGGGAACACAATGAGAAAGGGAACACAATGAGAAAGGGAACACAATGAGAAAGGGAACACAATGAGAAAGCGAACACAGTGAGAAAGGGAATACAATGAGAAAGGGAATACAATGAGAAAGGGAATACAATGAGAAAGGGAACGAAATGAGAAATGGATCACAATGAGAAAGCGAACACAATGAGAAAGGGAACACAATGAGAAAGGAATCACAATGAGACAGGGAACACAATGAGAAAGGGAACACAATGAGAAAGGGAACACAATGAGAAAGGGAGCACAATGAGAAAGAGAACACAATGAGAAAGGGAACACAATGAGAACGGGAATACAAGGAGAAAGGGAACACAATGAGAAAGGGAATACAAAGAGAAAGGGAACACAATGGGAAAGGGAACACAATGAGAAAGGGAACACAAAGAGAAAGGGAATACAAAGAGAAAGGGAATACAATGAGATAGGGAACACAATGAGAAAGTGAATACAATGAAAAAGGGAATACAAAGGGAAAGGGAACACAATGAGAAAGGGAACACAATGAGAAAGGGAACACAATGAGAAAGGGAATACAATGAGAAAGGGAACAGAATGAGAAAGGGAACACAATGAGAAAGGGAACACAATGAGAAAGGGAATACAAGGAGAAAGGGAACACAATGAGAAAGGGAATACAATGAGAAAGGGAACACAATGAGAAAGGGAATACAAGGAGAAAGGGAACACAATGAGAAAGGGAATAGAATGAGAAAGGGAACAAAATGAGAAAGGAATACAATGAGGAAGGGAACACAATGAGAAAGGGAACACAAAGTGAAAGGGAATACAACGAGAAAGGGAATACAATGAGATAAGGAACACAATGAGAAAGGGAATACAATGAAAAAGGGAATACAAAGGGAACGCAATGAGAAGGGGAACACAATGAGAAAGGGAACACATTGAGAAAGGGAATACAATGAGAAAGGGAACACAATGAGAAAGGGAATAGAAAGAGAAAGGGAATACAATGAGAAAGGGAACACAGTGAGAAAGGGAATACAATGAGAAAGGGAACACAATGAGAAAGGGAACACAATGAGGAAGGGAATACAATGAGAAAGGGAACAAAATGAGAAAGGAATACAATGAGGAAGGGAACACAATGAGAAAGGGAACACAGTGAGATAGCGAACACAATGAGAAAGGGAATACAATGAGAAAGGGAACACAATGAGAAAGGGAATACAATGAGAAGGGGAATACAATGAGAAAGCGAACACAGTGAGAAAGCGAACACAATGAGAAAAGGAACACAATGAGAAATGGAGCACAATGAGAATGGGAACAAAATGAGAAAGGGAACACAATGAGAAAGGAAACTCAATGAGAAAGGGAACACAATGAGAAAGGGAACACAATGAGTAAGGGAACACAATGAGAAAGGGAACACAATGAGAAAGGGAAGACAATGAGAAAGCGAACACAATGAGAAAGGGAACACAATGAGAAATGGAGCACAATAAGAAAGGGAACACAATGAGAAAGGGAACACAATGAGAAAGGGAACACAATGAGAAAGCGAACACAATGAGAAATGGAACACAATGAGAAAGGGAACACAATGGGAAAGGGAACACAATGAGAAAGGGAACACAATGAGAAAGGGAATACAAGGAGAAAGGGAACACAATGGGAAAGCGAACACAGTGAGAAAGGGAACACAATGAGAAAGGGAACACAATGAGAAAGGGAACACAATGAGAAAGGGAACACAATGAGAAAGGGAACACAGTGAGAAAGGGAATACAATGAGAAAGCGAACACAATGAGAAAGGGAAGACAATGAGAAATGGAATACAATGAGAAAGGGAACGCAATGAGAAACGGAACACAATGAGAAAGCGAACACAATGAGAAAGGGAACACAATGAGAAAGGGATCACAATGAGAAAGGGAACACAATGAGAAAGGGAACACAATGAGAAAGGGAACACAATGAGAAAGGGAGCACAATGAGAAAGGGAACAAATGAGAAAGGGAACACAATGAGAAAGGGAATACAAGGAGAAAGGGAACACAATGAGAAAGGGAACACAGTGAGAAAGGGAATACAATGAGAAAGGGAACACAATGAGAAAGGGAACACAAGGAGGAAGGGAATACAATGAGAAAGGGAACAAAATGAGAAAGGAATACAATGAGGAAGGGCACACAATGAGAAAGGGAACACAGTGAGAAAGCGAACACAAAGAGAAAGGGAGTACAATGAGAAAGGGAACACAATGAGAAAGGGAACACAATGAGAAAGGGATTACAATGAGACAGGGAGCACAATGAGAAAGGGAACACAATGAGAAAGGGAACACAATGAGAAAGGGAACACAATGTGAAAAGAAACACAATGAGAAAGGGAATACAAGGAGAAAGGGAATACAATGAGAAAGGGAATACAATGAGAAAGGGAACACAAAGAGAAAGGGAACACAATGAGAAAGGGAATAGAGAGGGAAGGGGAACACAATGGGAAAAGAAATACAAAGAGAAAGGGAACACAATGAGAAAGGGAACAGAATGAGAAAGGGAACAGAATGAGAAAGGGAACACAATGAGAAAGGCAATGTAATGAGAAAGGGAACACAATGAGAAAAGGAACAAATTGAGAAAGGGAACACAATGAGAAAGGGAACACAATGAGAAAGGGAACACAATGAGAAAGGGAACTCAAAGAGAAATGGAGCACAATGAGAAAGGGAACACAATGAGAAAGGGAACACAATGAGAAAGGGAACACAATGAGAAAGGGAAAACAATGAGAAAGTGGATACAATGAGAAAGGGAACACAATGAGAAAGGGAACACAATGAGAAAGGGAACACAATGAGAAAGGGAACACAATGCGAAAAGGAACACAATGAAAAAGGGAACACAATGAGAAAGGGAACACAATGAGACAGGGAGCACAATGAGAAAGGGAACGCAATGAGAAAGGGAACACAATGAGAAAGGGAACACAATGAGAAAGGGAACACAATGAGAAAGGGAACACAATGAGAAATGGAACACAATGAGAAAGGGAACACAATGAGAAAAGAAACACAATGAGAAAGGGAACACAATGATATAGGGAACACAATGAGAAACGGAACACAATGAGAAAGGGAACACAATGAGAAAGGGAAAACCATGAGAAAGGAAACACAATGAGAAAGGAATACAATGAGAATGGGAACACAATGAGAAATGGAATACAATGAGAAAGAGAACACAATGAGAAAGGGAACACAATGAGAAAGGGAATACAATGAGAAAGGGAACACAATGAGAAAGGGAACACAATGAGAAAGGGAACACAATGAGAAAGGGCTTACAAAGAGAAAGGGAACACAATGAGAAAGGGAATACAATGAGAAAGGGAACACAATGGGAAAGGGAACACAATGAGAAAGGGAAAACAATGAGAAAGGGAATACAATGATAAAGGGAATACAATGAGAAAGGGAACACAATGAGAAAGGGAATACAATGAGCAAGGGAATACAATGGGAAAGGGAACACAATGAGAAAGGGAAAACAATGAGAAAGGGAACACAATGAGAAAGGGAATACAATGAGAAAGGGAACACAATGAGAAAGGGAATACAAAGAGAAAGGGAATACAATGAGGAAGTAAACACAGTGAGAAAGTGAATACAATGAGAACGGGAACACAATGAGAAAGGGAACACAATGAGAAAGGGAATACAATGAGAAAGGGAACACAATGAGAAAGGGACTACAATGAGAAAGGGAACACAATGAGAAAGGGAACACAATGAGAAAGGGAACACAATGAGAAAGGGAATACAATGAGAAAGGGAAGAGAATGAGAAAGGGAACACAATGAGAAAGGGAATACAATGAGCTAGGGAACACAATGAGAAAGGGAACACAATGAGAAAGGGAATACAATGAGAAAGGGAACACAATGCGAAAGGGAATACAATGAGAAAGGGAACACAATGAGAACGGGAACACAATGAGAAAGGGAACACAATGAGAAAGGGATTACAATGAGACAGGGAACACAATGAGAAAGGGCACACAATGAGAAAGGGATCACAATGAGAATGGGAACACAATGTGAAAAGAAACACAATGAGAAAGGGAATACAATGAGAAAGGGAATACAATGAGAAAGGGAATGCAATGAGAAAGGGAACACAAAGAGAAAGGAAACACAATGAGAAAGGGAATACAATGAGAAAAGAAACACAATGAGAAAGGGAACACAATGAGAAAGGGAACGCAATCAGAAAGCAAACACAATGAGAAAGGGAACACAATGAGAAAGGGGACACAATGAGAAAGGGATCACAAAGAGAAAGGGAACACAACGAGAAAGAGAACACAATGAGAAAGGGAACAAAATGAGAAGGGGAACACAATGAGAAAGGGAATACAATGAGAAAGGGAACACAATGAGAAAAGAAACACAATGAGAAAGGGAACACAATGAGAAAGGGAACACAATGAGAAAGGAAACACGAAAAGAAAGGGAACACAATGAGAAGGGGAATACAATGAGAAAGAGAACACAATGAGAATGGGAATACAATGAGAAAGGGACACAATGAGAAAGGGAATACAATGAGAAAGGGAATACAATGAGAAAGGGAACACAATGAGAAAGGGAATACAATGAGAAAGGGATACAATGAGAAAGGGAATACAATGAGAAAGGGAACACAATGAGAAAGGGAACACAATGAGAAAGGGAACACAATGAGAAAGGGAACAAAATGAGAAAGGGAACACAATGCGAAAGGGAATGCAATGAGAAAGGGAACACAATGAGAAAGGCAACACAATGAGAAAGGGAACAGAATGAGAAAGGGAATACAATGAGAAAGGGAACACAATGAGAAAAGAAATACAAAGAGAAAGGGAACACAATGAGAAAGGGAACACAATGAGAAAGGGAATACAAGGAGAAAGGGAACACAATGGGAAAGCGAACAAAATGAGAAAGGTAACACAATGAGAAAGGGAACACAATGAGAAAGGGAACACAATGAGAAAGGGAACACAATGAGAAAGGGAACACAATGAGAAAGCGAACACAGTGAGAAAGGGAATACAATGAAAAAACGAACACAATGAGAAAGGGAATACAATGAGAATGGGAATACAATGAGAAAGGGAACGAAATGAGCAATGGATCACAATGAGAAAGCGAACACAATGAGAAAGGGAACACAATGAGAAAGGTATCACAGTGAGAAAGGGAACACAATGAGAAAGGGAACACAATGAGAAAGGGAACACAATGAGAAAGGGAGCACAATGAGAAAGAGAACACAATGAGAAAGGGAACACAATGAGAACGGGAATACAAGGAGAAAGGGAACACAATGAGAAAGGGAATACAATGAGAAAGGGAACACAATGGGAAAGGGAACACAATGAGAAAGGGAACACAAAGAGAAAGGGAATACAAAGAGAAAGGGAATACAATGAGATAGGGAACACAATGCGAAAGGGAACACAATGAGAAAGGGAACACAATGAGAAAGGGAACACAATGAGAAAGGGAATACAATGAGAAAGGGAACAGAATGAGAAAGGGAACACAATGAGAAACGGAACACAATGAGAAAGGGAATACAAGGAGAAAGGGAACACAATGAGAAAGGGAACACAAAGAGAAAGGGAACACAATGAGAAAGGGAATACAAGGAGAAAGGGAACACAATGAGAAAGGGAATAGATTGAGAAAGGGCTTACAAAGAGAAAGGGAACACAATGAGAAAGGGAATACAATGAGAAAGGGAACACAATGGGAAAGGGAACACAATGAGAAAGGGAAAACAATGAGAAAGGGAATACAATGATAAAGGGAATACAATGAGAAAGGGAACACAATGAGAAAGGGAATACAATGAGCAAGGGAATACAATAGGAAAGGGAACACAATGAGAAAGGGAAAACAATGAGAAAGGGAACACAATGAGAAAGGGAATACAATGAGAAAGGGAACACAATGAGAAAGGGAATACAAAGAGAAAGGGAATACAATGAGGAAGTAAACACAGTGAGAAAGTGAATACAATGAGAACGGGAACACAATGAGAAAGGGAACACAATGAGAAAGGGAATACAATGAGAAAGGGAACACAATGAGAAAGGGACTACAATGAGAAAGGGAACACAATGAGAAAGGGAACACAATGAGAAAGGGAACACAATGAGAAAGGGAAGAGAATGAGAAAGGGAACACAATGAGAAAGGGAATACAATGAGCTAGGGAACACAATGAGAAAGGGAACACAATGAGAAAGGGAATACAATGAGAAAGGGAACACAATGCGAAAGGGAATACAATGAGAAAGGGAACACAATGAGAACGGGAACACAATGAGAAAGGGAACACAATGAGAAAGGGATTACAATGAGACAGGGAACACAATGAGAAAGGGCACACAATGAGAAAGGGATCACAATGAGAATGGGAACACAATGTGAAAAGAAACACAATGAGAAAGGGAATACAATGAGAAAGGGAATACAATGAGAAAGGGAATGCAATGAGAAAGGGAACACAAAGAGAAAGGAAACACAATGAGAAAGGGAATACAATGAGAAAAGAAACACAATGAGAAAGGGAACACAATGAGAAAGGGAACGCAATCAGAAAGCAAACACAATGAGAAAGGGAACACAATGAGAAAGGGGACACAATGAGAAAGGGATCACAAAGAGAAAGGGAACACAACGAGAAAGAGAACACAATGAGAAAGGGAACAAAATGAGAAAGGGAACACAATGAGAAAGGGAATACAATGAGAAAGGGAACACAATGAGAAAAGAAACACAATGAGAAAGGGAACACAATGAGAAAGGGAACACAATGAGAAAGGAAACACAAAAAGAAAGGGAACACAATGAGAAGGGGAATACAATGAGAAAGAGAACACAATGAGAATGGGAATACAATGAGAAAGGGACACAATGAGAAAGGGAATACAATGAGAAAGGGAATACAATGAGAAAGGGAACACAATGAGAAAGGGAATACAATGAGAAAGGGATACAATGAGAAAGGGAATACAATGAGAAAGGGAACACAATGAGAAAGGGAATACAAGGAGAAAGGGAACACAATGGGAAAGCGAACAAAATGAGAAAGGTAACACAATGAGAAAGGGAACACAATGAGAAAGGGAACACAATGAGAAAGGGAACACAATGAGAAAGGGAACACAATGAGAAAGCGAACACAGTGAGAAAGGGAATACAATGAAAAAACGAACACAATGAGAAAGGGAATACAATGAGAATGGGAATACAATGAGAAAGGGAACGAAATGAGCAATGGATCACAATGAGAAAGCGAACACAATGAGAAAGGGAACACAATGAGAAAGGAATCACAGTGAGAAAGGGAACACAATGAGAAAGGGAACACAATGAGAAAGGGAACACAATGAGAAAGGGAGCACAATGAGAAAGAGAACACAATGAGAAAGGGAACACAATGAGAACGGGAATACAAGGAGAAAGGGAACACAATGAGAAAGGGAATACAATGAGAAAGGGAACACAATGGGAAAGGGAACACAATGAGAAAGGGAACACAAAGAGAAAGGGAATACAAAGAGAAAGGGAATACAATGAGATAGGGAACACAATGCGAAAGGGAACACAATGAGAAAGGGAACACAATGAGAAAGGGAACACAATGAGAAAGGGAATACAATGAGAAAGGGAACAGAATGAGAAAGGGAACACAATGAGAAAGGGAACACAATGAGAAAGGGAATACAAGGAGAAAGGGAACACAATGAGAAAGGGAACACAAAGAGAAAGGGAACACAATGAGAAAGGGAATACAAGGAGAAAGGGAACACAATGAGAAAGGGAATAGAATGAGAAAGGGAACAAAATGAGAAAGGAATACAATGAGGAAGGGAACACAATGAGAAAGGGAACACAAAGTGAAAGGGAATACAACGAGAAAGGGAATACAATGAGATAGGGAACACAATGAGAAAGGGAATACAATGAAAAAGGGAATACAAAGGGAACGCAATGAGAAGGGGAACACAATGAGAAAGGGAACACATTGAGAAAGGGAATACAATGAGAAAGGGAACACAATGAGAAAGGGAATAGAAAGAGAAAGGGAATACAATGAGAAAGGGAACACAGTGAGAAAGGGAATACAATGAGAAAGGGAACACAATGAGAAAGGGAACACAATGAGGAAGGGAATACAATGAGAAAGGGAACAAAATGAGAAAGGAATACAATGAGGAAGGGAACACAATGAGAAAGGGAACACAGTGAGATAGCGAACACAATGAGAAAGGGAATACAATGAGAAAGGGAACACAATGAGAAAGGGAATACAATGAGAAGGGGAATACAATGAGAAAGCGAACACAGTGAGAAAGCGAACACAATGAGAAAAGGAACACAATGAGAAATGGAGCACAATGAGAATGGGAACAAAATGAGAAAGGGAACACAATGAGAAAGGAAACTCAATGAGAAAGGGAACACAATGAGAAAGGGAACACAATGAGTAAGGGAACACAATGAGAAAGGGAACACAATGAGAAAGGGAATACAATGAAAAAGGGAATACAAAGGGAAAGGGAACACAATGAGAAAGGGAACACAATGAGAAAGGGAACACAATGAGAAAGGGAATACAATGAGAAAGGGAACAGAATGAGAAAGGGAACACAATGAGAAAGGGAACACAATGAGAAAGGGAATACAAGGAGAAAGGGAACACAATGAGAAAGGGAACACAATGAGAAAGGGAACACAATGAGAAAGGGAATACAAGGAGAAAGGGAACACAATGAGAAAGGGAATAGAATGAGAAAGGGAACAAAATGAGAAAGGGATACAATGAGGAAGGGAACACAATGAGAAAGGGAACACAAAGTGAAAGGGAATACAACGAGAAAGGGAATACAATGAGATAGGGAACACAATGAGAAAGGGAATACAATGAAAAAGGGAATACAAAGGGAACGCAATGAGAAGGGGAACACAATGAGAAAGGGAACACATTGAGAAAGGGAATACAATGAGAAAGGGAACACAATGAGAAAGGGAATAGAAAGAGAAAGGGAATACAATGAGAAAGGGAACACAGTGAGAAAGGGAATACAATGAGAAAGGGAACACAATGAGAAAGGGAACACAATGAGGAAGGGAATACAATGAGAAAGGGAACAAAATGAGAAAGGACTACAATGAGGAAGGGAACACAATGAGAAAGGGAACACAGTGAGATAGCGAACACAATGAGAAAGGGAATACAATGAGAAAGGGAACACAATGAGAAAGGGAATATAATGAGAAGGGGAATACAATGAGAAAGCGAACACAGTGAGAAAGCGAACACAATGAGAAAAGGAACACAATGAGAAATGGAGCACAATGAGAATGGGAACAAAATGAGAAAGGGAACACAATGAGAAAGGAAACTCAATGAGAAAGGGAACACAATGAGAAAGGGAACACAATGAGTAAGGGAACACAATGAGAAAGGGAACACAATGAGAAAGGGAAGACAATGAGAAAGCGAACACAATGAGAAAGGGAACACAATGAGAAATGGAGCACAATAAGAAAGGGAACACAATGAGAAAGGGAACACAATGAGAAAGGGAACACAATGAGAAAGCGAACACAATGAGAAATGGAACACAATGAGAAAGGGAACACAATGGGAAAGGGAACACAATGAGAAAGGGAACACAATGAGAAAGGGAACACAATGAGAAAGGGAATACAATGAGAAAGGGAATACAATGAGAAAGGGAACACAATGAGAAAGTGAATACAATGAGAAAGGGAACACAATGAGAAAGGGAATACAATGAGAAAGGAAATACAACGAGGAAGGGAACACAATGAGAAAGGGAATACAATGAGAAAGGGACCGCAATGAGAAAGGGAATACAATGAGAAAGGGAACACAATGAGAAAGGTAACACAATGAGAATGGGAACACAATGAGAAAGGGAGCACAATGAGAAAGGGAACACAATGAAAAAGCGAACACAATGAGAAATGGAACACAATGAGAAAGGGAACACAATGAGAAAGGGAACACAATGAGAAAGGGAACACAATGAGAAAGGGAACACAATGAGAAAGGGAATACAATGAGAAACGGAATACAATGAGAAAGGGAACACAATGAGAAAGTGAATACAATGAGAAAGGGAACACAATGAGAAAGGGAATACAATGAGAAAGGAAATACAACGAGGAAGGGAACACAATGAGAAAGGGAATACAATGAGAAAGGGAACGCAATGAGAAAGGGAATACAATGAGAAAGGGAACACAATGAGAAAGGTAACACAATGAGAATGGGAACACAATGAGAAAGGGAACACAATGAGTAAGGGAACAGAATGCGAAAGGGAATACAATGTGAAAGGGAACACAATGAGAAAGGGAACACAATGAGAAAGGGAACACAATGAGAAATGGAACACAATGAGAAATGGAACACAATGAGAAAAGAAACACAATGAGAAAGGGAACACAATGAGATAGGGAACACAATGAGAAACGGAACACAATGAGAAAGGGAACACAATGAGAAAGGGAAAACCATGGGAAAGGAAACACAATGAGAAAGGAATACAATGAGAAAGGGAAAACAATGAGAAATGGAATACAATGAGAAAGAGAACACAATGAGAAAGGGAACACAATGAGAAAGGGAATACAATGAGAAAGGGAACACAATGAGAAAGGGAACACAATGTGAAAGGGAACACAATGAGAAAGGGATTACAAAGAGAAAGGGAACACAATGAGAAAGGAATACAATGAGAAAGGGAATACAATGAGAAAGGGAATACAAAGAGAAAGGGAATACAATGAGGAAGTAAACACAGTGAGAAAGTGAATACAATGAGAACGGGAACACAATGAGAAAGGGAACACAATGAGAAAGGGAATACAATGAGAAAGGGAACACAATGAGAAAGGGACTACAATGAGAAAGGGAACACAATGAGAAAGGGAACACAATGAGAAAGGGAAAACAATTAGAAAGGGAATACAATGAGAAAGGGAAGAAAATGAGAAAGGGAACACAATGAGAAAGGGAATATAATGAGCTAGGGAACACAATGAGAAAGGGAACACAATGAGAAAGGGAATACAATGAGAAAGGGAACACAATGAGAAAGGGAATACAATGAGAAAGGGAACACAATGAGAAAGGGAACACAATGAGAAAGGGAACACAATGAGAAAGGGAACACAATGAGAAAGGGATTACAATGAGACAGGGAACACAATGAGAGAGGGAACACAATGAGAAAGGGATCACAATGAGAAAGGGAACACAATGTGAAAAGAAACACAATGAGAAAGGGAATACAATGAGAAAGGGAATACAATGAGAAAGGGAATACAATGAGAAAGGGAACTCAAAGAGAAAGGAAACACAATGAGAAAGGGAATACAATGAGAAAAGAAACACAATGAGAAAGGGAGCACAATGAGAAAGGGAACGCAATGAGAAGGGGAACACAATGAGAAAGGGAAAACAATGAGAAAGCGAACACAATGAGAAAGCGAACACAATGAGAAAGGGAACACAATGAGAAAGGGAACACAATGAGAAATGGAATACAATGAGAAAGGGAACACAATGAGAAAGGGAACACAATGATAAAGGGAACACAATGAGAAAGGGACAGAATGAGAAAGGGAATACAATGAGAAAGGGAACACAATGAGAAAGGGAACACAATCAGAAAGCAAACACAATGAGAAAGGGAACACAATGAGAAAGGCAATACAATGAGAAAGGGAACACAATGAGAAAGGGAACACAATGAGAAAGGGAACATAATGAGAAAGGGAATACAATAAGAAAGGGAACACAATGAGAAAGGGAACACAATGAGAAAGGGAACATAATGAGAAAGGGAACACAATGAGAAAGGGAATACAATGAGAAAGGGAACACAAGGAGAAAGCAAACACAGTGAGAAAGGGAACACAACGAGAAAGGGAACACAATGAGAAATGGAGCACAATGAGAAAGGTAACACAATGAGAAAGGAAACACAATGAGAAAGGGAAAACAATGAGAAAGGGAACACAATGAGAATGGGAACACAATGAGAAAGGGAACACAATGAGAATGGGAACACAATGAGAAATGGAGCACAATGAGAAAGGTAACACAATGAGAAAGGGAACACAATGAGAAAGGGAAAACAATGAGAAAGGGAACACAATGAGAAAGGGAACACAATGAGAAAGGGAACACAATGAGAAAGGAAATACAACGAGGAAGGGAACACAATGAGAAAGGGAATACAATGAGAAAGGGAACGCAATGAGAAAGGGAATACAATGAGAAAGGGAACACAATGAGAAAGGTAACACAATGAGAATGGGAACACAATGAGAAAGGGAACACAATGAGTAAGGGAACACAATGCGAAAGGGAATACAATGTGAAAGGGAACACAATGAGAAAGGGAACACAATGAGAAAGGGAACACAATGAGAAATGGAACACAATGAGAATAGAACACAATGAGAAAAGAAACACAATGAGAAAGGGAACACAATGAGATAGGGAACACAATGAGAAACGGAACACAATGAGAAAGGGAACACAATGAGAAAGGGAAAACCATGGGAAAGGAAACACAATGAGAAAGGGAACACAATGAGAAAGGGAATACAATGAGAAAGGGAACACAATGAGAAAGGGACTACAATGAGAAAGGGAACACAATGAGAAAGGGAACACAATGAGAAAGGGAACACAATGAGAAAGGGAATACAATGAGAAAGGGAACACAATGAGAAAGGGACTACAATGAGAAAGGGAACACAATGAGAAAGGGAACACAATGAGAAAGGGAACACAATGAGAAAGGGAATACAATGAGAAAGGGAAGAAAATGAGAAAGGGAACACAATGAGAAAGGGAATATAATGAGCTAGGGAACACAATGAGAAAGGGAACACAATGAGAAAGGGAATACAATGAGAAAGGGAACACAATGAGAAAGGGAATACAATGAGAAAGGGAACACAATGAGAAAGGGAGCACAATGAGAAAGGGAACACAATGAGAAAGGGAACACAATGAGAAAGGGATTACAATGAGACAGGGAACACAATGAGAGAGGGAACACAATGAGAAAGGGATCACAATGAGAAAGGGAACACAATGTGAAAAGAAACACAATGAGAAAGGGAATACAATGAGAAAGGGAATACAATGAGAAAGGGAATACAATGAGAAAGGGAACTCAAAGAGAAAGGCAACACAATGAGAAAGGGAATACAATGAGAAAAGAAACACAATGAGAAAGGGAGCACAATGAGAAAGGGAACGCAATGAGAAGGGGAACACAATGAGAAAGGGAAAACAATGAGAAAGCGAACACAATGAGAAAGCGAACACAATGAGAAAGGGAACACAATGAGAAAGGGAACACAATGAGAAATGGAATACAATGAGAAAGGGAACACAATGAGAAAGGGAACACAATGATAAAGGGAACACAATGAGAAAGGGACAGAATGAGAAAGGGAATACAATGAGAAAGGGAACACAATGAGAAAGGGAACACAATCAGAAAGCAAACACAATGAGAAAGGGAACACAATGAGAAAGGCAATACAATGAGAAAGGGAACACTATGAGAAAGGGAACATAATGAGAAAGGGAATACAATAAGAAAGGGAACACAATGAGAAAGGGAACACAATGAGAAAGGGAACATAATGAGAAAGGGAACACAATGAGAAAGGGAATACAATGAGAAAGGGAACACAAGGAGAAAGCAAACACAGTGAGAAAGGGAACACAACGAGAAAGGGAACACAATGAGAAATGGAGGACAATGAGAAAGGTAACACAATGAGAAAGGGAACACAATGAGAAAGGGAAAACAATGAGAAAGGGAACACAAAGAGAATGGGAACACAATGAGAAAGGGAACACAATGAGAATGGGAACACAATGAGAAATGGAGCACAATGAGAAAGGTAACACAATGAGAAAGGGAACACAATGAGAAAGGGAAAACAATGAGAAAGGGAACACAATGAGAAAGGGAACACAATGAGAAAGGGAACACAATGAGAAAGGGATCACAAAAAGAAAGGGAATACAACGAGAAAGGGAACACAACGAGAAAGAGAACACAATGAGAAAGGGAACAAAATGAGAAAGGGAACACAATGAGAAAGGGAATACAATGAGAAAGGGAACACAATGAGCAAAGAAACACAATGAGAAAGGGAACACAATGAGAAAGGGAACACAATGAGAAAGGAAACACAAAAAGAAAGGGAACACAATGAGAAAGGGAATACAATGAGAAAGAGAACACAATGAGAATGGGAATACAATGAGAAAGGGACACAATGAGAAAGGGAATACAGTGAGAAAGGGAATACAATGAGAAAGGGAACACAATGAGAAAGGGAATACAATGAGAAAGGGACACAATGAGAAAGGGAATACAATGAGAAAGGGAACACAATGAGAAAGGGAACACAATGAGAAAGGGAACACAATGAGAAAGGGAACACAATGCGAAAGGGAATACAATGAGAAAGGGAACACAATGAGAAAGGCAACACAATGAGAAAGGGAACACAATGAGAAAGGGAATACAATGAGAAAGGGAACACAATGAGAAAAGAAATACAAAGAGAAAGGGAACACAATGAGAAAGGGAACACAATGAGAAAGGGAATACAAGGAGAAAGGGAACACAATGGGAAAGGGAACACAATGAGAAAGGGAAAACAATGAGAAAGGGAACACAATGAGAAAGGGAACACAATGAGAAAGGAAACACAATGAGAAAGGGATCACAAAGAGAAAGGGAATACAACGAGAAAGGGAACACAACGAGAAAGAGAACACAATGAGAAAGGGAACAAAATGAGAAAGGGAACACAATGAGAAAGGGAATACAATGAGAAAGGGAACACAATGAGAAAAGAAACACAATGAGAAAGGGAACACAATGAGAAAGGGAACACAATGAGAAAGGGAAAACAATGAGAAAGGGAACACAATGAGAATGGGAACACAATGAGAAAGGGAACACAATGAGAATGGGAACACAATGAGAAATGGAGCACAATGAGAAAGGTAACACAATGAGAAAGGGAACACAATGAGAAAGGGAAAACAATGAGAAAGGGAACACAATGAGAAAGGGAACACAATGAGAAAGGGAACAAAATGAGAAAGGGATCACAAAGAGAAAGGGAATACAACGAGAAAGGGAACACAACGAGAAAGAGAACACAATGAGAAAGGGAACAAAATGAGAAAGGGAACACAATGAGAAAGAGAATACAATGAGAAAGGGAACACAATGAGAAAAGAAACACAATGAGAAAGGGAACACAATGAGAAAGGGAACACAATGAGAAAGGAAACACAAAAAGAAAGGGAACACAATGAGAAAGGGAATACAATGAGAAAGAGAACACAATGAGAATGGTAATACAATGAGAAAGGGACACAATGAGAAAGGGAATACAATGAGAAAGGGAATACAATGAGAAAGGGAACACAATGAGAAAGGGAATACAATGAGAAAGGGACACAATGAGAAAGGGAATACAATGAGAAAGGGAACACAATGAGAAAGGGAACACAATGAGAAAGGGAACACAATGAGAAAGGGAACACAATGAGAAAGGGAACACAATGCGAAAGGGAATACAATGAGAAAGGGAACACAATGAGAAAGGCAACACAATGAGAAAGGGAACACAATGAGAAAGGGAATACAATGAGAAAGGGAACACAATGAGAAAAGAAATACAAAGAGAAAGGGAACACAATGAGAAAGGGAACACAATGAGAAAGGGAATACAAGGAGAAAGGGAACACAATGGGAAAGGGAAGACAATGAGAAAGGGAAAACAATGAGAAAGGGAACACAATGAGAAAGGGAACACAATGAGAAAGGGAACACAATGAGAAAGGGATCATAAAGAGAAAGGGAATACAACGAGAAAGGGAACACAACGAGAAAGAGAACACAATGAGAAAGGGAACAAAATGAGAAAGGGAACACAATGAGAAAGGGAATAAATTGTGAAGGGGAACACAATGAGAAAAGAAACACAATGAGAAAGGGAACACAATGAGAAAGGGAACACAATGAGAAAGGAAACACAAAAAGAAAGGGAACACAATGAGAAAGGGAATACAATGAGAAAGAGAACACAATGAGAATGGGAATACAATGAGAAAGGGACACAATGAGAAAGGGAATACAATGAGAAAGGGAATACAATGAGAAAGGGAACACAATGAGAAAGGGAATACAATGAGAAAGGGACACAATGAGAAAGGGAATACAATGAGAAAGGGAACACAATGAGAAAGGGAACACAATGAGAAACGGAACACAATGAGAAAGGGAACACAATGAGAAAGGGAACACTATGCGAAAGGGAATACAATGAGAAAGGGAACACAATGAGAAAGGCAACACAATGAGAAAGGGAACACAATGAGAAAGGGAATACAATGAGAATGGGAACACAATGAGAAAGGGAACACAATGAGAAAGGGAACACAATGAGAAAGCGAACACAATGAGAAATGGAACACAATGAGAAAGGGAACACAATGAGAAAGGGAATACAATGAGAAAGGGAACACAATGAGAAAAGGAACACAATGAGAAATGGAGCACAATGAGAATGGGAACAAAATGAGAAAGGGAACACAATGAGAAAGGGAACTCAATGAGAAAGGGAACACAATGAGAAAGGGAACACAATGAGAAAGGGAACACAATGAGAAAGGGAACACAATGAGAAAGGGAAGACAATGAGAAAGCGAACACAATGAGAAAGGGAACACAATAAGAAATGGAGCACAATAAGAAAGGGAACACAATGAGAAAGGGAACACAATGAGAAAGGGAACACAATGAGAAAGCGAACACAATGAGAAATGGAACACAATGAGAAAGGGAACACAATGGGAAAGGGAACACAATGAGAAAGGGAACACAATGAGAAAGGGAACACAATGAGAAAGGGAATACAATGAGAAAGGGAATACAATGAGAAAGGGAACACAATGAGAAAGTGAATACAATGAGAAAGGGAACACAATGAGAAAGGGAATACAATGAGAAAGGAAAGACAACGAGGAAGGGAACACAATGAGAAAGGGAATACAATGAGAAAGGGAACGCAATGAGAAAGGGAATACAATGAGAAAGGGAACACAATGAGAAAGGTAACACAATGAGAATGGGAACACAATGAGAAAGGGAACACAATGAGAAAGGGAACACAATGAGAAAGCGAACACAATGAGAAATGGAACACAATGAGAAAGGGAACACAATGAGAAAGGGAACACAATGAGAAAGGGAGCACAATGAGAAAGGGAACACAATGAGAATGGAAATACAATGAGAAAGGGAATACAATGAGAAAGGGAACACAACGAGAAAGTGAATACAATGAGAAAGGGAACACAATGAGAAAGGGAATACAATGAGAAAGGAAATACAACGATGAAGGGAACACAATGAGAAAGGGAATACAATGAGAAAGGGAACGCAATGAGAAGGGGAATACAATGAGTAAGGGAACACAATGAGAAAGGTAACACAATGAGAATGGGAACACAATGAGAAAGGGAACACAATGAGTAAGGGAACACAATGCGAAAGGGAATACAATGTGAAAGGGAACACAATGAGAAAGGGAACACAATGAGAAAGGGAACACAATGAGAAATGGAACACAATGAGAAAGGGAACACAATGAGAAAAGAAACACAATGAGAAAGGGAACACAATGAGATAGGGAACACAATGAGAAACGGAACACAATGAAAAAGGGAACACAATGAGAAAGGGAAAACCATGAGAAAGGAAACACAATGAGAAAGGAATACAATGAGAAAGGGAACACAATGAGAAATGGAATACAATGAGAAAGAGAACACAATGAGAAAGGGAACACAATGAGAAAGGGAATACAATGAGAAAGGGAACACAATGAGAAAGGGAACACAATGTGAAAGGGAACACAATGAGAAAGGGAATACAAAGAGAAAGGGAACACAATGAGAAAGGGAATCCAATGAGAAAGGGAACACAATGGGAAAGGGAACACAATGAGAAAGGGAAAACAATGAGAAAGGGAATACAATGATAAAGGGAATACAATGAGAAAGGGAACACAATGAGAAAGGGAATACAATGAGCAAGGGAATACAATGGGAAAGGGAACACAATGAGAAAGGGAGAACAATGAGAAAGGGAACACAATGAGAAAGGGAATACAATGAGAAAGGGAATACAATGAGAAAGGGAATACAAAGAGAAAGGGAATACAATGAGGAAGTAAACACAGTGAGAAAGTGAATACAATGAGAACGGGAACACAATGAGAAAGGGAACACAATGAGAAAGGGAATACAATGAGAAAGGGAACACAATGAGAAAGGGACTACAATGAGAAAGGGACCACAATGAGAAAGGGAACACAATGAGAAAGGGAACACAATGAGAAAGGGAATACAATGAGAAAGGGAAGAAAATGAGAAAGGGAACACAATGAGAAAGGGAATACAATGAGCTAGGGAACACAATGAGAAAGGGAACACAATGAGAAAGGGAATACAATGAGAAAGGGAACACAATGAGAAAGGGAATACAATGAGAAAGGGAACACAATGAGAAAGGGAACACAATGAGAAAGGGAACACAATGAGAAAGGGAACACAATGAGAAAGTGATTACAATGAGACAGGGAACACAATGAGAGAGGGAACAAAATGAGAAAGGGATCACAATGAGAAAGGGAACACAATGTGAAAAGAAACACAATGAGAAAGGGAATACAATGAGAAAGGGAATACAATGAGAAAGGGAATACAATGAGAAAGGGAACTCAAAGAGAAAGGAAACACAATGAGAAAGGGAATACAATGAGAAAAGCAACACAATGAGAAAGGGAACACAATGAGAAAGGGAACACAATGAGAAAGGGAACACAATGAGAAAGGGAAAACAATGAGAAAGCGAACACAATGAGAAAGCGAACACAATGAGAAAGGGAACACAATGAGAAAGGGAACACAATGAGAAATGTAATACAATGAGAAAGGGAACACAATGAGAAAGGGAACACAATGATAAAGGGAACACAATGAGAAAGGGACAGAATGAGAAAGGGAATACAATGAGAAAGGGAACACAATGAGAAAGGGAACACAATCAGAAAGCAAACACAATGAGAAAGGGAACACAATGAGAAAGGCAATACAATGAGAAAGGGAACACAATGAGAAAGGGAACACAATGAGAAAGGGAATACAATAAGAAAGGGAACACAATGAGAAAGGGAACACAATGAGAAAGGGAACATAATGAGAAAGGGAACACAATGAGAAAGGGAATACAATGAGAAAGGGAACACAATGAGAATGGGAACACAATGAGAAAGGGAACACAATGAGAATGGGAACACAATGAGAAATGGAGCACAATGAGAAAGGTAACACAATGAGAAAGGGAACACAATGAGAAAGGGAAAACAATGAGAAAGGGAACACAATGAGAAAGGGAACACAATGAGAAAGGGAACACAATGAGAAAGGGATCACAAAGAGAAAGGGAATACAATGAGAAAGGGAACACAATGAGAAAGAGAACACAATGAGAAAGGGAACAAAATGAGAAAGGGAACACAATGAGAAAGGGAATACAATGAGAAAGGGAACACAATGAGAAAAGAAACACAATCAGAAAGGGAACACAATGAGAAAGGGAACACAATGAGAAAGGAAACACAAAAAGAAAGGGAACACAATGAGAAAGGGAATACAATGAGAAAGAGAACACAATGAGAATGGGAATACAATGAGAAAGGGACACAATGAGAAAGAGAATACAATGAGAAAGGGAATACAATGAGAAAGGGAACACAATGAGAAAGGGAATATAATGAGAAAGGGACACAATGAGAAAGGGAATACAATGAGAAAGGGAACACAATGAGAAAGGGAACACAATGAGAAAGGGAACACAATGAGAAAGGGAACACAATGAGAAAGGGAACACAATGCGCAAGGGAATACAATGAGAAAGGGAACACAATGAGAAAGGCAACACAATGAGAAAGGGAATACAATGAGAAAGGGAATACAATGAGAAAGGGAACACATTGAGAAAAGAAATACAAAGAGAAAGGGAACACAATGAGAAAGGGAACATAATGAGAAAGGGAATACAAAGAGAAAGGGAACACAATGGGAAAGGGAACATAATGAGAAAGGGAAAACAATGAGAAAGGGAACACAATGAGAAAGGGAACACAATAAGAAAGGGAACACAATGAGAAAGGGATCACAAAGAGAAAGGGAATACAACGAGAAAGGGAACACAATGAGAAAGAGAACACAATGAGAAAGGGAACAAAATGAGAAAGGGAACACAATGAGAAAGGGAATACAATGAGAAAGGGAACACAATGAGAAAAGAAACACAATGAGAAAGGGAACACAATGAGAAAGGGAACACAATGAGAAAGGAAACACAAAATGAAAGGGAACACAATGAGAAAGGGAATACAATGAGAAAGAGAACACAATGAGAATGGGAATACAATGAGAAAGGGACACAATGAGAAAGGGAATACAATGAGAAAGGGAATACAATGAGAAAGGGAACACAATGAGAAAGGGAATACAATGAGAAAGGGACACAATGAGAAAGGGAATACAATGAGAAAGGGAACACAATGAGAAAGGGAACACAATGAGAAAGGGAACACAATGAGAAAGGGAACACAATGAGAAAGGGAACACAATGAGAAAGGGAATACAATGAGAAAGGGAACACAATGAGAAAGGGAACACAATGAGAAAGGCAACACAATGAGAAAGGGAACACAATGAGAAAGGGAATACAATGAGAATGGGAACACAATGAGAAAGGGAACACAATGAGAAAGGGAACACAATGAGAAAGCGAACACAATGAGAAATGGAACACAATGAGAAAGGGAACACAATGAGAAAGGGAATACAATGAGAAAGGGAACACAATGAGAAAAGGAACACAATGAGAAATGGAGCACAATGAGAATGGGAACAAAATGAGAAAGGGAACACAATGAGAAAGGGAACTCAATGAGAAAGGGAACACAATGAGAAAGGGAACACAATGAGAAAGGGAACACAATGAGAAAGGGAACACAATGCGAAAGGGAATACAATGAGAAAGGGAACACAATGAGAAAGGCAACACAATGAGAAAGGGAACACAATGAGAAATGGAATACAATGAGAATGGGAACACAATGAGAAAGGGAACACAATGAGAAAGGGAACACAATGAGAAAGCGAACACAATGAGAAAGGGAAAACAATGAGAAAGGGAACACAATGAGAAATGTAATACAATGAGAAAGGGAACACAATGAGAAAGGGAACACAATGATAAAGGGAACACAATGAGAAAGGGACAGAATGAGAAAGGGAATACAATGAGAAAGGGAACACAATGAGAAAGGGAACACAATCAGGAAGCAAACACAATGAGAAAGGGAACACAATGAGAATGGGAACACAATGAGAAAGGGAACACAATGAGAATGGGAACACAATGAGAAATGGAGCACAATGAGAAAGGTAACACAATGAGAAAGGGAACACAATGAGAAAGGGAAAACAATGAGAAAGGGAACACAATGAGAAAGGGAACACAATGAGAAAGGGAACACAATGAGAAAGGGATCACAAAGAGAAAGGGAATACAATGAGAAAGGGAACACAATGAGAAAGAGAACACAATGAGAAAGGGAACAAAATGAGAAAGGGAACACAATGAGAAAGGGAATACAATGAGAAAGGGAACACAATGAGAAAAGAAACACAATCAGAAAGGGAACACAATGAGAAAGGGAACACAATGAGAAAGGAAACACAAAAAGAAAGGGAACACAATGAGAAAGGGAATACAATGAGAAAGAGAACACAATGAGAATGGGAATACAATGAGAAAGGGACACAATGAGAAAGAGAATACAATGAGAAAGGGAATACAATGAGAAAGGGAACACAATGAGAAAGGGAATATAATGAGAAAGGGACACAATGAGAAAGGGAATACAATGAGAAAGGGAACACAATGAGAAAGGGAACACAATGAGAAAGGGAACACAATGAGAAAGGGAACACAATGAGAAAGGGAACACAATGCGCAAGGGAATACAATGAGAAAGGGAACACAATGAGAAAGGCAACACAATGAGAAAGGGAATACAATGAGAAAGGGAATACAATGAGAAAGGGAACACATTGAGAAAAGAAATACAAAGAGAAAGGGAACACAATGAGAAAGGGAACATAATGAGAAAGGGAATACAAAGAGAAAGGGAACACAATGGGAAAGGGAACACAATGAGAAAGGGAAAACAATGAGAAAGGGAACACAATGAGAAAGGGAACACAATAAGAAAGGGAACACAATGAGAAAGGGATCACAAAGAGAAAGGGAATACAACGAGAAAGGGAACACAATGAGAAAGAGAACACAATGAGAAAGGGAACAAAATGAGAAAGGGAACACAATGAGAAAGGGAATACAATGAGAAAGGGAACACAATGAGAAAAGAAACACAATGAGAAAGGGAACAGAATGAGAAAGGGAACACAATGAGAAAGGAAACACAAAATGAAAGGGAACACAATGAGAAAGGGAATACAATGAGAAAGAGAACACAATGAGAATGGGAATACAATGAGAAAGGGACACAATGAGAAAGGGAATACAATGAGAAAGGGAATACAATGAGAAAGGGAACACAATGAGAAAGGGAATACAATGAGAAAGGGACACAATGAGAAAGGGAATACAATGAGAAAGGGAACACAATGAGAAAGGGAACACAATGAGAAAGGGAACACAATGAGAAAGGGAGCACAATGAGAAAGGGAACACAATGAGAAAGGGAATACAATGAGAAAGGGAACACAATGAGAAAGGGAACACAATGAGAAAGGCAACACAATGAGAAAGGGAACACAATGAGAAAGGGAATACAATGAGAATGGGAACACAATGAGAAAGGGAACACAATGAGAAAGGGAACACAATGAGAAAGCGAACACAATGAGAAATGGAACACAATGAGAAAGGGAACACAATGAGAAAGGGAATACAATGAGAAAGGGAACACAATCAGAAAAGGAACACAATGAGAAATGGAGCACAATGAGAATGGGAACAAAATGAGAAATGGAACACAATGAGAAAGGGAACACAATGAGAAAGGGAACACAATGAGAAAGGGAGCACAATGAGAAAGGGAACACAATGAGAATGGAAATACAATGAGAAAGGGAATACAATGAGAAAGGGAACACAACGAGAAAGTGAATACAATGAGAAAGGGAACACAATGAGAAATGGAATACAATGAGAATGGGAACACAATGAGAAAGGGAACACAATGAGAAAGGGAACACAATGAGAAAGCGAACACAATGAGAAAGGGAACACAATGAGAAAGGGAACACAATGAGAAATGTAATACAATGAGAAAGGGAACACAATGAGAAAGGGAACACAATGATAAAGGGAACACAATGAGAAAGGGACAGAATGAGAAAGGGAATACAATGAGAAAGGGAACACAATGAGAAAGGGAACACAATCAGAAAGCAAACACAATGAGAAAGGGAACACAATGAGAAAGGCAATACAATGAGAAAGGGAACACAATGAGAAAGGGAACACAATGAGAAAGGGAATACAATAAGAAAGGGAACACAATGAGAAAGGGAACACAATGAGAAAGGGAACATAATGAGAAAGGGAACACAATGAGAAAGGGAATACAATGAGAAAGGGAACACAATGAGAATGGGAACACAATGAGAAAGGGAACACAATGAGAATGGGAACACAATGAGAAATGGAGCACAATGAGAAAGGTAACACAATGAGAAAGGGAACACAATGAGAAAGGGAAAACAATGAGAAAGGGAACACAATGAGAAAGGGAACACAATGAGAAAGGGAACACAATGAGAAAGGGATCACAAAGAGAAAGGGAATACAATGAGAAAGGGAACACAATGAGAAAGAGAACACAATGAGAAAGGGAACAAAATGAGAAAGGGAACACAATGAGAAAGGGAATACAATGAGAAAGGGAACACAATGAGAAAAGAAACACAATGAGAAAGGGAACACAATGAGAAAGGGAACACAATGAGAAAGGAAACACAAAAAGAAAGGGAACACAATGAGAAAGGGAATACAATGAGAAAGAGAACACAATGAGAATGGGAATACAATGAGAAAGGGACACAATGAGAAAGAGAATACAATGAGAAAGGGAATACAATGAGAAAGGGAACACAATGAGAAAGGGAATATAATGAGAAAGGGACACAATGAGAAAGGGAATACAATGAGAAAGGGAACACAATGAGAAAGGGAACACAATGAGAAAGGGAACACAATGAGAAAGGGAACACAATGAGAAAGGGAACACAATGCACAAGGGAATACAAGGAGAAAGGGAACACAATGAGAAAGGCAACACAATGAGAAAGGGAATACAATGAGAAAGGGAATACAATGAGAAAGGGAACACATTGAGAAAAGAAATACAAAGAGAAAGGGAACACAATGAGAAAGGGAACACAATGAGAAAGGGAAAACAATGAGAAAGGGAACACAATGAGAAAGGGAACACAATAAGAAAGGGAACACAATGAGAAAGGGAACACAATGAGAAAGGGAATACAACGAGAAAGGGAACACAATGAGAAAGAGAACACAATGAGAAAGGGAACAAAATGAGAAAGGGAACACAATGAGAAAGGGAATACAATGAGAAAGGGAACACAATGAGAAAAGAAACACAATGAGAAAGGGAACACAATGAGAAAGGGAACACAATGAGAAAGGAAACACAAAATGAAAGGGAACACAATGAGAAAGGGAATACAATGAGAAAGAGAACACAATGAGAATGGGAATACAATGAGAAAGGGACACAATGAGAAAGGGAATACAATGAGAAAGGGAATACAATGAGAAAGGGAACACAATGAGAAAGGGAATACAATGAGAAAGGGACACAATGAGAAAGGGAATACAATGAGAAAGGGAACACAATGAGAAAGGGAACACAATGAGAAAGGGAACACAATGAGAAAGGGAACACAATGAGAAAGGGAACACAATGAGAAAGGGAATACAATGAGAAAGGGAACACAATGAGAAAGGGAACACAATGAGAAAGGCAACACAATGAGAAAGGGAACACAATGAGAAAGGGAATACAATGAGAATGGGAACACAATGAGAAAGGGAACACAATGAGAAAGGGAACACAATGAGAAAGCGAACACAATGAGAAATGGAACACAATGAGAAAGGGAACACAATGAGAAAGGGAATACAATGAGAAAGGGAACACAATGAGAAAAGGAACACAATGAGAAATGGAGCACAATGAGAATGGGAACAAAATGAGAAAGGGAACACAATGAGAAAGGGAACTCAATGAGAAAGGGAACACAATGAGAAAGGGAACACAATGAGAAAGGGAACACAATGAGAAAGGGAACACAATGCGAAAGGGAATACAATGAGAAAGGGAACACAATGAGAAAGGCAACACAATGAGAAAGGGAACACAATGAGAAAGGGAATACAATGAGAATGGGAACACAATGAGAAAGGGAACACAATGAGAAAGGGAACACAATGAGAAAGCGAACACAATGAGAAATGGAACACAATGAGAAAGGGAACACAATGAGAAAGGGAATACAATGAGAAAGGGAACACAATGAGAAAAGGAACACAATGAGAAATGGAGCACAATGAGAATGGGAACAAAATGAGAAAGGAAACACAATGAGAAAGGGAACTCAATGAGAAAGGGAACACAATGAGAAAGGGAACACAATGAGAAAGGGAACACAATGAGAAAGGGAACACAATGAGAAAGGGAAGACAATGAGAAAGCGAACACAATGAGAAAGGGAACACAATAAGAAATGGAGCACAATAAGAAAGGGAACACAATGAGAAAGGGAACACAATGAGAAAGGGAACACAATGAGAAAGCGAACACAATGAGAAATGGAACACAATGAGAAAGGGAACACAATGGGAAAGGGAACACAATGAGAAAGGGAACACAATGAGAAAGGGAACACAATGAGAAAGGGAATACAATGAGAAAGGGAATACAATGAGAAAGGGAACACAATGAGAAAGTGAATACAATGAGAAAGGGAACACAATGAGAAAGGGAATACAATGAGAAAGGAAATACAACGAGGAAGGGAACACAATGAGAAAGGGAATACAATGAGAAAGGGAACGCAATGAGAAAGGGAATACAATGAGAAAGGGAACACAATGAGAAAGGTAACACAATGAGAATGGGAACACAATGAGAAAGGGAACACAATGAGAAAGGGAACACAATGAGAAAGCGAACACAATGAGAAATGGAACACAATGAGAAAGGGAACACAATGAGAAAGGGAACACAATGAGAAAGGGAGCACAATGAGAAAGGGAACACAATGAGAATGGAAATACAATGAGAAAGGGAATACAATGAGAAAGGGAACACAATGAGAAAGTGAATACAATGAGAAAGGGAACACAATGAGAAAGGGAATACAATGAGAAAGGAAATACAACGAGGAAGGGAACACAATGAGAAAGGGAATACAATGAGAAAGGGAACGCAATGAGAAGGGGAATACAATGAGTAAGGGAACACAATGAGAAAGGTAACACAATGAGAATGGGAACACAATGAGAAAGGGAACACAATGAGTAAGGGAACACAATGCGAAAGGGAATACAATGTGAAAGGGAACACAATGAGAAAGGGAACACAATGAGAAAGGGAACACAATGTGAAATGGAACACAATGAGAAAGGGAACACAATGAGAAAAGAAACACAATGAGAAAGGGAACACAATGAGATAGGGAACACAATGAGAAACGGAACACAATGAAAAAGGGAACACAATGAGAAAGGGAAAACCATGAGAAAGGAAACACAATGAGAAAGGAATACAATGAGAAAGGGAACACAATGAGAAATGGAATACAATGAGAAAGAGAACACAATGAGAAAGGGAACACAATGAGAAAGGGAATACAATGAGAAAGGGAACACAATGTGAAAGGGAACACAATGAGAAAGGGATTACAAAGAGAAAGGGAACACAATGAGAAAGGGAATCCAATGAGAAAGGGAACACAATGGGAAAGGGAACACAATGAGAAAGGGAAAACAATGAGAAAGGGAATACAATGATAAAGGGAATACAATGAGAAAGGGAACACAATGAGAAAGGGAATACAATGAGCAAGGGAATACAATGGGAAAGGGAACACAATGAGAAAGGGAGAACAATGAGAAAGGGAACACAATGAGAAAGGGAATACAATGAGAAAGGGAATACAATGAGAAAGGGAATACAAAGAGAAAGGGAATACAATGAGGAAGTAAACACAGTGAGAAAGTGAATACAATGAGAACGGGAACACAATGAGAAAGGGAACACAATGAGAAAGGGAATACAATGAGAAAGGGAACACAATGAGAAAGGGACTACAATGAGAAAGGGAACACAATGAGAAAGGGCACACAATGAGAAAGGGAACACAATGAGAAAGGGAATACAATGAGAAAGGGAAGAAAATGAGAAAGGGAACACAATGAGAAAGGGAATACAATGAGCTAGGGAACACAATGAGAAAGGGAACACAATGAGAAAGGGAATACAATGAGAAAGGGAACACAATGAGAAAGGGAATACAATGAGAAAGGGAACACAATGAGAAAGGGAACACAATGAGAAAGGGAACACAATGAGAAAGGGAACACAATGAGAAAGGGATTACAATGAGACAGGGAACACAATGAGAGAGGGAACACAATGAGAAAGGGATCACAATGAGAAAGGGAACACAATGTGAAAAGAAACACAATGAGAAAGGGAATACAATGAGAAAGGGAATACAATGAGAAAGGGAATACAATGAGAAAGGGAACTCAAAGAGAAAGGAAACACAATGAGAAAGGGAATACAATGAGAAAAGCAACACAATGAGAAAGGGAACACAATGAGAAAGGGAACACAATGAGAAAGGGAACACAATGAGAAAGGGAAAACAATGAGAAAGCGAACACAATGAGAAAGCGAACACAATGAGAAAGGGAACACAATGAGAAAGGGAACACAATGAGAAATGTAATACAATGAGAAAGGGAACACAATGAGAAAGGGAACACAATGATAAAGGGAACACAATGAGAAAGGGACAGAATGAGAAAGGGAATACAATGAGAAAGGGAACACAATGAGAAAGGGAACACAATCAGAAAGCAAACACAATGAGAAAGGGAACACAATGAGAAAGGCAATACAATGAGAAAGGGAACACAATGAGAAAGGGAACACAATGAGAAAGGGAATACAATAAGAAAGGGAACACAATGAGAAAGGGAACACAATGAGAAAGGGAACATAATGAGAAAGGGAGCACAATGAGAAAGGGAATACAATGAGAAAGGGAACACAATGAGAATGGGAACACAATGAGAAAGGGAACACAATGAGAATGGGAACACAATGAGAAATGGAGCACAATGAGAAAGGTAACACAATGAGAAAGGGAACACAATGAGAAAGGGAAAACAATGAGAAAGGGAACACAATGAGAAAGGGAACACAATGAGAAAGGGAACACAATGAGAAAGGGATCACAAAGAGAAAGGGAATACAATGAGAAAGGGAACACAATGAGAAAGAGAACACAATGAGAAATCGAACAAAATGAGAAAGGGAACACAATGAGAAAGGGAATACAATGAGAAAGGGAACACAATGAGAAAAGAAACACAATGAGAAAGGGAACACAATGAGAAAGGGAACACAATGAGAAAGGAAACACAAAAAGAAAGGGAACACAATGAGAAAGGGAATACAATGAGAAAGAGAACACAATGAGAATGGGAATACAATGAGAAAGGGACACAATGAGAAAGAGAATACAATGAGAAAGGGAATACAATGAGAAAGGGAACACAATGAGAAAGGGAATATAATGAGAAAGGGACACAATGAGAAAGGGAATACAATGAGAAAGGGAACACAATGAGAAAGGGAACACAATGAGAAAGGGAACACAATGAGAAAGGGAACACAATGAGAAAGGGAACACAATGCGAAAGGGAATACAATGAGAAAGGGAACACAATGAGAAAGGCAACACAATGAGAAAGGGAACACAATGAGAAAGGGAATACAATGAGAAAGGGAACACAATGAGAAAAGAAATACAAAGAGAAAGGGAACACAATGAGAAAGGGAACACAATGAGAAAGGGAATACAAAGAGAAAGGGAACACAATGGGAAAGGGAACACAATGAGAAAGGGAAAACAATGAGAAAGGGAACACAATGAGAAAGGGAACACAATAAGAAAGGGAACACAATGAGAAAGGGATCACAAAGAGAAAGGGAATACAACGAGAAAGGGAACACAATGAGAAAGAGAACACAATGAGAAAGGGAACAAAATGAGAAAGGGAACACAATGAGAAAGGGAATACAATGAGAAAGGGAACACAATGAGAAAAGAAACACAATGAGAAAGGGAACACAATGAGAAAGGGAACACAATGAGAAAGGAAACACAAAATGAAAGGGAACACAATGAGAAAGGGAATACAATGAGAAAGAGAACACAATGAGAATGGGAATACAATGAGAAAGGGACACAATGAGAAAGGGAATACAATGAGAAAGGGAATACAATGAGAAAGGGAACACAATGAGAAAGGGAATACAATGAGAAAGGGACACAATGAGAAAGGGAATACAATGAGAAAGGGAACACAATGAGAAAGGGAACACAATGAGAAAGGGAACACAATGAGAAAGGGAACACAATGAGAAAGGGAACACAATGCGAAAGGGAATACAATGAGAAAGGGAACACAATGAGAAAGGCAACACAATGAGAAAGGGAACACAATGAGAAAGGGAATACAATGAGAAAGGGAACACAATGAGAAAAGAAATACAAAGAGAAAGGGAACACAATGAGAAAGGGAACACAATGAGAAAGGGAATACAAGGGGAAAGGGAACACAATGGGAAAGCGAACACAGTGAGAAAGGGAACACAATGAGAAAGGGAACACAATGAGAAAGGGAACACAATGAGAAAGGGAACACAATGAGAAAGGGAACACAATGAGAAAGCGAACACAGTGAGAAAGGGAATACAATGAGAAAGCGAACACAATGAGAAAGGGAATACAATGAGAAAGGGAATACAATGAGATAGGGAACGCAATGAGAAATGGAACACAATGAGGAAGCGAACACAATGAGAAAGGGAACACAATGAGAAAGGGATCACAATGAGAAAGGGAACACAATGAGAAAGGGAACACAATGAGAAAGGGAACACAATGAGAAAGGGAGCACAATGAGAAAGAGAACACAATGAGAAAGTGAACACAATGAGAAAGGGAATACAAGGAGAAAGGGATTACAAAGAGAAAGGGAACACAATGAGAAAGGGAATACAATGAGAAAGGGAATACAATGACAAAGGGAACACAATGAGAAAGGGAGCACAATGAGAAAGAGAACACAATGAGAAAGGGAACACAATGTGAAAGGGAACACAATGAGAAAGGGATTACAAAGAGAAAGGGAACACAATGAGAAAGGGAATACAATGAGAAAGGGAACACAAAGGGAAAGGGAACACAATGATAAAGGGAATACAATGAGAAAGGGAACACAATGAGAAAGGGAATACAATGAGCAAGGGAATACAATGGGAAAGGGAACACAATGAGAAAGGGAAAACAATGAGAAAGGGAACACAATGACAAAGGGAATACAATGAGAAAGGGAATACAATGAGAAAGGGTATACAAAGAGAAAGGGAATACAATGAGAAAGTAAACACAGTGAGAAAGTGAATAAAATGAGAACGGGAACTCAATGAGAAAGGGAACACAATGAGAAAGGGAATACAATGAGAAAGGGAACACAATGAGAAAGGGACAACAATGAGAAAGGGAACACAATGAGAAAGGGAACACAATGAGAAAGGGAACACAATGAGAAAGGGAATACAATGAGAAAGGGAATACAATGAGAAAGGGAATACAATGAGAAAGGGAACTCAAAGAGAAAGGAAACACAATGAGAAAGGGAACACAATGAGAAAGGGAACACAATGAGAAAGGGAACACAATGAGAAAGGGAAAACAATTAGAAAGCGAACACAATGAGAAAGCGAACACAATGAGAAAGGGAACACAATGAGAAAGGGAACACAATGAGAAATGGAATACAATGAGAAAGGGAACACAATGAGAAAGGGAACACAATGATAAAGGGAACACAATGAGAAAGGGACAGAATGAGAAAGGGAATACAATGAGAAAGGGAACACAATGAGAAAGGGAACACAATGAGAAAGGGAACATAATGAGAAAGGGAACACAATGAGAAAGGGAATACAATGAGAAAGGGAACACAAGGAGAAAGCAAACACAATGAGAAAGGGAACACAATGAGAAAGGGAACACAATGAGAAAGGGAAAACAATGAGAAAGGGAACACAATGAGAATTGGAACACAATGAGAAAGGGAACACAATGAGAATGGGAACACAATGAGAAATGGAGCACAATGAGAAAGGTAACACAATGAGAAAGGGAACACAATGAGAAAGGGAAAACAATGAGAAAGGGAACACAATGAGAAAGGGAACACAATGAGAAAGGGAACACAATGAGAAAGGGATCACAAAGAGAAAGGGAATACAACGAGAAAGGGAACACAACGAGAAAGAGAGCACAATGAGAAAGGGAACAAAATGAGAAAGGGAACACAATGAGAAAGGGAATACAATGAGAAAGGGAACACAATGAGAAAAGAAACACAATGAGAAAGGGAACACAATGAGAAAGGGAACACAAAGAGAAAGGAAACACAAAAAGAAAGGGAACACAATGAGAAAGGGAATACAATGAGAAAGAGAACACAATGAGAATGGGAATACAATGAGAAAGGGACACAATGAGAAAGGGAATACAATGAGAAAGGGAATACAATGAGAAAGGGAACACAATGAGAAAGGGAACACAATGAGAAAGGGAATACAATGAGAAAGGGAACACAATGAGAAAAGAAATACAAAGAGAAAGGGAACACAATGAGAAAGGGAACACAATGAGAAAGGGAATACAAAGAGAAAGGGAACACAATGGGAAAGGGAACACAATGAGAAAGGGAAAACAATGAGAAAGGGAAGACAATGAGAAAGGGAACACAATAAGAAAGGGAACACAATGAGAAAGGGATCACAAAGAGAAAGGGAATATAACGAGAAAGGGAACACAACGAGAAAGAGAACACAATGAGAAAGGGAGCAAAATGAGAAAGGGAACACAATGAGAAAGGGAACACAATGAGAAAGGGAACACAATGAGAAAGGAAACACAAAATGAAAGGGAACACAATGAGAAAGGGAATACAATGAGAAAGAGAACACAATGAGAATGGGAATACAATGAGAAAGGGACACAATGAGAAAGGGAATACAATGAGAAAGGGAATACAATGAGAAAGGGAACACAATGAGAAAGGGAATACAATGAGAAAGGGACACAATGAGAAAGGGAATACAATGAGAAAGGGAACACAATGAGAAAGGGAACACAATGAGAAAGGGAACACAATGAGAAAGGGAACACAATGAGAAAGGGAACACAATGAGAAAGGGAACATAATGCGAAAGGGAATACAATGAGAAAGGGAACACAATGAGAAAGGCAACACAATGAGAAAGGGAACACAATGAGAATGGGAATACAATGAGAAAGGGAACACAATGAGAAAAGAAATACAAAGAGAAAGGGAACACAATGAGAAAGGGAACACAATGAGAAAGGGAATACAAGGAGAAAGGGAACACAATGGGAAAGCGAACACAGTGAGAAAGGGAACACAATGAGAAAGGGAACACAATGAGAAAGGGAACACAATGAGAAAGGGAACACAATGAGAAAGGGAACACAATGAGAAAGCGAACACAGTGAGAAAGGGAATACAATGAGAAAGCGAACGCAATGAGAAAGGGAATACAATGAGAAAGGGAATACAATGAGAAAGGGAACGCAATGAGAAATGGAACACAATGAGAAAGCGAACACAATGAGAAAGGGAACACAATGAGAAAGGGATCACAATGAGAAAGGGAACACAATGAGAAAGGAACACAATGAGAAAGGGAACACAATGAGAAAGGGAGCACAATGAGAAAGAGAACACAATGAGAAAGGGAACACAATGAGAAAGGGAATACAAGGAGAAAGGGATTACAAAGAGAAAGGGAACACAATGAGAAAGGGAATACAATGAGAAAGGGAGAACAATGAGAAAGGGAACACAATGAGAAAGGGAATACAATGAGAAAGGGAATACAATGAGAAAGGGAATACAAAGAGAAAGGGAATACAATGAGGAAGTAAACACAGTGAGAAAGTGAATACAATGAGAACGGGAACACAATGAGAAAGGGAACACAATGAGAAAGGGAATACAATGAGAAAGGGAACACAATGAGAAAGGGACTACAATGAGAAAGGGAACACAATGAGAAAGGGAACACAATGAGAAAGGGAACACAATGAGAAAGGGAATACAATGAGAAAGGGAAGAAAATGAGAAAGGGAACACAATGAGAAAGGGAATACAATGAGCTAGGGAACACAATGAGAAAGGGAACACAATGAGAAAGGGAATACAATGAGAAAGGGAACACAATGAGAAAGGGAATACAATGAGAAAGGGAACACAATGAGAAAGGGAACACAATGAGAAAGGGAACACAATGAGAAAGGGAACACAATGAGAAAGTGATTACAATGAGACAGGGAACACAATGAGAGAGGGAACAAAATGAGAAAGGGATCACAATGAGAAAGGGAACACAATGTGAAAAGAAACACAATGAGAAAGGGAATACAATGAGAAAGGGAATACAATGAGAAAGGGAATACAATGAGAAAGGGAACTCAAAGAGAAAGGAAACACAATGAGAAAGGGAATACAATGAGAAAAGCAACACAATGAGAAAGGGAACACAATGAGAAAGGGAACACAATGAGAAAGGGAACACAATGAGAAAGGGAAAACAATGAGAAAGCGAACACAATGAGAAAGCGAACACAATGAGAAAGGGAACACAATGAGAAAGGGAACACAATGAGAAATGTAATACAATGAGAAAGGGAACACAATGAGAAAGGGAACACAATGATAAAGGGAAAACAATGAGAAAGGGACAGAATGAGAAAGGGAATACAATGAGAAAGGGAACACAATGAGAAAGGGAACACAATCAGAAAGCAAACACAATGAGAAAGGGAACACAATGAGAAAGGCAATACAATGAGAAAGGGAACACAATGAGAAAGGGAACACAATGAGAAAGGGAATACAATAAGAAAGGGAACACAATGAGAAAGGGAACACAATGAGAAAGGGAACATAATGAGAAAGGGAACACAATGAGAAAGGGAATACAATGAGAAAGGGAACACAATGAGAATGGGAACACAATGAGAAAGGGAACACAATGAGAATGGGAACACAATGAGAAATGGAGCACAATGAGAAAGGTAACACAATGAGAAAGGGAACACAATGAGAAAGGGAAAACAATGAGAAAGGGAACACAATGAGAAAGGGAACACAATGAGAAAGGGAACACAATGAGAAAGGGATCACAAAGAGAAAGGGAATACAATGAGAAAGGGAACACAATGAGAAAGAGAACACAATGAGAAAGGGAACAAAATGAGAAAGGGAACACAATGAGAAAGGGAATACAATGAGAAAGGGAACACAATGAGAAAAGAAACACAATCAGAAAGGGAACACAATGAGAAAGGGAACACAATGAGAAAGGAAACACAAAAAGAAAGGGAACACAATGAGAAAGGGAATACAATGAGAAAGAGAACACAATGAGAATGGGAATACAATGAGAAAGGGACACAATGAGAAAGACAATACAATGAGAAAGGGAATACAATGAGAAAGGGAACACAATGAGAAAGGGAATATAATGAGAAAGGGACACAATGAGAAAGGGAATACAATGAGAAAGGGAACACAATGAGAAAGGGAACACAATGAGAAAGGGAACACAATGAGAAAGGGAACACAATGAGAAAGGGAACACAATGCGCAAGGGAATACAATGAGAAAGGGAACACAATGAGAAAGGCAACACAATGAGAAAGGGAATACAATGAGAAAGGGAATACAATGAGAAAGGGAACACATTGAGAAAAGAAATACAAAGAGAAAGGGAACACAATGAGAAAGGGAACATAATGAGAAAGGGAATACAAAGAGAAAGGGAACACAATGGGAAAGGGAACACAATGAGAAAGGGAAAACAATGAGAAAGGGAACACAATGAGAAAGGGAACACAATAAGAAAGGGAACACAATGAGAAAGGGATCACAAAGAGAAAGGGAATACAACGAGAAAGGGAACACAATGAGAAAGAGAACACAATGAGAAAGGGAACAAAATGAGAAAGGGAACACAATGAGAAAGGGAATACAATGAGAAAGGGAACACAATGAGAAAAGAAACACAATGAGAAAGGGAACACAATGAGAAAGGGAACACAATGAGAAAGGAAACACAAAATGAAAGGGAACACAATGAGAAAGGGAATACAATGAGAAAGAGAACACAATGAGAATGGGAATACAATGATAAAGGGACACAATGAGAAAGGGAATACAATGAGAAAGGGAATACAATGAGAAAGGGAACACAATGAGAAAGGGAATACAATGAGAAAGGGACACAATGAGAAAGGGAATACAATGAGAAAGGGAACACAATGAGAAAGGGAACACAATGAGAAAGGGAACACAATGAGAAAGGGAACACAATGAGAAAGGGCACACAATGAGAAAGGGAATACAATGAGAAAGGGAACACAATGAGAAAGGGAACACAATGAGAAAGGCAACACAATGAGAAAGGGAACACAATGAGAAAGGGAATACAATGAGAATGGGAACACAATGAGAAAGGGAACACAATGAGAAAGGGAACACAATGAGAAAGCGAACACAATGAGAAATGGAACACAATGAGAAAGGGAACACAATGAGAAAGGGAATACAATGAGAAAGGGAACACAATGAGAAAAGGAACACAATGAGAAATGGAGCACAATGAGAATGGGAACAAAATGAGAAAGGGAACACAATGAGAAAGGGAACTCAATGAGAAAGGGAACACAATGAGAAAGGGAACACAATGAGAAAGGGAACACAATGAGAAAGGGAACACAATGCGAAAGGGAATACAATGAGAAAGGGAACACAATGAGAAAGGCAACACAATGAGAAAGGGAACACAATGAGAAATGGAATACAATGAGAATGGGAACACAATGAGAAAGGGAACACAATGAGAAAGGGAACACAATGAGAAAGCGAACACAATGAGAAAGGGAACACAATGAGAAAGGGAACACAATGAGAAATGTAATACAATGAGAAAGGGAACACAATGAGAAAGGGAACACAATGATAAAGGGAACACAATGAGAAAGGGACAGAATGAGAAAGGGAATACAATGAGAAAGGGAACACAATGAGAAAGGGAACACAATCAGAAAGCAAACACAATGAGAAAGGGAACACAATGAGAAAGGCAATACAATGAGAAAGGGAACACAATGAGAAAGGGAACACAATGAGAAAGGGAATACAATAAGAAAGGGAACACAATGAGAAAGGGAACACAATGAGAAAGGGAACATAATGAGAAAGGGAACACAATGAGAAAGGGAATACAATGAGAAAGGGAACACAATGAGAATGGGAACACAATGAGAAAGGGAACACAATGAGAATGGGAACACAATGAGAAATGGAGCACAATGAGAAAGGTAACACAATGAGAAAGGGAACACAATGAGAAAGGGAAAACAATGAGAAAGGGAACACAATGAGAAAGGGAACACAATGAGAAAGGGAACACAATGAGAAAGGGATCACAAAGAGAAAGGGAATACAATGAGAAAGGGAACACAATGAGAAAGAGAACACAATGAGAAAGGGAACAAAATGAGAAAGGGAACACAATGAGAAAGGGAATACAATGAGAAAGGGAACACAATGAGAAAAGAAACACAATGAGAAAGGGAACACAATGAGAAAGGGAACACAATGAGAAAGGAAACACAAAAAGAAAGGGAACACAATGAGAAAGGGAATACAATGAGAAAGAGAACACAATGAGAATGGGAATACAATGAGAAAGGGACACAATGAGAAAGAGAATACAATGAGAAAGGGAATACAATGAGAAAGGGAACACAATGAGAAAGGGAATATAATGAGAAAGGGACACAATGAGAAAGGGAATACAATGAGAAAGGGAACACAATGAGAAAGGGAACACAATGAGAAAGGGAACACAATGAGAAAGGGAACACAATGAGAAAGGGAACACAATGCGCAAGGGAATACAATGAGAAAGGGAACACAATGAGAAAGGCAACACAATGAGAAAGGGAATACAATGAGAAAGGGAATACAATGAGAAAGGGAACACATTGAGAAAAGAAATACAAAGAGAAAGGGAACACAATGAGAAAGGGAACATAATGAGAAAGGGAATACAAAGAGAAAGGGAACACAATGGGAAAGGGAACACAATGAGAAAGGGAAAACAATGAGAAAGGGAACACAATGAGAAAGGGAACACAATAAGAAAGGGAACACAATGAGAAAGGGAACACAATGAGAAAGGGAATACAACGAGAAAGGGAACACAATGAGAAAGAGAACACAATGAGAAAGGGAACAAAATGAGAAAGGGAACACAATGAGAAAGGGAATACAATGAGAAAGGGAACACAATGAGAAAAGAAACACAATGAGAAAGGGAACACAATGAGAAAGGGAACACAATGAGAAAGGAAACACAAAATGAAAGGGAACACAATGAGAAAGGGAATACAATGAGAAAGAGAACACAATGAGAATGGGAATACAATGAGAAAGGGACACAATGAGAAAGGGAATACAATGAGAAAGGGAATACAATGAGAAAGGGAACACAATGAGAAAGGGAATACAATGAGAAAGGGACACAATGAGAAAGGGAATACAATGAGAAAGGGAACACAATGAGAAAGGGAACACAATGAGAAAGGGAACACAATGAGAAAGGGAACACAATGAGAAAGGGAACACAATGAGAAAGGGAATACAATGAGAAAGGGAACACAATGAGAAAGGGAACACAATGAGAAAGGCAACACAATGAGAAAGGGAACACAATGAGAAAGGGAATACAATGAGAATGGGAACACAATGAGAAAGGGAACACAATGAGAAAGGGAACACAATGAGAAAGCGAACACAATGAGAAATGGAACACAATGAGAAAGGGAACACAATGAGAAAGGGAATACAATGAGAAAGGGAACACAATGAGAAAAGGAACACAATGAGAAATGGAGCACAATGAGAATGGGAACAAAATGAGAAAGGGAACACAATGAGAAAGGGAACTCAATGAGAAAGGGAACACAATGAGAAAGGGAACACAATGAGAAAGGGAACACAATGAGAAAGGGAACACAATGCGAAAGGGAATACAATGAGAAAGGGAACACAATGAGAAAGGCAACACAATGAGAAAGGGAACACAATGAGAAAGGGAATACAATGAGAATGGGAACACAATGAGAAAGGGAACACAATGAGAAAGGGAACACAATGAGAAAGCGAACACAATGAGAAATGGAACACAATGAGAAAGGGAACACAATGAGAAAGGGAATACAATGAGAAAGGGAACACAATGAGAAAAGGAACACAATGAGAAATGGAGCACAATGAGAATGGGAACAAAATGAGAAAGGAAACACAATGAGAAAGGGAACTCAATGAGAAAGGGAACACAATGAGAAAGGGAACACAATGAGAAAGGGAACACAATGAGAAAGGGAACACAATGAGAAAGGGAAGACAATGAGAAAGCGAACACAATGAGAAAGGGAACACAATAAGAAATGGAGCACAATAAGAAAGGGAACACAATGAGAAAGGGAACACAATGAGAAAGGGAACACAATGAGAAAGCGAACACAATGAGAAATGGAACACAATGAGAAAGGGAACACAATGGGAAAGGGAACACAATGAGAAAGGGAACACAATGAGAAAGGGAACACAATGAGAAAGGGAATACAATGAGAAAGGGAATACAATGAGAAAGGGAACACAATGAGAAAGTGAATACAATGAGAAAGGGAACACAATGAGAAAGGGAATACAATGAGAAAGGAAATACAACGAGGAAGGGAACACAATGAGAAAGGGAATACAATGAGAAAGGGAACGCAATGAGAAAGGGAATACAATGAGAAAGGGAACACAATGAGAAAGGTAACACAATGAGAATGGGAACACAATGAGAAAGGGAACACAATGAGAAAGGGAACACAATGAGAAAGCGAACACAATGAGAAATGGAACACAATGAGAAAGGGAACACAATGAGAAAGGGAACACAATGAGAAAGGGAGCACAATGAGAAAGGGAACACAATGAGAATGGAAATACAATGAGAAAGGGAATACAATGAGAAAGGGAACACAATGAGAAAGTGAATACAATGAGAAAGGGAACACAATGAGAAAGGGAATACAATGAGAAAGGAAATACAACGAGGAAGGGAACACAATGAGAAAGGGAATACAATGAGAAAGGGAACGCAATGAGAAGGGGAATACAATGAGTAAGGGAACACAATGAGAAAGGTAACACAATGAGAATGGGAACACAATGAGAAAGGGAACACAATGAGTAAGGGAACACAATGCGAAAGGGAATACAATGTGAAAGGGAACACAATGAGAAAGGGAACACAATGAGAAAGGGAACACAATGTGAAATGGAACACAATGAGAAAGGGAACACAATGAGAAAAGAAACACAATGAGAAAGGGAACACAATGAGATAGGGAACACAATGAGAAACGGAACACAATGAAAAAGGGAACACAATGAGAAAGGGAAAACCATGAGAAAGGAAACACAATGAGAAAGGAATACAATGAGAAAGGGAACACAATGAGAAATGGAATACAATGAGAAAGAGAACACAATGAGAAAGGGAACACAATGAGAAAGGGAATACAATGAGAAAGGGAACACAATGAGAAAGGGAACACAATGTGAAAGGGAACACAATGAGAAAGGGATTACAAAGAGAAAGGGAACACAATGAGAAAGGGAATCCAATGAGAAAGGGAACACAATGGGAAAGGGAACACAATGAGAAAGGGAAAACAATGAGAAAGGGAATACAATGATAAAGGGAATACAATGAGAAAGGGAACACAATGAGAAAGGGAATACAATGAGCAAGGGAATACAATGGGAAAGGGAACACAATGAGAAAGGGAGAACAATGAGAAAGGGAACACAATGAGAAAGGGAATACAATGAGAAAGGGAATACAATGAGAAAGGGAATACAAAGAGAAAGGGAATACAATGAGGAAGTAAACACAGTGAGAAAGTGAATACAATGAGAACGGGAACACAATGAGAAAGGGAACACAATGAGAAAGGGAATACAATGAGAAAGGGAACACAATGAGAAAGGGACTACAATGAGAAAGGGAACACAATGAGAAAGGGAACACAATGAGAAAGGGAACACAATGAGAAAGGGAATACAATGAGAAAGGGAAGAAAATGAGAAAGGGAACACAATGAGAAAGGGAATACAATGAGCTAGGGAACACAATGAGAAAGGGAACACAATGAGAAAGGGAATACAATGAGAAAGGGAACACAATGAGAAAGGGAATACAATGAGAAAGGGAACACAATGAGAAAGGGAACACAATGAGAAAGGGAACACAATGAGAAAGGGAACACAATGAGAAAGGGATTACAATGAGACAGGGAACACAATGAGAGAGGGAACACAATGAGAAAGGGATCACAATGAGAAAGGGAACACAATGTGAAAAGAAACACAATGAGAAAGGGAATACAATGAGAAAGGGAATACAATGAGAAAGGGAATACAATGAGAAAGGGAACTCAAAGAGAAAGGAAACACAATGAGAAAGGGAATACAATGAGAAAAGCAACACAATGAGAAAGGGAACACAATGAGAAAGGGAACACAATGAGAAAGGGAACACAATGAGAAAGGGAAAACAATGAGAAAGCGAACACAATGAGAAAGCGAACACAATGAGAAAGGGAACACAATGAGAAAGGGAACACAATGAGAAATGTAATACAATGAGAAAGGGAACACAATGAGAAAGGGAACACAATGATAAAGGGAACACAATGAGAAAGGGACAGAATGAGAAAGGGAATACAATGAGAAAGGGAACACAATGAGAAAGGGAACACAATCAGAAAGCAAACACAATGAGAAAGGGAACACAATGAGAAAGGCAATACAATGAGAAAGGGAACACAATGAGAAAGGGAACACAATGAGAAAGGGAATACAATAAGAAAGGGAACACAATGAGAAAGGGAACACAATGAGAAAGGGAACATAATGAGAAAGGGAGCACAATGAGAAAGGGAATACAATGAGAAAGGGAACACAATGAGAATGGGAAAACAATGAGAAAGGGAACACAATGAGAATGGGAACACAATGAGAAATGGAGCACAATGAGAAAGGTAACACAATGAGAAAGGGAACACAATGAGAAAGGGAAAACAATGAGAAAGGGAACACAATGAGAAAGGGAACACAATGAGAAAGGGAACACAATGAGAAAGGGATCACAAAGAGAAAGGGAATACAATGAGAAACGGAACACAATGAGAAAGAGAACTCAATGAGAAATCGAACAAAATGAGAAAGGGAACACAATGAGAAAGGGAATACAATGAGAAAGGGAACACAATGAGAAAAGAAACACAATGAGAAAGGGAACACAATGAGAAAGGGAACACAATGAGAAAGGAAACACAAAAAGAAAGGGAACACAATGAGAAAGGGAATACAATGAGAAAGAGAACACAATGAGAATGGGAATACAATGAGAAAGGGACACAATGAGAAAGAGAATACAATGAGAAAGGGAATACAATGAGAAAGGGAACACAATGAGAAAGGGAATATAATGAGAAAGGGACACAATGAGAAAGGGAATACAATGAGAAAGGGAACACAATGAGAAAGGGAACACAATGAGAAAGGGAACACAATGAGAAAGGGAACACAATGAGAAAGGGAACACAATGCGAAAGGGAATACAATGAGAAAGGGAACACAATGAGAAAGGCAACACAATGAGAAAGGGAACACAATGAGAAAGGGAATACAATGAGAAAGGGAACACAATGAGAAAAGAAATACAAAGAGAAAGGGAACACAAGGAGAAAGGGAACACAATGAGAAAGGGAATACAAAGAGAAAGGGAACACAATGGGAAAGGGAACACAATGAGAAAGGGAAAACAATGAGAAAGGGAACACAATGAGAAAGGGAACACAATAAGAAAGGGAACACAATGAGAAAGGGATCACAAAGAGAAAGGGAATACAACGAGAAAGGGAACACAATGAGAAAGAGAACACAATGAGAAAGGGAACAAAATGAGAAAGGGAACACAATGAGAAAGGGAATACAATGAGAAAGGGAACACAATGAGAAAAGAAACACAATGAGAAAGGGAACACAATGAGAAAGGGAACACAATGAGAAAGGGAGCACAATGAGAAAGAGAACACAATGAGAAAGGGAACACAATGAGAAAGGGAATACAAGGAGAAAGGGATTACAAAGAGAAAGGGAACACAATGAGAAAGGGAATACAATGAGAAAGGGAGAACAATGAGAAAGGGAACACAATGAGAAAGGGAATACAATGAGAAAGGGAATACAATGAGAAAGGGAATACAAAGAGAAAGGGAATACAATGAGGAAGTAAACACAGTGAGAAAGTGAATACAATGAGAACGGGAACACAATGAGAAAGGGAACACAATGAGAAAGGGAATACAATGAGAAAGGGAACACAATGAGAAAGGGACTACAATGAGAAAGGGAACACAATGAGAAAGGGAACACAATGAGAAAGGGAACACAATGAGAAAGGGAATACAATGAGAAAGGGAAGAAAATGAGAAAGGGAACACAATGAGAAAGGGAATACAATGAGCTAGGGAACACAATGAGAAAGGGAACACAATGAGAAAGGGAATACAATGAGAAAGGGAACACAATGAGAAAGGGAATACAATGAGAAAGGGAACACAATGAGAAAGGGAACACAATGAGAAAGGGAACACAATGAGAAAGGGAACACAATGAGAAAGTGATTACAATGAGACAGGGAACACAATGAGAGAGGGAACAAAATGAGAAAGGGATCACAATGAGAAAGGGAACACAATGTGAAAAGAAACACAATGAGAAAGGGAATACAATGAGAAAGGGAATACAATGAGAAAGGGAATACAATGAGAAAGGGAACTCAAAGAGAAAGGAAACACAATGAGAAAGGGAATACAATGAGAAAAGCAACACAATGAGAAAGGGAACACAATGAGAAAGGGAACACAATGAGAAAGGGAACACAATGAGAAAGGGAAAACAATGAGAAAGCGAACACAATGAGAAAGCGAACACAATGAGAAAGGGAACACAATGAGAAAGGGAACACAATGAGAAATGTAATACAATGAGAAAGGGAACACAATGAGAAAGGGAACACAATGATAAAGGGAAAACAATGAGAAAGGGACAGAATGAGAAAGGGAATACAATGAGAAAGGGAACACAATGAGAAAGGGAACACAATCAGAAAGCAAACACAATGAGAAAGGGAACACAATGAGAAAGGCAATACAATGAGAAAGGGAACACAATGAGAAAGGGAACACAATGAGAAAGGGAATACAATAAGAAAGGGAACACAATGAGAAAGGGAACACAATGAGAAAGGGAACATAATGAGAAAGGGAACACAATGAGAAAGGGAATACAATGAGAAAGGGAACACAATGAGAATGGGAACACAATGAGAAAGGGAACACAATGAGAATGGGAACACAATGAGAAATGGAGCACAATGAGAAAGGTAACACAATGAGAAAGGGAACACAATGAGAAAGGGAAAACAATGAGAAAGGGAACACAATGAGAAAGGGAACACAATGAGAAAGGGAACACAATGAGAAAGGGATCACAAAGAGAAAGGGAATACAATGAGAAAGGGAACACAATGAGAAAGAGAACACAATGAGAAAGGGAACAAAATGAGAAAGGGAACACAATGAGAAAGGGAATACAATGAGAAAGGGAACACAATGAGAAAAGAAACACAATCAGAAAGGGAACACAATGAGAAAGGGAACACAATGAGAAAGGAAACACAAAAAGAAAGGGAACACAATGAGAAAGGGAATACAATGAGAAAGAGAACACAATGAGAATGGGAATACAATGAGAAAGGGACACAATGAGAAAGACAATACAATGAGAAAGGGAATACAATGAGAAAGGGAACACAATGAGAAAGGGAATATAATGAGAAAGGGACACAATGAGAAAGGGAATACAATGAGAAAGGGAACACAATGAGAAAGGGAACACAATGAGAAAGGGAACACAATGAGAAAGGGAACACAATGAGAAAGGGAACACAATGCGCAAGGGAATACAATGAGAAAGGGAACACAATGAGAAAGGCAACACAATGAGAAAGGGAATACAATGAGAAAGGGAATACAATGAGAAAGGGAACACATTGAGAAAAGAAATACAAAGAGAAAGGGAACACAATGAGAAAGGGAACATAATGAGAAAGGGAATACAAAGAGAAAGGGAACACAATGGGAAAGGGAACACAATGAGAAAGGGAAAACAATGAGAAAGGGAACACAATGAGAAAGGGAACACAATAAGAAAGGGAACACAATGAGAAAGGGATCACAAAGAGAAAGGGAATACAACGAGAAAGGGAACACAATGAGAAAGAGAACACAATGAGAAAGGGAACAAAATGAGAAAGGGAACACAATGAGAAAGGGAATACAATGAGAAAGGGAACACAATGAGAAAAGAAACACAATGAGAAAGGGAACACAATGAGAAAGGGAACACAATGAGAAAGGAAACACAAAATGAAAGGGAACACAATGAGAAAGGGAATACAATGAGAAAGAGAACACAATGAGAATGGGAATACAATGATAAAGGGACACAATGAGAAAGGGAATACAATGAGAAAGGGAATACAATGAGAAAGGGAACACAATGAGAAAGGGAATACAATGAGAAAGGGACACAATGAGAAAGGGAATACAATGAGAAAGGGAACACAATGAGAAAGGGAACACAATGAGAAAGGGAACACAATGAGAAAGGGAACACAATGAGAAAGGGCACACAATGAGAAAGGGAATACAATGAGAAAGGGAACACAATGAGAAAGGGAACACAATGAGAAAGGCAACACAATGAGAAAGGGAACACAATGAGAAAGGGAATACAATGAGAATGGGAACACAATGAGAAAGGGAACACAATGAGAAAGGGAACACAATGAGAAAGCGAACACAATGAGAAATGGAACACAATGAGAAAGGGAACACAATGAGAAAGGGAACACAATGAGAAAGGGAACACAATGAGAAAAGGAACACAATGAGAAATGGAGCACAATGAGAATGGGAACAAAATGAGAAAGGGAACACAATGAGAAAGGGAACTCAATGAGAAAGGGAACACAATGAGAAAGGGAACACAATGAGAAAGGGAACACAATGAGAAAGGGAACACAATGCGAAAGGGAATACAATGAGAAAGGGAACACAATGAGAAAGGCAACACAATGAGAAAGGGAACACAATGAGAAATGGAATACAATGAGAATGGGAACACAATGAGAAAGGGAACACAATGAGAAAGGGAACACAATGAGAAAGCGAACACAATGAGAAAGGGAACACAATGAGAAAGGGAACACAATGAGAAATGTAATACAATGAGAAAGGGAACACAATGAGAAAGGGAACACAATGATAAAGGGAACACAATGAGAAAGGGACAGAATGAGAAAGGGAATACAATGAGAAAGGGAACACAATGAGAAAGGGAACACAATCAGAAAGCAAACACAATGAGAAAGGGAACACAATGAGAAAGGCAATACAATGAGAAAGGGAACACAATGAGAAAGGGAACACAATGAGAAAGGGAATACAATAAGAAAGGGAACACAATGAGAAAGGGAACACAATGAGAAAGGGAACATAATGAGAAAGGGAACACAATGAGAAAGGGAATACAATGAGAAAGGGAACACAATGAGAATGGGAACACAATGAGAAAGGGAACACAATGAGAATGGGAACACAATGAGAAATGGAGCACAATGAGAAAGGTAACACAATGAGAAAGGGAACACAATGAGAAAGGGAAAACAATGAGAAAGGGAACACAATGAGAAAGGGAACACAATGAGAAAGGGAACACAATGAGAAAGGGATCACAAAGAGAAAGGGAATACAATGAGAAAGGGAACACAATGAGAAAGAGAACACAATGAGAAAGGGAACAAAATGAGAAAGGGAACACAATGAGAAAGGGAATACAATGAGAAAGGGAACACAATGAGAAAAGAAACACAATGAGAAAGGGAACACAATGAGAAAGGGAACACAATGAGAAAGGAAACACAAAAAGAAAGGGAACACAATGAGAAAGGGAATACAATGAGAAAGAGAACACAATGAGAATGGGAATACAATGAGAAAGGGACACAATGAGAAAGAGAATACAATGAGAAAGGGAATACAATGAGAAAGGGAACACAATGAGAAAGGGAATATAATGAGAAAGGGACACAATGAGAAAGGGAATACAATGAGAAAGGGAACACAATGAGAAAGGGAACACAATGAGAAAGGGAACACAATGAGAAAGGGAACACAATGAGAAAGGGAACACAATGCGCAAGGGAATACAATGAGAAAGGGAACACAATGAGAAAGGCAACACAATGAGAAAGGGAATACAATGAGAAAGGGAATACAATGAGAAAGGGAACACATTGAGAAAAGAAATACAAAGAGAAAGGGAACACAATGAGAAAGGGAACATAATGAGAAAGGGAATACAAAGAGAAAGGGAACACAATGGGAAAGGGAACACAATGAGAAAGGGAAAACAATGAGAAAGGGAACACAATGAGAAAGGGAACACAATAAGAAAGGGAACACAATGAGAAAGGGAACACAATGAGAAAGGGAATACAACGAGAAAGGGAACACAATGAGAAAGAGAACACAATGAGAAAGGGAACAAAATGAGAAAGGGAACACAATGAGAAAGGGAATACAATGAGAAAGGGAACACAATGAGAAAAGAAACACAATGAGAAAGGGAACACAATGAGAAAGGGAACACAATGAGAAAGGAAACACAAAATGAAAGGGAACACAATGAGAAAGGGAATACAATGAGAAAGAGAACACAATGAGAATGGGAATACAATGAGAAAGGGACACAATGAGAAAGGGAATACAATGAGAAAGGGAATACAATGAGAAAGGGAACACAATGAGAAAGGGAATACAATGAGAAAGGGACACAATGAGAAAGGGAATACAATGAGAAAGGGAACACAATGAGAAAGGGAACACAATGAGAAAGGGAACACAATGAGAAAGGGAACACAATGAGAAAGGGAACACAATGAGAAAGGGAATACAATGAGAAAGGGAACACAATGAGAAAGGGAACACAATGAGAAAGGCAACACAATGAGAAAGGGAACACAATGAGAAAGGGAATACAATGAGAATGGGAACACAATGAGAAAGGGAACACAATGAGAAAGGGAACACAATGAGAAAGCGAACACAATGAGAAATGGAACACAATGAGAAAGGGAACACAATGAGAAAGGGAATACAATGAGAAAGGGAACACAATGAGAAAAGGAACACAATGAGAAATGGAGCACAATGAGAATGGGAACAAAATGAGAAAGGGAACACAATGAGAAAGGGAACTCAATGAGAAAGGGAACACAATGAGAAAGGGAACACAATGAGAAAGGGAACACAATGAGAAAGGGAACACAATGCGAAAGGGAATACAATGAGAAAGGGAACACAATGAGAAAGGCAACACAATGAGAAAGGGAACACAATGAGAAAGGGAATACAATGAGAATGGGAACACAATGAGAAAGGGAACACAATGAGAAAGGGAACACAATGAGAAAGCGAACACAATGAGAAATGGAACACAATGAGAAAGGGAACACAATGAGAAAGGGAATACAATGAGAAAGGGAACACAATGAGAAAAGGAACACAATGAGAAATGGAGCACAATGAGAATGGGAACAAAATGAGAAAGGAAACACAATGAGAAAGGGAACTCAATGAGAAAGGGAACACAATGAGAAAGGGAACACAATGAGAAAGGGAACACAATGAGAAAGGGAACACAATGAGAAAGGGAAGACAATGAGAAAGCGAACACAATGAGAAAGGGAACACAATAAGAAATGGAGCACAATAAGAAAGGGAACACAATGAGAAAGGGAACACAATGAGAAAGGGAACACAATGAGAAAGCGAACACAATGAGAAATGGAACACAATGAGAAAGGGAACACAATGGGAAAGGGAACACAATGAGAAAGGGAACACAATGAGAAAGGGAACACAATGAGAAAGGGAATACAATGAGAAAGGGAATACAATGAGAAAGGGAACACAATGAGAAAGTGAATACAATGAGAAAGGGAACACAATGAGAAAGGGAATACAATGAGAAAGGAAATACAACGAGGAAGGGAACACAATGAGAAAGGGAATACAATGAGAAAGGGAACGCAATGAGAAAGGGAATACAATGAGAAAGGGAACACAATGAGAAAGGTAACACAATGAGAATGGGAACACAATGAGAAAGGGAACACAATGAGAAAGGGAACACAATGAGAAAGCGAACACAATGAGAAATGGAACACAATGAGAAAGGGAACACAATGAGAAAGGGAACACAATGAGAAAGGGAGCACAATGAGAAAGGGAACACAATGAGAATGGAAATACAATGAGAAAGGGAATACAATGAGAAAGGGAACACAATGAGAAAGTGAATACAATGAGAAAGGGAACACAATGAGAAAGGGAATACAATGAGAAAGGAAATACAACGAGGAAAGGAACACAATGAGAAAGGGAATACAATGAGAAAGGGAACGCAATGAGAAGGGGAATACAATGAGTAAGGGAACACAATGAGAAAGGTAACACAATGAGAATGGGAACACAATGAGAAAGGGAACACAATGAGTAAGGGAACACAATGCGAAAGGGAATACAATGTGAAAGGGAACACAATGAGAAAGGGAACACAATGAGAAAGGGAACACAATGTGAAATGGAACACAATGAGAAAGGGAACACAATGAGAAAAGAAACACAATGAGAAAGGGAACACAATGAGATAGGGAACACAATGAGAAACGGAACACAATGAAAAAGGGAACACAATGAGAAAGGGAAAACCATGAGAAAGGAAACACAATGAGAAAGGAATACAATGAGAAAGGGAACACAATGAGAAATGGAATACAATGAGAAAGAGAACACAATGAGAAAGGGAACACAATGAGAAAGGGAATACAATGAGAAAGGGAACACAATGAGAAAGGGAACACAATGTGAAAGGGAACACAATGAGAAAGGGATTACAAAGAGAAAGGGAACACAATGAGAAAGGGAATCCAATGAGAAAGGGAACACAATGGGAAAGGGAACACAATGAGAAAGGGAAAACAATGAGAAAGGGAATACAATGATAAAGGGAATACAATGAGAAAGGGAACACAATGAGAAAGGGAATACAATGAGCAAGGGAATACAATGGGAAAGGGAACACAATGAGAAAGGGAGAACAATGAGAAAGGGAACACAATGAGAAAGGGAATACAATGAGAAAGGGAATACAATGAGAAAGGGAATACAAAGAGAAAGGGAATACAATGAGGAAGTAAACACAGTGAGAAAGTGAATACAATGAGAACGGGAACACAATGAGAAAGGGAACACAATGAGAAAGGGAATACAATGAGAAAGGGAACACAATGAGAAAGGGACTACAATGAGAAAGGGAACACAATGAGAAAGGGAACACAATGAGAAAGGGAACACAATGAGAAAGGGAATACAATGAGAAAGGGAAGAAAATGAGAAAGGGAACACAATGAGAAAGGGAATACAATGAGCTAGGGAACACAATGAGAAAGGGAACACAATGAGAAAGGGAATACAATGAGAAAGGGAACACAATGAGAAAGGGAATACAATGAGAAAGGGAACACAATGAGAAAGGGAACACAATGAGAAAGGGAACACAATGAGAAAGGGAACACAATGAGAAAGGGATTACAATGAGACAGGGAACACAATGAGAGAGGGAACACAATGAGAAAGGGATCACAATGAGAAAGGGAACACAATGTGAAAAGAAACACAATGAGAAAGGGAATACAATGAGAAAGGGAATACAATGAGAAAGGGAATACAATGAGAAAGGGAACTCAAAGAGAAAGGAAACACAATGAGAAAGGGAATACAATGAGAAAAGCAACACAATGAGAAAGGGAACACAATGAGAAAGGGAACACAATGAGAAAGGGAACACAATGAGAAAGGGAAAACAATGAGAAAGCGAACACAATGAGAAAGCGAACACAATGAGAAAGGGAACACAATGAGAAAGGGAACACAATGAGAAATGTAATACAATGAGAAAGGGAACACAATGAGAAAGGGAACACAATGATAAAGGGAACACAATGAGAAAGGGACAGAATGAGAAAGGGAATACAATGAGAAAGGGAACACAATGAGAAAGGGAACACAATCAGAAAGCAAACACAATGAGAAAGGGAACACAATGAGAAAGGCAATACAATGAGAAAGGGAACACAATGAGAAAGGGAACACAATGAGAAAGGGAATACAATAAGAAAGGGAACACAATGAGAAAGGGAACACAATGAGAAAGGGAACATAATGAGAAAGGGAGCACAATGAGAAAGGGAATACAATGAGAAAGGGAACACAATGAGAATGGGAAAACAATGAGAAAGGGAACACAATGAGAATGGGAACACAATGAGAAATGGAGCACAATGAGAAAGGTAACACAATGAGAAAGGGAACACAATGAGAAAGGGAAAACAATGAGAAAGGGAACACAATGAGAAAGGGAACACAATGAGAAAGGGAACACAATGAGAAAGGGATCACAAAGAGAAAGGGAATACAATGAGAAACGGAACACAATGAGAAAGAGAACTCAATGAGAAATCGAACAAAATGAGAAAGGGAACACAATGAGAAAGGGAATACAATGAGAAAGGGAACACAATGAGAAAAGAAACACAATGAGAAAGGGAACACAATGAGAAAGGGAACACAATGAGAAAGGAAACACAAAAAGAAAGGGAACACAATGAGAAAGGGAATACAATGAGAAAGAGAACACAATGAGAATGGGAATACAATGAGAAAGGGACACAATGAGAAAGAGAATACAATGAGAAAGGGAATACAATGAGAAAGGGAACACAATGAGAAAGGGAATATAATGAGAAAGGGACACAATGAGAAAGGGAATACAATGAGAAAGGGAACACAATGAGAAAGGGAACACAATGAGAAAGGGAACACAATGAGAAAGGGAACACAATGAGAAAGGGAACACAATGCGAAAGGGAATACAATGAGAAAGGGAACACAATGAGAAAGGCAACACAATGAGAAAGGGAACACAATGAGAAAGGGAATACAATGAGAAAGGGAACACAATGAGAAAAGAAATACAAAGAGAAAGGGAACACAAGGAGAAAGGGAACACAATGAGAAAGGGAATACAAAGAGAAAGGGAACACAATGGGAAAGGGAACACAATGAGAAAGGGAAAACAATGAGAAAGGGAACACAATGAGAAAGGGAACACAATAAGAAAGGGAACACAATGAGAAAGGGATCACAAAGAGAAAGGGAATACAACGAGAAAGGGAACACAATGAGAAAGAGAACACAATGAGAAAGGGAACAAAATGAGAAAGGGAACACAATGAGAAAGGGAATACAATGAGAAAGGGAACACAATGAGAAAAGAAACACAATGAGAAAGGGAACACAATGAGAAAGGGAACACAATGAGAAAGGAAACACAAAATGAAAGGGAACACAATGAGAAAGGGAATACAATGAGAAAGAGAACACAATGAGAATGGGAATACAATGAGAAAGGGACACAATGAGAAAGGGAATACAATGAGAAAGGGAATACAATGAGAAAGGGAACACAATGAGAAAGGGAATACAATGAGAAAGGGACACAATGAGAAAGGGAATACAATGAGAAAGGGAACACAATGAGAAAGGGAACACAATGAGAAAGGGAACACAATGAGAAAGGGAACACAATGAGAAAGGGAACACAATGCGAAAGGGAATACAATGAGAAAGGGAACACAATGAGAAAGGCAACACAATGAGAAAGGGAACACAATGAGAAAGGGAATACAATGAGAAAGGGAACACAATGAGAAAAGAAATACAAAGAGAAAGGGAACACAATGAGAAAGGGAACACAATGAGAAAGGGAATACAAGGGGAAAGGGAACACAATGGGAAAGCGAACACAGTGAGAAAGGGAACACAATGAGAAAGGGAACACAATGAGAAAGGGAACACAATGAGAAAGGGAACACAATGAGAAAGGGAACACAATGAGAAAGCGAACACAGTGAGAAAGGGAATACAATGAGAAAGCGAACACAATGAGAAAGGGAATACAATGAGAAAGGGAATACAATGAGATAGGGAACGCAATGAGAAATGGAACACAATGAGGAAGCGAACACAATGAGAAAGGGAACACAATGAGAAAGGGATCACAATGAGAAAGGGAACACAATGAGAAAGGGAACACAATGAGAAAGGGAACACAATGAGAAAGGGAGCACAATGAGAAAGAGAACACAATGAGAAAGTGAAAACAATGAGAAAGGGAATACAAGGAGAAAGGGATTACAAAGAGAAAGGGAACACAATGAGAAAGGGAATACAATGAGAAAGGGAATACAATGAGAAAGGGAACACAATGAGAAAGGGAGCACAATGAGAAAGAGAACACAATGAGAAAGGGAACACAATGTGAAAGGGAACACAATGAGAAAGGGATTACAAAGAGAAAGGGAACACAATGAGAAAGGGAATACAATGAGAAAGGGAACACAAAGGGAAAGGGAACACAATGATAAAGGGAATACAATGAGAAAGGGAACACAATGAGAAAGGGAATACAATGAGCAAGGGAATACAATGGGAAAGGGAACACAATGAGAAAGGGAAAACAATGAGAAAGGGAACACAATGACAAAGGGAATACAATGAGAAAGGGAATACAATGAGAAAGGGTATACAAAGAGAAAGGGAATACAATGAGAAAGTAAACACAGTGAGAAAGTGAATAAAATGAGAACGGGAACTCAATGAGAAAGGGAACACAATGAGAAAGGGAATACAATGAGAAAGGGAACACAATGAGAAAGGGACAACAATGAGAAAGGAACACAATGAGAAAGGGAACACAATGAGAAAGGGAACACAATGAGAAAGGGAATACAATGAGAAAGGGAATACAATGAGAAAGGGAATACAATGAGAAAGGGAACTCAAAGAGAAAGGAAACACAATGAGAAAGGGAACACAATGAGAAAGGGAACACAATGAGAAAGGGAACACAATGAGAAAGGGAAAACAATGAGAAAGCGAACACAATGAGAAAGCGAACACAATGAGAAAGGGAACACAATGAGAAAGGGAACACAATGAGAAATGGAATACAATGAGAAAGGGAACACAATGAGAAAGGGAACACAATGATAAAGGGAACACAATGAGAAAGGGACAGAATGAGAAAGGGAATACAATGAGAAAGGGAACACAATGAGAAAGGGAACACAATGAGAAAGGGAACATAATGAGAAAGGGAACACAATGAGAAAGGGAATACAATGAGAAAGGGAACACAAGGAGAAAGCAAACACAATGAGAAAGGGAACACAATGAGAAAGGGAACACAATGAGAAAGGGAAAACAATGAGAAAGGGAACACAATGAGAATTGGAACACAATGAGAAAGGGAACACAATGTGAATGGGAACACAATGAGAAATGGAGCACAATGAGAAAGGTAACACAATGAGAAAGGGAACACAATGAGAAAGGGAAAACAATGAGAAAGGGAACAAAATGAGAAAGGGAACACAATGAGAAAGGGAACACAATGAGAAAGGGATCACAAAGAGAAAGGGAATACAACGAGAAAGGGAACACAACGAGAAAGAGAGCACAATGAGAAAGGGAACAAAATGAGAAAGGGAACACAATGAGAAAGGGAATACAATGAGAAAGGGAACACAATGAGAAAAGAAACACAATGAGAAAGGGAACACAATGAGAAAGGGAACACAATGAGAAAGGAAACACAAAAAGAAAGGGAACACAATGAGAAAGGGAATACAATGAGAAAGAGAACACAATGAGAATGGGAATACAATGAGAAAGGGACACAATGAGAAAGGGAATACAATGAGAAAGGGAATACAATGAGAAGGGGAACACAATGAGAAAGGGAACACAATGAGAAAGGGAATACAATGAGAAAGGGAACACAATGAGAAAAGAAATACAAAGAGAAAGGGAACACAATGAGAAAGGGAACACAATGAGAAAGGGAATACAAAGAGAAAGGGAACACAATGGGAAAGGGAACACAATGAGAAAGGGAAAACAATGAGAAAGGGAACACAATGAGAAAGGGAACACAATAAGAAAGGGAACACAATGAGAAAGGGATCACAAAGAGAAAGGGAATATAACGAGAAAGGGAACACAACGAGAAAGAGAACACAATGAGAAAGGGAACAAAATGAGAAAGGGAACACAATGAGAAGGGGAATACAATGAGAAAGGGAACACAATGAGAAAAGAAACACAATGAGAAAGGGAACACAATGAGAAAGGGAACACAATGAGAAAGGAAACACAAAATGAAAGGGAACACAATGAGAAAGGGAATACAATGAGAAAGAGAACACAATGAGAATGGGAATACAATGAGAAAGGGACACAATGAGAAAGGGAATACAATGAGAAAGGGAATACAATGAGAAAGGGAACACAATGAGAAAGGGAATACAATGAGAAAGGGACACAATGAGAAAGGGAATACAATGAGAAAGGGAACACAATGAGAAAGGGAACACAATGAGAAAGGGAACACAATGAGAAAGGGAACACAATGAGAAAGGGAACACAATGAGAAAGGGAACATAATGCGAAAGGGAATACAATGAGAAAGGGAACACAATGAGAAAGGCAACACAATGAGAAAGGGAACACAATGAGAATGGGAATACAATGAGAAAGGGAACACAATGAGAAAAGAAATACAAAGAGAAAGGGAACACAATGAGAAAGGGAACACAATGAGAAAGGGAATACAAGGAGAAAGGGAACACAATGGGAAAGCGAACACAGTGAGAAAGGGAACACAATGAGAAAGGGAACACAATGAGAAAGGGAACACAATGAGAAAGGGAACACAATGAGAAAGGGAACACAATGAGAAAGCGAACACAGTGAGAAAGGGAATACAATGAGAAAGCGAACGCAATGAGAAAGGGAATACAATGAGAAAGGGAATACAATGAGAAAGGGAACGCAATGAGAAATGGAACACAATGAGAAAGCGAACACAATGAGAAAGGGAACACAATGAGAAAGGGATCACAATGAGAAAGGGAACACAATGAGAAAGGAACACAATGAGAAAGGGAACACAATGAGAAAGGGAGCACAATGAGAAAGAGAACACAATGAGAAAGGGAACACAATGAGAAAGGGAATACAAGGAGAAAGGGATTACAAAGAGAAAGGGAACACAATGAGAAAGGGAATACAATGAGAAAGGGAATACAATGAGAAAGGGAACACAATGAGAAAGGGAGCACAATGAGAAAGAGAACACAATGAGAAAGGGAACACAATGTGAAAGGGAACACAATGAGAAAGGGATTACAAAGAGAAAGGGAACACAATGAGAAAGGGAATACAATGAGCAAGGGAGTACAATGGGAAAGGGAACACAATGAGAAAGGGAAAACAATGAGAAAGGGAACACAATGAGAAAGGGAATACAATGAGAAAGGGAAAACAATGAGAAAGGGAATACAAAGAGAAAGGGAATACAATGAGAAAGTAAACACAGTGAGAAAGTGAATAAAATGAGAACGGGAGCACAATGAGAAAGGGAACACAATGAGAAAGGGAATACAATGAGAAAGGGAACACAATGAGAAAGGGACTACAATGAGAAAGGGAACACAATGAGAAAGGGAACACAATGAGAAAGGGAACACAATGAGAAAGGGAATACATTGAGAAAGGGAATACAATGAGAAAGGGAATACAATGAGAAAGGGAACTCAAAGAGAAAGGAAACACAATGAGAAAGGGAACACAATGAGAAAGGGAACACAATGAGAAAGGGAACACAATGAGAAAGGGAAAACAATGAGAAAGCGAACACAATGAGAAAGCGAACACAATGAGAAAGGGAACACAATGAGAAAGGGAACACAATGAGAAATGGAATAGAATGAGAAAGGGAACACAATGAGAAAGGGAACACAATGATAAAGGGAACACAATGAGAAAGGGACAGAATGAGAAAGGGAATACAATGAGAAAGGGAACACAATGAGAAAGGGAACACAATGAGAAAGGGAACATAATGAGAAAGGGAACATAATGAGAAAGGGAATACAATGAGAAAGGGAACACAAGGAGAAAGCAAACACAATGAGAAAGGGAACACAATGAGAAAGGGAACACAATGAGAAAGGGAAAACAATGAGAAAGGGAACACAATGAGAATGGGAACACAATGAGAAAGGGAACACAATGAGAATGGGAACACAATGAGAAATGGAGCACAATGAGAAAGGTAACACAATGAGAAAGGGAAGACAATGAGAAAGGGAAAACAATGAGAAAGGGAACACAATGAGAAAGGGAACACAATGAGAAAGGGAACACAATGAGAAAGGGATCACAAAGAGAAAGGGAATACAACGAGAAAGGGAACACAACGAGAAAGAGAACACAATGAGAAAGGGAACAAAATGAGAAAGGGAACACAATGAGAAAGGGAATACAATGAGAAAGGGAACACAATGAGAAAAGAAACACAATGAGAGAAAGGGAACACAATGAGAAAGGGAACACAATGAGAAAGGAAACACAAAAAGAAAGGGAACACAATGAGAAATGGAATACAATGAGAAAGAGAGCACAATGAGAATGGGAATACAATGAGAAAGGGACACAATGAGAAAGGGAATACAATGAGAAAGGGAATACAATGAGAAAGGGAACACAATGAGAAAGGGAATACAATGAGAAAGGGACACAATGAGAAAGGGAATACAATGAGAAAGGGAACACAATGAGAAAGGGAACACAATGAGAAAGGGAACACAATGGGAAAGGAACACAATGAGAAAGGGAACACAATGCGAAAGGGAATACAATGAGAAAGGGAACACAATGAGACAGGCAACACAATGAGAAAGGGAACACAATGAGAAAGGGAATACAATGAGAAAGGGAACACAATGAGAAAAGAAATACAAAGAGAAAGGGAACACAATGAGAAAGGGAACACAATGAGAAAGGGAATACAAGGAGAAAGGGAACACAATGGGAAAGCGAACACAGTGAGAAAGGGAACACAATGAGAAAGGGAACACAATGAGAAAGGGAACACAATGAGAAAGGGAACACAATGAGAAAGGGAACACAATGAGAAAGGGAACACAATGAGAAAGCGAACACAGTGAGAAAGGGAATACAATGAGAAAGCGAACACAATGAGAAAGGGAATACAATGAGAAAGGGAATACAATGAGAAAGGGAACGCAATGAGAAATGGAACACAATGAGAAAGCGAACACAATGAGAAAGGGAACACAATGAGAAAGGGATCACAATGAGAAAGGGAATACAATGAGAAAGGGAATACAATGAGAAAGGGAACACAATGAGAAAGGGAGCACAATGAGAAAGAGAACACAATGAGAAAGGGAACACAATGTGAAAGGGAACACAATGAGAAAGGGATTACAAAGAGAAAGGGAACACAATGAGAAAGGGAATACAATGAGAAAGGGAACACAAAGGGAAAGGGAACACAATGATAAAGGGAATACAATGAGAAAGGGAACACAATGAGAAAGGGAATACAATGAGCAAGGGAATACAATGGGAAAGGGAACACAATGAGAAAGGGAAAACAATGAGAAAGGGAACACAATGACAAAGGGAATACAATGAGAAAGGGAATACAATGAGAAAGGGTATACAAAGAGAAAGGGAATACAATGAGAAAGTAAACACAGTGAGAAAGTGAATAAAATGAGAACGGGAACTCAATGAGAAAGGGAACACAATGAGAAAGGGAATACAATGAGAAAGGGAACACAATGAGAAAGGGACAACAATGAGAAAGGAACACAATGAGAAAGGGAACACAATGAGAAAGGGAACACAATGAGAAAGGGAATACAATGAGAAAGGGAATACAATGAGAAAGGGAATACAATGAGAAAGGGAACTCAAAGAGAAAGGAAACACAATGAGAAAGGGAACACAATGAGAAAGGGAACACAATGAGAAAGGGAACACAATGAGAAAGGGAAAACAATGAGAAAGCGAACACAATGAGAAAGCGAACACAATGAGAAAGGGAACACAATGAGAAAGGGAACACAATGAGAAATGGAATACAATGAGAAAGGGAACACAATGAGAAAGGGAACACAATGATAAAGGGAACACAATGAGAAAGGGACAGAATGAGAAAGGGAATACAATGAGAAAGGGAACACAATGAGAAAGGGAACACAATGAGAAAGGGAACATAATGAGAAAGGGAACACAATGAGAAAGGGAATACAATGAGAAAGGGAACACAAGGAGAAAGCAAACACAATGAGAAAGGGAACACAATGAGAAAGGGAACACAATGAGAAAGGGAAAACAATGAGAAAGGGAACACAATGAGAATTGGAACACAATGAGAAAGGGAACACAATGTGAATGGGAACACAATGAGAAATGGAGCACAATGAGAAAGGTAACACAATGAGAAAGGGAACACAATGAGAAAGGGAAAACAATGAGAAAGGGAACACAATGAGAAAGGGAACACAATGAGAAAGGGAACACAATGAGAAAGGGATCACAAAGAGAAAGGGAATACAACGAGAAAGGGAACACAACGAGAAAGAGAGCACAATGAGAAAGGGAACAAAATGAGAAAGGGAACACAATGAGAAAGGGAATACAATGAGAAAGGGAACACAATGAGAAAAGAAACACAATGAGAAAGGGAACACAATGAGAAAGGGAACACAATGAGAAAGGAAACACAAAAAGAAAGGGAACACAATGAGAAAGGGAATACAATGAGAAAGAGAACACAATGAGAATGGGAATACAATGAGAAAGGGACACAATGAGAAAGGGAATACAATGAGAAAGGGAATACAATGAGAAGGGGAACACAATGAGAAAGGGAACACAATGAGAAAGGGAATACAATGAGAAAGGGAACACAATGAGAAAAGAAATACAAAGAGAAAGGGAACACAATGAGAAAGGGAACACAATGAGAAAGGGAATACAAAGAGAAAGGGAACACAATGGGAAAGGGAACACAATGAGAAAGGGAAAACAATGAGAAAGGGAACACAATGAGAAAGGGAACACAATAAGAAAGGGAACACAATGAGAAAGGGATCACAAAGAGAAAGGGAATATAACGAGAAAGGGAACACAACGAGAAAGAGAACACAATGAGAAAGGGAACAAAATGAGAAAGGGAACACAATGAGAAGGGGAATACAATGAGAAAGGGAACACAATGAGAAAAGAAACACAATGAGAAAGGGAACACAATGAGAAAGGGAACACAATGAGAAAGGAAACACAAAATGAAAGGGAACACAATGAGAAAGGGAATACAATGAGAAAGAGAACACAATGAGAATGGGAATACAATGAGAAAGGGACACAATGAGAAAGGGAATACAATGAGAAAGGGAATACAATGAGAAAGGGAACACAATGAGAAAGGGAATACAATGAGAAAGGGACACAATGAGAAAGGGAATACAATGAGAAAGGGAACACAATGAGAAAGGGAACACAATGAGAAAGGGAACACAATGAGAAAGGGAACACAATGAGAAAGGGAACACAATGAGAAAGGGAACATAATGCGAAAGGGAATACAATGAGAAAGGGAACACAATGAGAAAGGCAACACAATGAGAAAGGGAACACAATGAGAATGGGAATACAATGAGAAAGGGAACACAATGAGAAAAGAAATACAAAGAGAAAGGGAACACAATGAGAAAGGGAACACAATGAGAAAGGGAATACAAGGAGAAAGGGAACACAATGGGAAAGCGAACACAGTGAGAAAGGGAACACAATGAGAAAGGGAACACAATGAGAAAGGGAACACAATGAGAAAGGGAACACAATGAGAAAGGGAACACAATGAGAAAGCGAACACAGTGAGAAAGGGAATACAATGAGAAAGCGAACGCAATGAGAAAGGGAATACAATGAGAAAGGGAATACAATGAGAAAGGGAACGCAATGAGAAATGGAACACAATGAGAAAGCGAACACAATGAGAAAGGGAACACAATGAGAAAGGGATCACAATGAGAAAGGGAACACAATGAGAAAGGAACACAATGAGAAAGGGAACACAATGAGAAAGGGAGCACAATGAGAAAGAGAACACAATGAGAAAGGGAACACAATGAGAAAGGGAATACAAGGAGAAAGGGATTACAAAGAGAAAGGGAACACAATGAGAAAGGGAATACAATGAGAAAGGGAATACAATGAGAAAGGGAACACAATGAGAAAGGGAGCACAATGAGAAAGAGAACACAATGAGAAAGGGAACACAATGTGAAAGGGAACACAATGAGAAAGGGATTACAAAGAGAAAGGGAACACAATGAGAAAGGGAATACAATGAGCAAGGGAGTACAATGGGAAAGGGAACACAATGAGAAAGGGAAAACAATGAGAAAGGGAACACAATGAGAAAGGGAATACAATGAGAAAGGGAAAACAATGAGAAAGGGAATACAAAGAGAAAGGGAATACAATGAGAAAGTAAACACAGTGAGAAAGTGAATAAAATGAGAACGGGAGCACAATGAGAAAGGGAACACAATGAGAAAGGGAATACAATGAGAAAGGGAACACAATGAGAAAGGGACTACAATGAGAAAGGGAACACAATGAGAAAGGGAACACAATGAGAAAGGGAACACAATGAGAAAGGGAATACATTGAGAAAGGGAATACAATGAGAAAGGGAATACAATGAGAAAGGGAACTCAAAGAGAAAGGAAACACAATGAGAAAGGGAACACAATGAGAAAGGGAACACAATGAGAAAGGGAACACAATGAGAAAGGGAAAACAATGAGAAAGCGAACACAATGAGAAAGCGAACACAATGAGAAAGGGAACACAATGAGAAAGGGAACACAATGAGAAATGGAATAGAATGAGAAAGGGAACACAATGAGAAAGGGAACACAATGATAAAGGGAACACAATGAGAAAGGGACAGAATGAGAAAGGGAATACAATGAGAAAGGGAACACAATGAGAAAGGGAACACAATGAGAAAGGGAACATAATGAGAAAGGGAACATAATGAGAAAGGGAATACAATGAGAAAGGGAACACAAGGAGAAAGCAAACACAATGAGAAAGGGAACACAATGAGAAAGGGAACACAATGAGAAAGGGAAAACAATGAGAAAGGGAACACAATGAGAATGGGAACACAATGAGAAAGGGAACACAATGAGAATGGGAACACAATGAGAAATGGAGCACAATGAGAAAGGTAACACAATGAGAAAGGGAAGACAATGAGAAAGGGAAAACAATGAGAAAGGGAACACAATGAGAAAGGGAACACAATGAGAAAGGGAACACAATGAGAAAGGGATCACAAAGAGAAAGGGAATACAACGAGAAAGGGAACACAACGAGAAAGAGAACACAATGAGAAAGGGAACAAAATGAGAAAGGGAACACAATGAGAAAGGGAATACAATGAGAAAGGGAACACAATGAGAAAAGAAACACAATGAGAGAAAGGGAACACAATGAGAAAGGGAACACAATGAGAAAGGAAACACAAAAAGAAAGGGAACACAATGAGAAATGGAATACAATGAGAAAGAGAGCACAATGAGAATGGGAATACAATGAGAAAGGGACACAATGAGAAAGGGAATACAATGAGAAAGGGAATACAATGAGAAAGGGAACACAATGAGAAAGGGAATACAATGAGAAAGGGACACAATGAGAAAGGGAATACAATGAGAAAGGGAACACAATGAGAAAGGGAACACAATGAGAAAGGGAACACAATGGGAAAGGAACACAATGAGAAAGGGAACACAATGCGAAAGGGAATACAATGAGAAAGGGAACACAATGAGACAGGCAACACAATGAGAAAGGGAACACAATGAGAAAGGGAATACAATGAGAAAGGGAACACAATGAGAAAAGAAATACAAAGAGAAAGGGAACACAATGAGAAAGGGAACACAATGAGAAAGGGAATACAAGGAGAAAGGGAACACAATGGGAAAGCGAACACAGTGAGAAAGGGAACACAATGAGAAAGGGAACACAATGAGAAAGGGAACACAATGAGAAAGGGAACACAATGAGAAAGGGAACACAATGAGAAAGGGAACACAATGAGAAAGCGAACACAGTGAGAAAGGGAATACAATGAGAAAGCGAACACAATGAGAAAGGGAATACAATGAGAAAGGGAATACAATGAGAAAGGGAACGCAATGAGAAATGGAACACAATGAGAAAGCGAACACAATGAGAAAGGGAACACAATGAGAAAGGGATCACAATGAGAAAGGGAATACAATGAGAAAGGGAATACAATGAGAAAGGGAACACAATGAGAAAGGGAGCACAATGAGAAAGAGAACACAATGAGAAAGGGAACACAATGTGAAAGGGAACACAATGAGAAAGGGATTACAAAGAGAAAGGGAACACAATGAGAAAGGGAATACAATGAGAAAGGGAACACAAAGGGAAAGGGAACACAATGATAAAGGGAATACAATGAGAAAGGGAACACAATGAGAAAGGGAATACAATGAGCAAGGGAATACAATGGGAAAGGGAACACAATGAGAAAGGGAAAACAATGAGAAAGGGAACACAATGACAAAGGGAATACAATGAGAAAGGGAATACAATGAGAAAGGGTATACAAAGAGAAAGGGAATACAATGAGAAAGTAAACACAGTGAGAAAGTGAATAAAATGAGAACGGGAACTCAATGAGAAAGGGAACACAATGAGAAAGGGAATACAATGAGAAAGGGAACACAATGAGAAAGGGACAACAATGAGAAAGGAACACAATGAGAAAGGGAACACAATGAGAAAGGGAACACAATGAGAAAGGGAATACAATGAGAAAGGGAATACAATGAGAAAGGGAATACAATGAGAAAGGGAACTCAAAGAGAAAGGAAACACAATGAGAAAGGGAACACAATGAGAAAGGGAACACAATGAGAAAGGGAACACAATGAGAAAGGGAAAACAATGAGAAAGCGAACACAATGAGAAAGCGAACACAATGAGAAAGGGAACACAATGAGAAAGGGAACACAATGAGAAATGGAATACAATGAGAAAGGGAACACAATGAGAAAGGGAACACAATGATAAAGGGAACACAATGAGAAAGGGACAGAATGAGAAAGGGAATACAATGAGAAAGGGAACACAATGAGAAAGGGAACACAATGAGAAAGGGAACATAATGAGAAAGGGAACACAATGAGAAAGGGAATACAATGAGAAAGGGAACACAATGTGAAAGGGAACACAATGAGAAAGGGATTACAAAGAGAAAGGGAACACAATGAGAAAGGGAATACAATGAGCAAGGGAGTACAATGGGAAAGGGAACACAATGAGAAAGGGAAAACAATGAGAAAGGGAACACAATGAGAAAGGGAATACAATGAGAAAGGGAAAACAATGAGAAAGGGAATACAAAGAGAAAGGGAATACAATGAGAAAGTAAACACAGTGAGAAAGTGAATAAAATGAGAACGGGAGCACAATGAGAAAGGGAACACAATGAGAAAGGGAATACAATGAGAAAGGGAACACAATGAGAAAGGGACTACAATGAGAAAGGGAACACAATGAGAAAGGGAACACAATGAGAAAGGGAACACAATGAGAAAGGGAATACATTGAGAAAGGGAATACAATGAGAAAGGGAATACAATGAGAAAGGGAACTCAAAGAGAAAGGAAACACAATGAGAAAGGGAACACAATGAGAAAGGGAACACAATGAGAAAGGGAACACAATGAGAAAGGGAAAACAATGAGAAAGCGAACACAATGAGAAAGCGAACACAATGAGAAAGGGAACACAATGAGAAAGGGAACACAATGAGAAATGGAATAGAATGAGAAAGGGAACACAATGAGAAAGGGAACACAATGATAAAGGGAACACAATGAGAAAGGGACAGAATGAGAAAGGGAATACAATGAGAAAGGGAACACAATGAGAAAGGGAACACAATGAGAAAGGGAACATAATGAGAAAGGGAACATAATGAGAAAGGGAATACAATGAGAAAGGGAACACAAGGAGAAAGCAAACACAATGAGAAAGGGAACACAATGAGAAAGGGAACACAATGAGAAAGGGAAAACAATGAGAAAGGGAACACAATGAGAATGGGAACACAATGAGAAAGGGAACACAATGAGAATGGGAACACAATGAGAAATGGAGCACAATGAGAAAGGTAACACAATGAGAAAGGGAAGACAATGAGAAAGGGAAAACAATGAGAAAGGGAACACAATGAGAAAGGGAACACAATGAGAAAGGGAACACAATGAGAAAGGGATCACAAAGAGAAAGGGAATACAACGAGAAAGGGAACACAACGAGAAAGAGAACACAATGAGAAAGGGAACAAAATGAGAAAGGGAACACAATGAGAAAGGGAATACAATGAGAAAGGGAACACAATGAGAAAAGAAACACAATGAGAGAAAGGGAACACAATGAGAAAGGGAACACAATGAGAAAGGAAACACAAAAAGAAAGGGAACACAATGAGAAATGGAATACAATGAGAAAGAGAGCACAATGAGAATGGGAATACAATGAGAAAGGGACACAATGAGAAAGGGAATACAATGAGAAAGGGAATACAATGAGAAAGGGAACACAATGAGAAAGGGAATACAATGAGAAAGGGACACAATGAGAAAGGGAATACAATGAGAAAGGGAACACAATGAGAAAGGGAACACAATGAGAAAGGGAACACAATGGGAAAGGAACACAATGAGAAAGGGAACACAATGCGAAAGGGAATACAATGAGAAAGGGAACACAATGAGACAGGCAACACAATGAGAAAGGGAACACAATGAGAAAGGGAATACAATGAGAAAGGGAACACAATGAGAAAAGAAATACAAAGAGAAAGGGAACACAATGAGAAAGGGAACACAATGAGAAAGGGAATACAAGGAGAAAGGGAACACAATGGGAAAGCGAACACAGTGAGAAAGGGAACACAATGAGAAAGGGAACACAATGAGAAAGGGAACACAATGAGAAAGGGAACACAATGAGAAAGGGAACACAATGAGAAAGGGAACACAATGAGAAAGCGAACACAGTGAGAAAGGGAATACAATGAGAAAGCGAACACAATGAGAAAGGGAATACAATGAGAAAGGGAATACAATGAGAAAGGGAACGCAATGAGAAATGGAACACAATGAGAAAGCGAACACAATGAGAAAGGGAACACAATGAGAAAGGGATCACAATGAGAAAGGGAATACAATGAGAAAGGGAATACAATGAGAAAGGGAACACAATGAGAAAGGGAGCACAATGAGAAAGAGAACACAATGAGAAAGGGAACACAATGTGAAAGGGAACACAATGAGAAAGGGATTACAAAGAGAAAGGGAACACAATGAGAAAGGGAATACAATGAGAAAGGGAACACAAAGGGAAAGGGAACACAATGATAAAGGGAATACAATGAGAAAGGGAACACAATGAGAAAGGGAATACAATGAGCAAGGGAATACAATGGGAAAGGGAACACAATGAGAAAGGGAAAACAATGAGAAAGGGAACACAATGACAAAGGGAATACAATGAGAAAGGGAATACAATGAGAAAGGGTATACAAAGAGAAAGGGAATACAATGAGAAAGTAAACACAGTGAGAAAGTGAATAAAATGAGAACGGGAACTCAATGAGAAAGGGAACACAATGAGAAAGGGAATACAATGAGAAAGGGAACACAATGAGAAAGGGACAACAATGAGAAAGGAACACAATGAGAAAGGGAACACAATGAGAAAGGGAACACAATGAGAAAGGGAATACAATGAGAAAGGGAATACAATGAGAAAGGGAATACAATGAGAAAGGGAACTCAAAGAGAAAGGAAACACAATGAGAAAGGGAACACAATGAGAAAGGGAACACAATGAGAAAGGGAACACAATGAGAAAGGGAAAACAATGAGAAAGCGAACACAATGAGAAAGCGAACACAATGAGAAAGGGAACACAATGAGAAAGGGAACACAATGAGAAATGGAATACAATGAGAAAGGGAACACAATGAGAAAGGGAACACAATGATAAAGGGAACACAATGAGAAAGGGACAGAATGAGAAAGGGAATACAATGAGAAAGGGAACACAATGAGAAAGGGAACACAATGAGAAAGGGAACATAATGAGAAAGGGAACACAATGAGAAAGGGAATACAATGAGAAAGGGAACACAAGGAGAAAGCAAACACAATGAGAAAGGGAACACAATGAGAAAGGGAACACAATGAGAAAGGGAAAACAATGAGAAAGGGAACACAATGAGAATTGGAACACAATGAGAAAGGGAACACAATGTGAATGGGAACACAATGAGAAATGGAGCACAATGAGAAAGGTAACACAATGAGAAAGGGAACACAATGAGAAAGGGAAAACAATGAGAAAGGGAACACAATGAGAAAGGGAACACAATGAGAAAGGGAACACAATGAGAAAGGGATCACAAAGAGAAAGGGAATACAACGAGAAAGGGAACACAACGAGAAAGAGAGCACAATGAGAAAGGGAACAAAATGAGAAAGGGAACACAATGAGAAAGGGAATACAATGAGAAAGGGAACACAATGAGAAAAGAAACACAATGAGAAAGGGAACACAATGAGAAAGGGAACACAATGAGAAAGGAAACACAAAAAGAAAGGGAACACAATGAGAAAGGGAATACAATGAGAAAGAGAACACAATGAGAATGGGAATACAATGAGAAAGGGACACAATGAGAAAGGGAATACAATGAGAAAGGGAATACAATGAGAAGGGGAACACAATGAGAAAGGGAACACAATGAGAAAGGGAATACAATGAGAAAGGGAACACAATGAGAAAAGAAATACAAAGAGAAAGGGAACACAATGAGAAAGGGAACACAATGAGAAAGGGAATACAAAGAGAAAGGGAACACAATGGGAAAGGGAACACAATGAGAAAGGGAAAACAATGAGAAAGGGAACACAATGAGAAAGGGAACACAATAAGAAAGGGAACACAATGAGAAAGGGATCACAAAGAGAAAGGGAATATAACGAGAAAGGGAACACAACGAGAAAGAGAACACAATGAGAAAGGGAACAAAATGAGAAAGGGAACACAATGAGAAGGGGAATACAATGAGAAAGGGAACACAATGAGAAAAGAAACACAATGAGAAAGGGAACACAATGAGAAAGGGAACACAATGAGAAAGGAAACACAAAATGAAAGGGAACACAATGAGAAAGGGAATACAATGAGAAAGAGAACACAATGAGAATGGGAATACAATGAGAAAGGGACACAATGAGAAAGGGAATACAATGAGAAAGGGAATACAATGAGAAAGGGAACACAATGAGAAAGGGAATACAATGAGAAAGGGACACAATGAGAAAGGGAATACAATGAGAAAGGGAACACAATGAGAAAGGGAACACAATGAGAAAGGGAACACAATGAGAAAGGGAACACAATGAGAAAGGGAACACAATGAGAAAGGGAACATAATGCGAAAGGGAATACAATGAGAAAGGGAACACAATGAGAAAGGCAACACAATGAGAAAGGGAACACAATGAGAATGGGAATACAATGAGAAAGGGAACACAATGAGAAAAGAAATACAAAGAGAAAGGGAACACAATGAGAAAGGGAACACAATGAGAAAGGGAATACAAGGAGAAAGGGAACACAATGGGAAAGCGAACACAGTGAGAAAGGGAACACAATGAGAAAGGGAACACAATGAGAAAGGGAACACAATGAGAAAGGGAACACAATGAGAAAGGGAACACAATGAGAAAGCGAACACAGTGAGAAAGGGAATACAATGAGAAAGCGAACGCAATGAGAAAGGGAATACAATGAGAAAGGGAATACAATGAGAAAGGGAACGCAATGAGAAATGGAACACAATGAGAAAGCGAACACAATGAGAAAGGGAACACAATGAGAAAGGGATCACAATGAGAAAGGGAACACAATGAGAAAGGAACACAATGAGAAAGGGAACACAATGAGAAAGGGAGCACAATGAGAAAGAGAACACAATGAGAAAGGGAACACAATGAGAAAGGGAATACAAGGAGAAAGGGATTACAAAGAGAAAGGGAACACAATGAGAAAGGGAATACAATGAGAAAGGGAATACAATGAGAAAGGGAACACAATGAGAAAGGGAGCACAATGAGAAAGAGAACACAATGAGAAAGGGAACACAATGTGAAAGGGAACACAATGAGAAAGGGATTACAAAGAGAAAGGGAACACAATGAGAAAGGGAATACAATGAGCAAGGGAGTACAATGGGAAAGGGAACACAATGAGAAAGGGAAAACAATGAGAAAGGGAACACAATGAGAAAGGGAATACAATGAGAAAGGGAAAACAATGAGAAAGGGAATACAAAGAGAAAGGGAATACAATGAGAAAGTAAACACAGTGAGAAAGTGAATAAAATGAGAACGGGAGCACAATGAGAAAGGGAACACAATGAGAAAGGGAATACAATGAGAAAGGGAACACAATGAGAAAGGGACTACAATGAGAAAGGGAACACAATGAGAAAGGGAACACAATGAGAAAGGGAACACAATGAGAAAGGGAATACATTGAGAAAGGGAATACAATGAGAAAGGGAATACAATGAGAAAGGGAACTCAAAGAGAAAGGAAACACAATGAGAAAGGGAACACAATGAGAAAGGGAACACAATGAGAAAGGGAACACAATGAGAAAGGGAAAACAATGAGAAAGCGAACACAATGAGAAAGCGAACAGAATGAGAAAGGGAACACAATGAGAAAGGGAACACAATGAGAAATGGAATAGAATGAGAAAGGGAACACAATGAGAAAGGGAACACAATGATAAAGGGAACACAATGAGAAAGGGACAGAATGAGAAAGGGAATACAATGAGAAAGGGAACACAATGAGAAAGGGAACACAATGAGAAAGGGAACATAATGAGAAAGGGAACATAATGAGAAAGGGAATACAATGAGAAAGGGAACACAAGGAGAAAGCAAACACAATGAGAAAGGGAACACAATGAGAAAGGGAACACAATGAGAAAGGGAAAACAATGAGAAAGGGAACACAATGAGAATGGGAACACAATGAGAAAGGGAACACAATGAGAATGGGAACACAATGAGAAATGGAGCACAATGAGAAAGGTAACACAATGAGAAAGGGAAGACAATGAGAAAGGGAAAACAATGAGAAAGGGAACACAATGAGAAAGGGAACACAATGAGAAAGGGAACACAATGAGAAAGGGATCACAAAGAGAAAGGGAATACAACGAGAAAGGGAACACAACGAGAAAGAGAACACAATGAGAAAGGGAACAAAATGAGAAAGGGAACACAATGAGAAAGGGAATACAATGAGAAAGGGAACACAATGAGAAAAGAAACACAATGAGAGAAAGGGAACACAATGAGAAAGGGAACACAATGAGAAAGGAAACACAAAAAGAAAGGGAACACAATGAGAAATGGAATACAATGAGAAAGAGAGCACAATGAGAATGGGAATACAATGAGAAAGGGACACAATGAGAAAGGGAATACAATGAGAAAGGGAATACAATGAGAAAGGGAACACAATGAGAAAGGGAATACAATGAGAAAGGGACACAATGAGAAAGGGAATACAATGAGAAAGGGAACACAATGAGAAAGGGAACACAATGAGAAAGGGAACACAATGGGAAAGGAACACAATGAGAAAGGGAACACAATGCGAAAGGGAATACAATGAGAAAGGGAACACAATGAGACAGGCAACACAATGAGAAAGGGAACACAATGAGAAAGGGAATACAATGAGAAAGGGAACACAATGAGAAAAGAAATACAAAGAGAAAGGGAACACAATGAGAAAGGGAACACAATGAGAAAGGGAATACAAGGAGAAAGGGAACACAATGGGAAAGCGAACACAGTGAGAAAGGGAACACAATGAGAAAGGGAACACAATGAGAAAGGGAACACAATGAGAAAGGGAACACAATGAGAAAGGGAACACAATGAGAAAGGGAACACAATGAGAAAGCGAACACAGTGAGAAAGGGAATACAATGAGAAAGCGAACACAATGAGAAAGGGAATACAATGAGAAAGGGAATACAATGAGAAAGGGAACGCAATGAGAAATGGAACACAATGAGAAAGCGAACACAATGAGAAAGGGAACACAATGAGAAAGGGATCACAATGAGAAAGGGATCACAATGAGAAAGGGAACACAATGAGAAAGGGAACACAATGAGAAAGGGAGCACAATGAGAAAGAGAACACAATGAGAAAGGGAATACAATGAGAAAGGGAATACAAGGAGAAAGGGATTACAAAGAGAAAGGGAACACAATGAGAAAGGGAATACAGTGAGAAAGGGAATACAATGAGAAAGGGAACACAATGAGAAAGGGAGCACAATGAGAAAGAGAACACAATGAGAAAGGGAACACAATGTGAAAGGGAACACAATGAGAAAGGGATTACAAAGAGAAAGGGAACACAATGAGAAAGGGAATACAATGAGAAAGGGAACACAATGGGAAAGGGAACACAATGAGAAAGGGAAAACAATGAGAAAGGGAATACAATGATAAAGGGAATACAATGAGAAAGGGAACACAATGAGAAAGGGAATACAATGAGCAAGGGAGTACAATGGGAAAGGGAACACAATGAGAAAGGGAAAACAATGAGAAAGGGAACACAATGAGAAAGGGAATACAATGAGAAAGGGAATACAATGAGAAAGGGAATACAAAGAGAAAGGGAATACAATGAGAAAGTAAACACAGTGAGAAAGTGAATAAAATGAGAACGGGAACACAATGAGAAAGGGAACACAATGAGAAAGGGAATACAATGAGAAAGGGAACACAATGAGAAAGGGACTACAATGAGAAAGGGAACACAATGAGAAAGGGAACACAATGAGAAAGGGAACACAATGAGAAAGGGAATACAATGAGAAAGGGAATACAATGAGAAAGGGAATACAATGAGAAAGGGAACTGAAAGAGAAAGGAAACACAATGAGAAAGGGAACACAATGAGAAAGGGAACACAATGAGAAAGGGAACACAATGAGAAAGGGAAAACAATGAGAAAGCGAACACAATGAGAAAGCGAACACAATGAGAAAGGGAACACAATGAGAAAGGGAACACAATGAGAAATGGAATAGAATGAGAAAGGGAACACAATGAGAAAGGGAACACAATGATAAAGGGAACACAATGAGAAAGGGACAGAATGAGAAAGGGAATACAATGAGAAAGGGAACACAATGAGAAAGGGAACACAATGAGACAGGGAACATAATGAGAAAGGGAACACAATGAGAAAGGGAATACAATGAGAAAGGGAACACAAGGAGAAAGCAAACACAATGAGAAAGGGAACACAATGAGAAAGGGAACACAATGAGAAAGGGAAAACAATGAGAAAGGGAACACAATGAGAATGGGAACACAATGAGAAAGGGAACACAATGAGAATGGGAACACAATGAGAAATGGAGCACAATGAGAAAGGTAACACAATGAGAAAGGGAACACAATGAGAAAGGGAAAACAATGAGAAAGGGAACACAATGGGAAAGGGAACACAATGAGAAAGGGAACACAATGAGAAAGGGATCACAAAGAGAAAGGGAATACAACGAGAAAGGGAACACAACGAGAAAGAGAACACAATGAGAAAGGGAACAAAATGAGAAAGGGAACACAATGAGAAAGGGAATACAATGAGAAAGGGAACACAATGAGAAAAGAAACACAATGAGAGAAAGGGAACACAATGAGAAAGGGAACACAATGAGAAAGGAAACACAAAAAGAAAGGGACACAATGAGAAAGGGAATACAATGAGAAAGGGAATACAATGAGAAAGGGAACACAATGAGAAAGGGAATACAATGAGAAAGGGACACAATGAGAAAGGGAATACAATGAGAAAGGGAACACAATGAGAAAGGGAACACAATGAGAAAGGGAACACAATGGGAAAGGAACACAATGAGAAAGGGAACACAATGCGAAAGGGAATACAATGAGAAAGGGAACACAAGGAGAAAGGGAACACAATGAGAAAGGGAATACAATGAGAAAGGGAACACAATGAGAAAAGAAATACAAAGAGAAAGGGAACACAATGAGAAAGGGAACACAATGAGAAAGGGAATACAAGGAGAAAGGGAACACAATGGGAAAGTGAACACAGTGAGAAAGGGAACACAATGAGAAAGGGAACACAATGAGAAAGGGAACACAATGAGAAAGGGAACACAATGAGAAAGGGAACACAATGAGAAAGGGAACACAATGAGAAAAGAAATACAAAGAGAAAGGGAACACAATGAGAAAGGGAACACAATGAGAAAGGGAATACAAGGAGAAAGGGAACACAATGGGAAAGGGAATACAATGAGAAAGGGAACACAATGAGAAAAGAAATACAAAGAGAAAGGGAACACAATGAGAAAGGGAACACAATGAGAAAGGGAATACAAGGAGAAAGGGAACACAATGGGAAAGCGAACACAGTGAGAAAGGGAACACAATGAGAAAGGGAACACAATGAGAAAGGGAACACAATGAGAAAGGGAACACAATGAGAAAGGGAACACAATGAGAAAGCGAACACAGTGAGAAAGGGAATACAATGAGAAAGCGAACACAATGAGAAAGGGAATACAATGAGAAGGGGAATACAATGAGAAAGGGAACGCAATGAGAAATGGAACACAATGAGAAAGCGAACACAATGAGAAAGGGAACACAATGAGAAAGGGATCACAATGAGAAAGGGAACACAATGAGAAAGGGAACACAATGAGAAAGGGAACACAATGAGAAAGGGAGCACAATGAGAAAGAGAACACAATGAGAAAGGGAACACAATGAGAAAGGGAATACAAGGAGAAAGGGAACACAATGAGAAAGGGAATACAATGAGAAAGGGAGCACAATGGGAAAGGGAACACAATGAGAAAGGGAACACAAAGAGAAAGGGAATACAACGAGAAAGGGAATACAATGAGATAGGGAACACAATGAGAAAGGGAATACAATGAAAAAGGGAATACAAAGGGAAAGGGAACACAATGAGAAAGGGAACACAATGAGAAAGGGAATACAATGAGAAAGGGAATACAATGAGAAAGGGAACAGAATGAGAAAGGGAACACAATGAGAAAGGGAACACAATGAGAAAGGGAATACAAGGAGAAAGGGAACACAATGAGAAAGGGAACACAATGAGAAAGGGAACACAATGAGAAAGGGAATACAAGGAGAAAGGGAACACAATGAGAAAGGGAACACAAAGTGAAAGGGAATACAACGAGAAAGGGAATACAATGAGATAGGGAACACAATGAGAAAGGGAATACAATGAAAAATGGAATACAAAGGGAAAGGGAACACAATGAGAAGGGGAGCACAATGAGAAAGGGAACACAATGAGAAAGGGAATACAAAGAGAAAGGGAACACAATGAGAAAGGGAATAGAAAGAAAAAGGGAATACAATGAGAAAGGGAACACAGTGAGAAAGGGAATACAATGAGAAAGGGAACACAATGAGAAAGGGAACACAATGAGGAAGGGAATACAATGAGAAAGGGAACAAAATGAGAAAGGAATACAATGAGGAAGGGAACACAATGAGAAAGGGAACACAGTGAGAAAGCGAACACAATGAGAAAGGCAATACAATGAGAAAGGGAACACAATGAGAATGGGAATACAATGAGAAGGGGAATACAATGAGAAAGCGAACACAGTGAGAAAGCGAACACAATGAGAAAAGGAATACAATGAGAAATAGAGCACAATGAGAAAGGGAACACAATGAGAAAGGGAACACAATGAGAAAGGGAACTCAATGAGAAATGGAGCACAATGAGAAAGGGAACACAATGAGAAAGGGAACACAATCAGAAAGGGAACACAATGAGAAAGGGAACACAATGAGAAAGGGAAGACAATGAGAAAGCGAACACAATGAGAAAGGGAACACAATGAGAAATGGAGCACAATAAGAAAGGGAACACAATGAGAAAGGGAACACAATGAGAAAGGGAACACAATGAGAAAGCGAACACAATGAGAAATGGAACACAATGAGAAAGGGAACACAATGGGAAAGGGAACACAATGAGAAAGGGAACACAATGAGAAAGGGAACACAATGAGAAAGGGAATACAATGAGAAAGGGAATACAATGAGAAAGGGAACACCATGAGAAAGGGAACACAATGAGAAAGGGAAAACAATGAGAAAGCGAACACAGTGAGAAAGGGGATACAAGGAGAAAGGGAATACAATGAGAAAGCGAACACAGTGAGAAAGGGAACACAATGAGAAAGGGAACACAATGAGAAAGGGATTACAATGAGAAAGGGAACACAATGAGAAAGGGAACTAAATGAGAAAGGGAACACAATGAGAAAGGGTACACAATGAGAAATGGAGCACAATGAGAAAGGGAACACAATGAGAAAGGGAACACAATAAGAAAGGGAATACAATGAGAAAGGGAATACAATGAGAAAGGGAATACAATGAGAAAGGGAACACAATGAGAAAGGGAACACAATGAGAAAGCGAACACAATGAGAAAGTGAATACAATGAGAAAGGGAGCACAATGAGAAAGGGAACACAATGAGAATGGGAACACAATGAGAAAGGGAATACAACGAGAAAGGTAATACAGTGAGAAAGGGAACACAATGAGAAAGGGAATACAATGAGAAAGTGAATACAAAGGGAAAGGGAACTCAATGAGAAAGGTAACACAATGAGAAAGGGAACACCATGAGAAAGGGAATACAATGAGAAAGTGAACACAATGAGAAAGGGAATACAAAGAGAAAGGGAATACAATGAGAAGGGGAACACAGTGAGAAAGGGAACACAATGAGAAAGGGAACACAATGAGAAAGGGAACACAATGAGAAAGGGAAAACAATGAGAAAGCGAACACAATGAGAAAGTGAACACAATGAGAAAGGGAACACAATGAGAAAGGGAACACAATGAGAAATGGAATACAATGAGAAAGGGAACACAATGAGAAAGGGAACACAATGATAAAGGGAACACAATGAGGAAGGGACAGAATGAGAAAGGGAATACAATGAGAAAGGGAACACAATGAGAAAGGGAACACAATCAGAAAGCAAACACAATGAGCAAGGGAACACAATGAGAAAGGCAATACAATGAGAAAGGGAACACAATGAGAAAGGGAACACAATGAGAAAGGGAATACAATAAGAAAGGGAACACAATGAGAAAGGGAACAAAATGAGAAAGGGAACATAATGAGAAAGGGAACACAATGAGAAAGGGAATACAATGAGAAAGGGAACACAAGGAGAAAGCAAACACAGTGAGAAAGGGAACACAACGAGAAAGGGAACACAATGAGAAATGGAGCACAATGAGAAAGGTAACACAATGAGAAAGGGAACACAATGAGAAAGGGAAAACAATGAGAAAGGGAACACAATGAGAATGGGAACACAATGAGAAAGGGAACACAATGAGAATGGGAACACAATGAGAAATGGAGCACAATGAGAAAGGTAACACAATGAGAAAGGGAACACAATGAGAAAGGGAAAACAATGAGAAAGGGAACACAATGAGAAAGGGAACACAATGAGAAAGGGAACACAATGAGAAAGGGATCACAAAGAGAAAGGGAATACAACGAGAAAGGGAACACAACGAGAAAGAGAACACAATGAGAAAGGGAACAAAATGAGAAAGGGAACTCAATGAGAAAGGGAATACAATGAGAAAGGGAACACAATGAGAAAAGAAACACAATGAGAAAGGGAACACAATGAGAAAGGGAACACAATGAGAAAGGAAACACAAAAAGAAAGGGAACACAATGAGAAAGGGAATACAATGAGAAAGAGAACACAATGAGAATGGGAATACAATGAGAAAGGGACACAATGTGAAAGAGAATACAATGAGAAAGGGAATACAATGAGAAAGGGAACACAATGAGAAAGGGAATACAATGAGAAAGGGACACAATGAGAAAGGGAATACAATGAGAAAGGGAACACAATGACAAAGGGAACACAATGAGAAAGGGAACACAATGAGAAAGGGAACATAATGCGAAAGGGAATACAATGAGAAAGGGAACACAATGAGAAAGGCAACACAATGAGAAAGGGAACACAATGAGAAAGGGAATACAATGAGAAAGGGAACACAATGAGAAAAGAAATACAAAGAGAAAGGGAACACAATGAGAAAGGGAACACAATGAGAAAGGGAATACAAGGAGAAAGGGAACACAATGGGAAAGGGAACACAATGAGAAAGGGAAAACAATGAGAAAGGGAACACAATGAGAAAGGGAACACAATGAGAAAGGGAACACAATGAGAAAGGGATCACAAAGAGAAAGGGAATACAACGAGAAAGGGAAAACAACGAGAAAGAGAACACAATGAGAAAGGGAACAAAATGAGAAAGGGAACACAATGAGAAAGGGAATACAATGAGAAAGGGAACACAATGAGAAAAGAAACACAATGAGAAAGGGAACACAATGAGAAAGGGAACACAATGAGAAAGGAAACACAAAATGAAAGGGAACACAATGAGAAAGGGAATACAATGAGAAAGAGAACACAATGAGAATGGGAATACAATGAGAAAGGGACACAATGAGAAAGGGAATACAATGAGAAAGGGAATACAATGAGAAGGGGAACACAATGAGAAAGGGAATACAATGAGAAAGGGACACAATGAGAAAGGGAATACAATGAGAAAGGGAACACAATGAGAAAGGGAACACAATGAGAAAGGGAACACAATGAGAAAGGGAACACAATGAGAAAGGGAACACAATGCGAAAGGGAATACAATGAGAAAGGGAACACAATGAGAAAGGCAACACAATGAGAAAGGGAACACAATGAGAAAGGGAATACAATGAGAAAGGGAACACAATGAGAAAAGAAATACAAAGAGAAAGGGAACACAATGAGAAAGGGAACACAATGAGAAAGGGAATACAAGGAGAAAGGGAACACAATGGGAAAGCGAACACAGTGAGAAAGGGAACACAATGAGAAAGGGAACACAATGAGAAAGGGAACACAATGAGAAAGGGAACACAATGAGAAAGGGAACACAATGAGAAAGCGAACACAGTGAGAAAGGGAATACAATGAGAAAGCGAACACAATGAGAAAGGGAATACAATGAGAAAGGGAATACAATGAGAAAGGGAATGCAATGAGAAATGGAACACAATGAGAAAGCGAACACAATGAGAAAGGGAACACAATGAGAAAGGGATCACAATGAGAAAGGGAACACAATGAGATTGGGAACACAATGAGAAAGGGAACACAATGAGAAAGGGAGCACAATGAGAAAGAGAACACAATGAGAAAGGGAACACAATGAGAAAGGGAATACAAGGAGAAAGGGATTACAAAGAGAAAGGGAACACAATGAGGAAGGGAATACAATGAGAAAGGGAATACAATGAGAAAGGGAACACAATGAGAAAGGGAGCACAATGAGAAAGAGAACACAATGTGAAAGGGAACACAATGTCAAAGGGAACACAATGAGAAAGGGATTACAAAGAGAAAGGGAACACAATGAGAAAGGGAATACAATGAGAAAGGGAACACAATGGGAAAGGGAACACAATGAGAAAGGGAAAACAATGAGAAAGGGAATACAATGATAAAGGGAATACAATGAGAAAGGGAACACAATGAGAAAGGGAATACAATGAGCAAGGGAATACAATGGGAAAGGGAACACAATGAGAAAGGGAAAACAATGAGAAAGGGAACACAATGAGAAAGGGAATACAATGAGAAAGGGAATACAATGAGAAAGGGAATACAAAGAGAAAGGGAATACAATGAGGAAGTAAACACAGTGAGAAAGTGAATACAATGAGAACGGGAACACAATGAGAAAGGGAACACAATGAGAAAGGGAATACAATGAGAAAGGGAACACAATGAGAAAGGGACTACAATGAGAAAGGGAACACAATGAGAAAGGGAACACAATGAGAAAGGGAACACAATGAGAAAGGGAACACAATGAGAAAGGGAATACAATGAGAAAGGGAATACAATGAGAAAGGGAATACAATGAGAAAGGGAACTCAAAGAGAAAGGAAACACAATGAGAAAGGGAACACAATGAGAAAGGGAACACAATGAGAAAGGGAACACAATGAGAAAGGGAAAACAATGAGAAAGCGAACACAATGAGAAAGCGAACACAATGATAAAGGGAACACAATGAGAAAGGGAACACAATGAGAAATGGAATACAATGAGAAAAGGAACACAATGAGAAAGGGAACACAATGATAAAGGGAACACAATGAGAAAGGGACAGAATGAGAAAGGGAATACAATGAGAAAGGGAACACAATGAGAAAGGGAACACAATCAGAAAGCAAACACAATGAGAAAGGGAACACAATGAGAAAGGCAATACAATGAGAAAGGGAACACAATGAGAAAGGGAACACAATGAGAAAGGGAATACAATAAGAAAGGGAACACAATGAGAAAGGGAACACAATGAGAAAGGGAACATAATGAGAAAGGGAACACAATGAGAAAGGGAACACAATGAGAAAGGGAACACAATGAGAAAGGGAACACAATGAGAAAGGGAACACAATGAGAAAGGGAACACAATGCGAAAGGGAATACAATGAGAAAGGGAACACAATGAGAAAGGCAACACAATGAGAAAGGGAACACAATGAGAAAGGGAATACAATGAGAAAGGGAACACAATGAGAAAAGAAATACAAAGAGAAAGGGAACACAATGAGAAAGGGAACACAATGAGAAAGGGAATACAAGGAGAAAGGGAACACAATGGGAAAGCGAACACAGTGAGAAAGGGAACACAATGAGAAAGGGAACACAATGAGAAAGGGAACACAATGAGAAAGGGAACACAATGAGAAAGGGAACACAATGAGAAAGGGATCACAATGAGAAAGGGAACACAATGAGATTGGGAACACAATGAGAAAGGGAACACAATGAGAAAGGGAGCACAATGAGAAAGAGAACACAATGAGAAAGGGAACACAATGAGAAAGGGAATACAAGGAGAAAGGGATTACAAAGAGAAAGGGAACACAATGAGAAAGGGAATACAATGAGAAAGGGAATACAATGAGAAAGGGAACACAATGAGAAAGGGAGCACAATGAGAAAGAGAACACAATGTGAAAGGGAACACAATGTCAAAGGGAACACAATGAGAAAGGGATTACAAAGAGAAAGGGAACACAATGAGAAAGGGAATACAATGAGAAAGGGAACACAATGGGAAAGGGAACACAATGAGAAAGGGAAAACAATGAGAAAGGGAATACAATGATAAAGGGAATACAATGAGAAAGGGAACACAATGAGAAAGGGAATACAATGAGCAAGGGAATACAATGGGAAAGGGAACACAATGAGAAAGGGAAAACAATGAGAAAGGGAACACAATGAGAAAGGGAATACAATGAGAAAGGGAATACAATGAGAAAGGGAATACAAAGAGAAAGGGAATACAATGAGGAAGTAAACACAGTGAGAAAGTGAATACAATGAGAACGGGAACACAATGAGAAAGGGAACACAATGAGAAAGGGAATACAATGAGAAAGGGAACACAATGAGAAAGGGACTACAATGAGAAAGGGAACACAATGAGAAAGGGAACACAATGAGAAAGGGAACACAATGAGAAAGGGAATACAATGAGAAAGGGAATACAATGAGAAAGGGAATACAATGAGAAAGGGAACTCAAAGAGAAAGGAAACACAATGAGAAAGGGAACACAATGAGAAAGGGAACACAATGAGAAAGGGAACACAATGAGAAAGGGAAAACAATGAGAAAGCGAACACAATGAGAAAGCGAACACAATGATAAAGGGAACACAATGAGAAAGGGAACACAATGAGAAATGGAATACAATGAGAAAAGGAACACAATGAGAAAGGGAACACAATGATAAAGGGAACACAATGAGAAAGGGACAGAATGACAAAGGGAATACAATGAGAAAGGGAACACAATGAGAAAGGGAACACAATCAGAAAGCAAACACAATGAGAAAGGGAACACAATGAGAAAGGCAATACAATGAGAAAGGGAACACAATGAGAAAGGGAACACAATGAGAAAGGGAATACAATAAGAAAGGGAACACAATGAGAAAGGGAACACAATGAGAAAGGGAACATAATGAGAAAGGGAACACAATGAGAAAGGGAATACAATGAGAAAGGGAACACAAGGAGAAAGCAAACACAATGAGAAAGGGAACACAATGAGAAAGGGAACACAATGAGAAAGTGAAAACAATGAGAAAGGGAACACAATGAGAATGGGAACACAATGAGAAAGGGAACACAATGAGAATGGGAACACAATGAGAAATGGAGCACAATGAGAAAGGTAACACAATGAGAAAGGGAACACAATGAGAAAGGGAAAACAATGAGAAAGGGAACACAATGAGAAAGGGAACACAATGAGAAAGGGAACACAATGAGAAAGGGATCACAAAGAGAAAGGGAATACAACGAGAAAGGGAACACAACGAGAAAGAGAACACAATGAGAAAGGGAACAAAATGAGAAAGGGAACACAATGAGAAAGGGAATACAATGAGAAAGGGAACACAATGAGAAAAGAAACACAATGAGAAAGGGAACACAATGAGAAAGGGAACACAATGAGAAAGGAAACACAAAAAGGAAGGGAACACAATGAGAAAGGGAATACAATGAGAAAGAGAACACAATGAGAATGGGAATACAATGAGAAAGGGACACAATGAGAAAGGGAATACAATGAGAAAGGGAATACAATGAGAAAGGGAACACAATGAGAAAGGGAATACAATGAGAAAGGGACACAATGAGAAAGGGAATACAATGAGAAAGGGAACACAATGAGAAAGGGAACAAAATGAGAAAGGGAACACAATGAGAAAGGGAACACAATGAGAAAGGGAACACAAATGAGAAAGGGAATACAATGAGAAAGAGAACACAATGAGAATGGGAATACAATGAGAAAGGGACACAATGAGAAAGGGAATACAATGAGAAAGGGAATACAATGAGAAAGGGAACACAATGAGAAAGGGAATACAATGAGAAAGGGACACAATGAGAAAGGGAATACAATGAGAAAGGGAACACAATGAGAAAGGGAACACAATGAGAAAGGGAACACAATGAGAAAGGGAACACAATGAGAAAGGGAACACAATGCGAAAGGGAATACAATGAGAAAGGGAACACAATGAGAAAGGCAACACAATGAGAAAGGGAACACAATGAGAAAGGGAATACAATGAGAAAGGGAACACAATGAGAAAAGAAATACAAAGAGAAAGGGAACACAATGAGAAAGGGAACACAATGAGAAAGGGAATACAAGGAGAAAGGGAACACAATGGGAAAGCGAACACAGTGAGAAAGGGAACACAATGAGAAAGGGAACACAATGAGAAAGGGAACACAATGAGAAAGGGAACACAATGAGAAAGGGAACACAATGAGAAAGCGAACACAGTGAGAAAGGGAATACAATGAGAAAGCGAACACAATGAGAAAGGGAATACAATGAGAAAGGGAATACAATGAGAAAGGGAATGCAATGAGAAATGGAACACAATGAGAAAGCGAACACAATGAGAAAGGGAACACAATGAGAAAGGGATCACAATGAGAAAGGGAACACAATGAGAAAGGGAACACAATGAGAAAGGGAACACAATGAGAAAGGGAGCACAATGAGAAAGAGAACACAATGAGAAAGGGAACACAATGAGAAAGGGAATACAAGGAGAAAGGGATTACAAAGAGAAAGGGAACACAATGAGAAAGGGAATACAATGAGAAAGGGAATACAATGAGAAAGGGAACACAATGAGAAAGGGAGCACAATGAGAAAGGGAATACAATGAGAAAGGGAACACAATGGGAAAGGGAACACAATGAGAAAGGGAAAACAATGAGAATGGGAATACAATGATAAAGGGAATACAATGAGAAAGGGAACACAATGAGAAAGGGAATACAATGAGCAAGGGAATACAATGGGAAAGGGAACACAATGAGAAAGGGAAAACAATGAGAAAGGGAACACAATGAGAAAGGGAATACAATGAGAAAGGGAATACAATGAGAAAGGGAATACAAAGAGAAAGGGAATACAATGAGAAAGGGAACACAATGAGAAAGGGAACACAATGAGAAAGGGAAAACAATGAGAAAGGGAACACAATGAGAATGGGAACACAATGAGAAAGGGAACACAATGAGAATGGGAACACAATGAGAAATGGAGCACAATGAGAAAGGTAACACAATGAGAAAGGGAACACAATGAGAAAGGGAAAACAATGAGAAAGGGAACACAATGAGAAAGGGAACACAATGAGAAAGGGAACACAATGAGAAAGGGATCACAAAGAGAAAGGGAATACAACGAGAAAGGGAACACAACGAGAAAGAGAACACAATGAGAAAGGGAACAAAATGAGAAAGGGAACACAATGAGAAAGGGAATACAATGAGAAAGGGAACACAATGAGAAAAGAAACACAATGAGAAAGGGAACACAATGAGAAAGGGAACACAATGAGAAAGGAAACACAAAAAGAAAGGGAACACAATGAGAAAGGGAATACAATGAGAAAGAGAACACAATGAGAATGGGAATACAATGAGAAAGGGACACAATGAGAAAGGGAATACAATGAGAAAGGGAATACAATGAGAAAGGGAACACAATGAGAAAGGGAATACAATGAGAAAGGGACACAATGAGAAAGGGAATACAATGAGAAAGGGAACACAATGAGAAAGGGAACAAAATGAGAAAGGGAACAGAATGAGAAAGGGAACAGAATGAGAAAGGGAACACAATGAGAAAGGGAATACAATGAGAAAGAGAACACAATGAGAATGGGAATACAATGAGAAAGGGACACAATGAGAAAGGGAATACAATGAGAAAGGGAATACAATGAGAAAGGGAACACAATGAGAAAGGGAATACAATGAGAAAGGGGCACAATGAGAAAGGGAATACAATGAGAAAGGGAACACAATGAGAAAGGAAACACAATGAGAAAGGGAACACAATGAGAAAGGGAACACAATGAGAAAGGGAACACAATGCGAAAGGGAATACAATGAGAAAGGGAACACAATGAGAAAGGCAACACAATGAGAAAGGGAACACAATGAGAAAGGGAATACAATGAGAAAGGGAACACAATGAGAAAAGAAATACAAAGAGAAAGGGAACACAATGAGAAAGGGAACACAATGAGAAAGGGAATACAAGGAGAAAGGGAACACAATGGGAAAGCGAACACAGTGAGAAAGGGAACACAATGAGAAAGGGAACACAATGAGAAAGGGAACACAATGAGAAAGGGAACACAATGAGAAAGGGAACACAATGAGAAAGCGAACACAGTGAGAAAGGGAATACAATGAGAAAGCGAACACAATGAGAAAGGGAATACAATGAGAAAGGGAATACAATGAGAAAGGGAATGCAATGAGAAATGGAACACAATGAGAAAGCGAACACAATGAGAAAGGGAACACAATGAGAAAGGGATCACAATGAGAAAGGGAACACAATGAGAAAGGGAACACAATGAGAAAGGGAACACAATGAGAAAGGGAGCACAATGAGAAAGAGAACACAATGAGAAAGGGAACACAATGAGAAAGGGAATACAAGGAGAAAGGGATTACAAAGAGAAAGGGAACACAATGAGAAAGGGAATACAATGAGAAAGGGAATACAATGAGAAAGGGAATACAATGAGAAAGGGAACACAATGGGAAAGGGAACACAATGAGAAAGGGAAAACAATGAGAAAGGGAATACAATGATAAAGGGAATACAATGAGAAAGGGAACACAATGAGAAAGGGAATACAATGAGCAAGGGAATACAATGGGAAAGGGAACACAATGAGAAAGGGAAAACAATGAGAAAGGGAACACAATGAGAAAGGGAATACAATGAGAAAGGGAATACAACGAGAAAGGGAATACAAAGAGAAAGGGAATACAATGAGGAAGTAAACACAGTGAGAAAGTGAATACAATGAGAACGGGAACACAATGAGAAAGGGAACACAATGAGAAAGGGAATACAATGAGAAAGGGAACACAATGAGAAAGGGACTACAATGAGAAAGGGAACACAATGAGAAAGGGAACACAATGAGAAAGGGAACACAATGAGAAAGGGAATACAATGAGAAAGGGAATACAATGAGAAAGGGAATACAATGAGAAAGGGAACTCAAAGAGAAAGGAAACACAATGAGAAAGGGAACACAATGAGAAAGGGAACACAATGAGAAAGGGAACACAATGAGAAAGGGAAAACAATGAGAAAGCGAACACAATGAGAAAGCGAACACAATGAGAAAGGGAACACAATGAGAAAGGGAACACAATGAGAAAGGGAAAACAATGAGAAAGGGAATACAATGATAAAGGGAATACAATGAGAAAGGGAACACAATGAGAAAGGGAATACAATGAGCAAGGGAATACAATGGGAAAGGGAACACAATGAGAAAGGGAAAACAATGAGAAAGGGAACACAATGAGAAAGGGAATACAATGAGAAAGGGAATACAATGAGAAAGGGAATACAAAGAGAAAGGGCATACAATGAGGAAGTAAACACAGTGAGAAAGTGAATACAATGAGAACGGGAACACAATGAGAAAGGGAACACAATGAGAAAGGGAATACAATGAGAAAGGGAACACAATGAGAAAGGGACTACAATGAGAAAGGGAACACAATGAGAAAGGGAACACAATGAGAAAGGGAACACAATGAGAAAGGGAATACAATGAGAAAGGGAATACAATGAGAAAGGGAATACAATGAGAAAGGGAACTCAAAGAGAAAGGAAACACAATGAGAAAGGGAACACAATGAGAAAGGGAACACAATGAGAAAGGGAACACAATGAGAAAGGGAAAACAATGAGAAAGCGAACACAATGAGAAAGCGAACACAATGAGAAAGGGAACACAATGAGAAAGGGAACACAATGAGAAATGGAATACAATGAGAAAGGGAACACAATGAGAAAGGGAACACAATGATAAAGGGAACACAATGAGAAAGGGACAGAATGAGAAAGGGAATACAATGAGAAAGGGAACACAATGAGAAAGGGAACACAATCAGAAAGCAAACACAATGAGAAAGGGAACACAATGAGAAAGGCAATACAATGAGAAAGGGAACACAATGAGAAAGGGAACAATGAGAAAGGGAATACAATAAGAAAGGGAACACAATGAGAAAGGGAACACAATGAGAAAGGGAACACAATGAGAAAGGGAATACAATGAGAAAGGGAACACAAGGAGAAAGCAAACACAATGAGAAAGGGAACACAATGAGAAAGGGAACACAATGAGAAAGGGAAAACAATGAGAAAGGGAACACAATGAGAATGGGAACACAATGAGAAAGGGAACTCAATGAGAATGGGAACACAATGAGAAATGGAGCACAATGAGAAAGGTAACACAATGAGAAAGGGAACACAATGAGAAAGGGAAACCAATGAGAAAGGGAACACAATGAGAAAGGGAACACAATGAGAAAGGGAACACAATGAGAAAGGGATCACAAAGAGAAAGGGAATACAACGAGAAAGGGAACACAACGAGAAAGAGAACACAATGAGAAAGGGAACAAAATGAGAAAGGGATCACAATGAGAAAGAGAATACAATGAGAAAGGGAACACAATGAGAAAAGAAACACAATGAGAAAGGGAACACAATGAGAAAGGGAACACAATGAGAAAGGAAACACAAAAAGAAAGGGAACACAATGAGAAAGGGAATACAATGAGAAAGGGAACACAATGAGAAAGGGAACAAAATGAGAAAGGGAACACAATGAGAAAGGGAACACAATGAGAAAGGGAACACAATGCGAAAGGGAATACAATGAGAAAGGGAACACAATGAGAAAGGCAACACAATGAGAAAGGGAACACAATGAGAAAGGGAATACAATGAGAAAGGGAACACAATGAGAAAAGAAATACAAAGAGAAAGGGAAGACAATGAGAAAGGGAACACAATGAGAAAGGGAATACAAGGAGAAAGTGAACACAATGGGAAAGCGAACACAGTGAGAAAGGGAACACAATGAGAAAGGGAACACAATGAGAAAGGGAACACAATGAGAAAGGGAACACAATGAGAAAGGGAACACAATGAGAAAGCGAACACAGTGAGAAAGGGAATACAAGGAGAAAGGGATTACAAAGAGAAAGGGAACACAATGAGAAAGGGAATACAATGAGAAAGGGAATACAATGAGAAAGGGAACACAATGAGAAAGGGAGCACAATGAGAAACGGAACACAATGAGAAAGTGAACACAATGAGAAAGGGAGCACAATGAGAAAGAGAACACAATGAGAAAGGGAACACAATGAGAAAGGGAATACAAGGAGAAAGGGATTACAAAGAGAAAGGGAACACAATGAGAAAGGGAATACAATGAGAAAGGGAATACAATGAGAAAGGGAACACAATGAGAAAGGGAGCACAATGAGAAAGAGAACACAATGAGAAAGGGAACACAATGGGAAAGGGAACACAATGAGAAAGGGAAAACAATGAGAAAGGGAATACAATGATAAAGGGAATACAATGAGAAAGGGAACACAATGAGAAAGGGAATACAATGAGCAAGGGAATACAATGGGAAAGGGAACACAATGAGAAAGGGAAAACAATGAGAAAGGGAACACAATGAGAAAGGGAATACAATGAGAAAGGGAATACAATGAGAAAGGGAATACAAAGAGAAAGGGAATACAATGAGGAAGTAAACACAGTGAGAAAGTGAATACAATGAGAACGGGAACACAATGCGAAAGGGAACACAATGAGAAAGGGAATACAATGAGAAAGGGAACACAATGAGAAAGGGACTACAATGAGAAAGGGAACACAATGAGAAAGGGAACACAATGAGAAAGGGAACAAAATGAGAAAGGGAATACAATGAGAAAGGGAATACAATGAGAAAGGGAACACAATGAGAAAGGGAACTCAAAGAGAAAGGAAACACAATGAGAAAGGGAACACAATGAGAAAGGGAACACAATGAGAAAGGGAACACAATGAGAAAGGGAAAACAATGAGAAAGCGAACACAATGAGAAAGGGAACACAATGAGAAATGGAATACAATGAGAAAGGGAACACAATGAGAAAGGGAACACAATGATAAAGGGAACACAATGAGAAAGGGACAGAATGAGAAAGGGAATACAATGAGAAAGGGAACACAATGAGAAAGGGAACACAATCAGAAAGCAAACACAATGAGAAAGGGAACACAATGAGAAAGGCAATACAATGAGAAAGGGAACACAATGAGAAAGGGAACACAATGAGAAAGGGAACACAATGAGAAAGGGAACATAATGAGAAAGGGAACACAATGAGAAAGGGAATACAATGAGAAAGGGAACACAAGGAGAAAGCAAACACAATGAGAAAGGGAACACAATGAGAAAGGGAACACAATGAGAAAGGGAAAACAATGAGAAAGGGAACACAATGAGAATGGGAACACAATGAGAAAGGGAACACAATGAGAATGGGAACACAATGAGAAATGGAGCACAATAAGAAAGGTAACACAATGAGAAAGGGAACACAATGAGAAAGGGAAAACAATGAGAAAGGGAACACAATGAGAAAGGGAACACAATGAGAAAGGGAACACAATGAGAAAGGGTCACAAAGAGAAAGGGAATACAACGAGAAAGGGAACACAACGAGAAAGAGAACACAATGAGAAAGGGAACAAAATGAGAAAGGGAACACAATGAGAAAGGGAATACAATGAGAAAGGGAACACAATGAGAAAAGAAACACAATGAGAAAGGGAACACAATGAGAAAGGGAACACAATGAGAAAGGAAACACAAAAAGAAAGGGAACACAATGAGAAAGGGAATACAATGAGAAAGAGAACACAATGAGAATGGGAATACAATGAGAAAGGGACACAATGAGAAAGGGAATACAATGAGAAAGGGAATACAATGAGAAAGGGAACACAATGAGAAAGGGAATACAATGAGAAAGGGACACAATGAGAAAGGGAATACAATGAGAAAGGGAACACAATGAGAAAGGGAACACAATGAGAAAGGGAACACAATGAGAAAGGGAACACAATGAGAAAGGGAACACAATGCGAAAGGGAATACAATGAGAAAGGGAACACAATGAGAAAGGCAACACAATGAGAAAGGGAACACAATGAGAAAGGGAATACAATGAGAAAGGGAACACAATGAGAAAAGAAATACAAAGAGAAAGGGAACACAATGAGAAAGGGAACACAATGAGGAAGGGAATACAAGGAGAAAGGGAACACAATGGGAAAGCGAACACAGTGAGAAAGGAAACACAATGAGAAAGGGAACACAATGAGAAAGGGAACACAATGAGAAAGGGAACACAATGAGAAAGCGAACACAGTGAGAAAGGGAATACAATGAGAAAGCGAACACAATGAGAAAGGGAATACAATGAGAAAGGGAATACAATGAGAAAGGGAACGCAATGAGAAATGGAACACAATGAGAAAGCGAACACAATGAGAAAGGGAACACAATGAGAAAGGGATCACAATGAGAAAGGGAACACAATGAGAAAGGGAACACAATGAGAAAGGGAACACAATGAGAAAGGGAGCACAATGAGAAAGAGAACACAATGAGAAAGGGAACACAATGAGAAAGGGAATACAAGGAGAAAGGGAACACAATGGGAAAGCGAACACAGTGAGAAAGGGAACACAATGAGAAAGGGAACACAATGAGAAAGGGAACACAATGAGAAAGGGAACACAATGAGAAAGGGAACACAATGAGAAAGCGAACACAGTGAGAAAGGGAATACAAGGAGAAAGGGATTACAAAGAGAAAGGGAACACAATGAGAAAGGGAATACAATGAGAAAGGGAATACAATGAGAAAGGGAACACAATGAGAAAGGGAGCACAATGAGAAAGGGAACACAATGAGAAAGGGAACACAATGAGAAAGGGAGCACAATGAGAAAGAGAACACAATGAGAAAGGGAACACAATGGGAAAGGGAACACAATGAGAAAGGGAAAACAATGAGAAAGGGATCACAAAGAGAAAGGGAATACAACGAGAAAGGGAACACAACGAGAAAGAGAACACAATGAGAAAGGGAACAAAATGAGAAAGGGATCACAATGAGAAAGAGAATACAATGAGAAAGGGAACACAATGAGAAAAGAAACACAATGAGAAAGGGAACACAATGAGAAAGGGAACACAATGAGAAAGGAAACACAAAAAGAAAGGGAACACAATGAGAAAGGGAATACAATGAGAAAGAGAACACAATGAGAATGGGAATACAATGAGAAAGGGACACAATGAGAAAGGGAATACAATGAGAAAGGGAATACAATGAGAAAGGGAACACAATGAGAAAGGGAATACAATGAGAAAGGGACACAATGAGAAAGGGAATACAATGAGAAAGGGAACACAATGAGAAAGGGAACAAAATGAGAAAGGGAGCACAATGAGAAAGGGAACACAATGAGAAAGGGAACACAATGCGAAAGGGAATACAATGAGAAAGGGAACACAATGAGAAAGGCAACACAATGAGAAAGGGAACACAATGAGAAAGGGAACACAATGAGAAAGGGAACACAATGATAAAGGGAACACAATGAGAAAGGGACAGAATGAGAAAGGGAATACAATGAGAAAGGGAACACAATGAGAAAGGGAACACAATCAGAAAGCAAACACAATGAGAAAGGGAACACAATGAGAAAGGCAATACAATGAGAAAGGGAACACAATGAGAAAGGGAACACAATGAGAAAGGGAACACAATGAGAAAGGGAACATAATGAGAAAGGGAACACAATGAGAAAGGGAATACAATGAGAAAGGGAACACAAGGAGAAAGCAAACACAATGAGAAAGGGAACACAATGAGAAAGGGAACACAATGAGAAAGGGAAAACAATGAGAAAGGGAACACAATGAGAATGGGAACACAATGAGAAAGGGAACACAATGAGAATGGGAACACAATGAGAAATGGAGCACAATAAGAAAGGTAACACAATGAGAAAGGGAACACAATGAGAAAGGGAAAACAATGAGAAAGGGAACACAATGAGAAAGGGAACACAATGAGAAAGGGAACACAATGAGAAAGGGTCACAAAGAGAAAGGGAATACAACGAGAAAGGGAACACAACGAGAAAGAGAACACAATGAGAAAGGGAACAAAATGAGAAAGGGAACACAATGAGAAAGGGAATACAATGAGAAAGGGAACACAATGAGAAAAGAAACACAATGAGAAAGGGAACACAATGAGAAAGGGAACACAATGAGAAAGGAAACACAAAAAGAAAGGGAACACAATGAGAAAGGGAATACAATGAGAAAGAGAACACAATGAGAATGGGAATACAATGAGAAAGGGACACAATGAGAAAGGGAATACAATGAGAAAGGGAATACAATGAGAAAGGGAACACAATGAGAAAGGGAATACAATGAGAAAGGGACACAATGAGAAAGGGAATACAATGAGAAAGGGAACACAATGAGAAAGGGAACACAATGAGAAAGGGAACACAATGAGAAAGGGAACACAATGAGAAAGGGAACACAATGCGAAAGGGAATACAATGAGAAAGGGAACACAATGAGAAAGGCAACACAATGAGAAAGGGAACACAATGAGAAAGGGAATACAATGAGAAAGGGAACACAATGAGAAAAGAAATACAAAGAGAAAGGGAACACAATGAGAAAGGGAACACAATGAGGAAGGGAATACAAGGAGAAAGGGAACACAATGGGAAAGCGAACACAGTGAGAAAGGAAACACAATGAGAAAGGGAACACAATGAGAAAGGGAACACAATGAGAAAGGGAACACAATGAGAAAGCGAACACAGTGAGAAAGGGAATACAATGAGAAAGCGAACACAATGAGAAAGGGAATACAATGAGAAAGGGAATACAATGAGAAAGGGAACGCAATGAGAAATGGAACACAATGAGAAAGCGAACACAATGAGAAAGGGAACACAATGAGAAAGGGATCACAATGAGAAAGGGAACACAATGAGAAAGGGAACACAATGAGAAAGGGAACACAATGAGAAAGGGAGCACAATGAGAAAGAGAACACAATGAGAAAGGGAACACAATGAGAAAGGGAATACAAGGAGAAAGGGAACACAATGGGAAAGCGAACACAGTGAGAAAGGGAACACAATGAGAAAGGGAACACAATGAGAAAGGGAACACAATGAGAAAGGGAACACAATGAGAAAGGGAACACAATGAGAAAGCGAACACAGTGAGAAAGGGAATACAAGGAGAAAGGGATTACAAAGAGAAAGGGAACACAATGAGAAAGGGAATACAATGAGAAAGGGAATACAATGAGAAAGGGAACACAATGAGAAAGGGAGCACAATGAGAAAGGGAACACAATGAGAAAGGGAACACAATGAGAAAGGGAGCACAATGAGAAAGAGAACACAATGAGAAAGGGAACACAATGAGAAAGGGAATACAAGGAGAAAGGGATTACAAAGAGAAAGTGAACACAATGAGAAAGGGAATACAATGAGAAAGGGAATACAATGAGAAAGGGAACACAATGAGAAAGGGAGCACAATGAGAAAGAGAACACAATGAGAAAGGGAACACAATGGGAAAGGGAACACAATGAGAAAGGGAAAACAATGAGAAAGGGATCACAAAGAGAAAGGGAATACAACGAGAAAGGGAACACAACGAGAAAGAGAACACAATGAGAAAGGGAACAAAATGAGAAAGGGATCACAATGAGAAAGAGAATACAATGAGAAAGGGAACACAATGAGAAAAGAAACACAATGAGAAAGGGAACACAATGAGAAAGGGAACACAATGAGAAAGGAAACACAAAAAGAAAGGGAACACAATGAGAAAGGGAATACAATGAGAAAGAGAACACAATGAGAATGGGAATACAATGAGAAAGGGACACAATGAGAAAGGGAATACAATGAGAAAGGGAATACAATGAGAAAGGGAACACAATGAGAAAGGGAATACAATGAGAAAGGGACACAATGAGAAAGGGAATACAATGAGAAAGGGAACACAATGAGAAAGGGAACAAAATGAGAAAGGGAGCACAATGAGAAAGGGAACACAATGAGAAAGGGAACACAATGCGAAAGGGAATACAATGAGAAAGGGAACACAATGAGAAAGGCAACACAATGAGAAAGGGAACACAATGAGAAAGGGAATACAATGAGAAAGGGAACACAATGAGAAAAGAAATACAAAGAGAAAGGGAAGACAATGAGAAAGGGAACACAATGAGAAAGGGAATACAAGGAGAAAGTGAACACAATGGGAAAGCGAACACAGTGAGAAAGGGAACACAATGAGAAAGGGAACACAATGAGAAAGGGAACACAATGAGAAAGGGAACACAATGAGAAAGGGAACACAATGAGAAAGCGAACACAGTGAGAAAGGGAATACAAGGAGAAAGGGATTACAAAGAGAAAGGGAACACAATGAGAAAGGGAATACAATGAGAAAGGGAATACAATGAGAAAGGGAACACAATGAGAAAGGGAGCACAATGAGAAAGGGAACACAATGAGAAAGTGAACACAATGAGAAAGGGAGCACAATGAGAAAGAGAACACAATGAGAAAGGGAACACAATGAGAAAGGGAATACAAGGAGAAAGGGATTACAAAGAGAAAGGGAACACAATGAGAAAGGGAATACAATGAGAAAGGGAATACAATGAGAAAGGGAACACAATGAGAAAGGGAGCACAATGAGAAAGAGAACACAATGAGAAAGGGAACACAATGGGAAAGGGAACACAATGAGAAAGGGAAAACAATGAGAAAGGGAATACAATGATAAAGGGAATACAATGAGAAAGGGAACACAATGAGAAAGGGAATACAATGAGCAAGGGAATACAATGGGAAAGGGAACACAATGAGAAAGGGAAAACAATGAGAAAGGGAACACAATGAGAAAGGGATTACAATGAGAAAGGGAATACAATGAGAAAGGGAATACAAAGAGAAAGGGAATACAATGAGGAAGTAAACACAGTGAGAAAGTGAATACAATGAGAACGGGAACACAATGCAAAAGGGAACACAATGAGAAAGGGAATACAATGAGAAAGGGAACACAATGAGAAAGGGACTACAATGAGAAAGGGAACACAATGAGAAAGGGAACACAATGAGAAAGGGAACAAAATGAGAAAGGGAATACAATGAGAAAGGGAATACAATGAGAAAGGGAACACAATGAGAAAGGGAACTCAAAGAGAAAGGAAACACAATGAGAAAGGGAACACAATGAGAAAGGGAACACAATGAGAAAGGGAACACAATGAGAAAGGGAAAACAATGAGAAAGCGAACACAATGAGAAAGGGAACACAATGAGAAATGGAATACAATGAGAAAGGGAACACAATGAGAAAGGGAACACAATGCGAAAGGGAATACAATGAGAAAGGGAACACAATGAGAAAGGCAACACAATGAGAAAGGGAACACAATGAGAAAGGGAATACAATGAGAAAGGGAACACAATGAGAAAAGAAATACAAAGAGAAAGGGAACACAATGAGAAAGGGAACACAATGAGGAAGGGAATACAAGGAGAAAGGGAACACAATGGGAAAGCGAACACAGTGAGAAAGGAAACACAATGAGAAAGGGAACACAATGAGAAAGGGAACACAATGAGAAAGGGAACACAATGAGAAAGCGAACACAGTGAGAAAGGGAATACAATGAGAAAGCGAACACAATGAGAAAGGGAATACAATGAGAAAGGGAATACAATGAGAAAGGGAACGCAATGAGAAATGGAACACAATGAGAAAGCGAACACAATGAGAAAGGGAACACAATGAGAAAGGGATCACAATGAGAAAGGGAACACAATGAGAAAGGGAACACAATGAGAAAGGGAACACAATGAGAAAGGGAGCACAATGAGAAAGAGAACACAATGAGAAAGGGAACACAATGAGAAAGGGAATACAAGGAGAAAGGGAACACAATGGGAAAGCGAACACAGTGAGAAAGGGAACACAATGAGAAAGGGAACACAATGAGAAAGGGAACACAATGAGAAAGGGAACACAATGAGAAAGGGAACACAATGAGAAAGCGAACACAGTGAGAAAGGGAATACAAGGAGAAAGGGATTACAAAGAGAAAGGGAACACAATGAGAAAGGGAATACAATGAGAAAGGGAATACAATGAGAAAGGGAACACAATGAGAAAGGGAGCACAATGAGAAAGGGAACACAATGAGAAAGGGAACACAATGAGAAAGGGAGCACAATGAGAAAGAGAACACAATGAGAAAGGGAACACAATGAGAAAGGGAATACAAGGAGAAAGGGATTACAAAGAGAAAGTGAACACAATGAGAAAGGGAATACAATGAGAAAGGGAATACAATGAGAAAGGGAACACAATGAGAAAGGGAGCACAATGAGAAAGAGAACACAATGAGAAAGGGAACACAATGGGAAAGGGAACACAATGAGAAAGGGAAAACAATGAGAAAGGGATCACAAAGAGAAAGGGAATACAACGAGAAAGGGAACACAACGAGAAAGAGAACACAATGAGAAAGGGAACAAAATGAGAAAGGGATCACAATGAGAAAGAGAATACAATGAGAAAGGGAACACAATGAGAAAAGAAACACAATGAGAAAGGGAACACAATGAGAAAGGGAACACAATGAGAAAGGAAACACAAAAAGAAAGGGAACACAATGAGAAAGGGAATACAATGAGAAAGAGAACACAATGAGAATGGGAATACAATGAGAAAGGGACACAATGAGAAAGGGAATACAATGAGAAAGGGAATACAATGAGAAAGGGAACACAATGAGAAAGGGAATACAATGAGAAAGGGACACAATGAGAAAGGGAATACAATGAGAAAGGGAACACAATGAGAAAGGGAACAAAATGAGAAAGGGAGCACAATGAGAAAGGGAACACAATGAGAAAGGGAACACAATGCGAAAGGGAATACAATGAGAAAGGGAACACAATGAGAAAGGCAACACAATGAGAAAGGGAATACAATGAGAAAGGGAATACAATGAGAAAGGGAACACAATGAGAAAGGGAGCACAATGAGAAAGGGAACACAATGAGAAAGTGAACACAATGAGAAAGGGAGCACAATGAGAAAGAGAACACAATGAGAAAGGGAACACAATGAGAAAGGGAATACAAGGAGAAAGGGATTACAAAGAGAAAGGGAACACAATGAGAAAGGGAATACAATGAGAAAGGGAATACAATGAGAAAGGGAACACAATGAGAAAGGGAGCACAATGAGAAAGAGAACACAATGAGAAAGGGAACACAATGGGAAAGGGAACACAATGAGAAAGGGAAAACAATGAGAAAGGGAATACAATGATAAAGGGAATACAATGAGAAAGGGAACACAATGAGAAAGGGAATACAATGAGCAAGGGAATACAATGGGAAAGGGAACACAATGAGAAAGGGAAAACAATGAGAAAGGGAACACAATGAGAAAGGGATTACAATGAGAAAGGGAATACAATGAGAAAGGGAATACAAAGAGAAAGGGAATACAATGAGGAAGTAAACACAGTGAGAAAGTGAATACAATGAGAACGGGAACACAATGCAAAAGGGAACACAATGAGAAAGGGAATACAATGAGAAAGGGAACACAATGAGAAAGGGACTACAATGAGAAAGGGAACACAATGAGAAAGGGAACACAATGAGAAAGGGAACAAAATGAGAAAGGGAATACAATGAGAAAGGGAATAAAATGAGAAAGGGAACACAATGAGAAAGGGAACTCAAAGAGAAAGGAAACACAATGAGAAAGGGAACACAATGAGAAAGGGAACACAATGAGAAAGGGAACACAATGAGAAAGGGAAAACAATGAGAAAGCGAACACAATGAGAAAGGGAACACAATGAGAAATGGAATACAATGAGAAAGGGAACACAATGAGAAAGGGAACACAATGCGAAAGGGAATACAATGAGAAAGGGAACACAATGAGAAAGGCAACACAATGAGAAAGGGAACACAATGAGAAAGGGAATACAATGAGAAAGGGAACACAATGAGAAAAGAAATACAAAGAGAAAGGGAACACAATGAGAAAGGGAACACAATGAGGAAGGGAATACAAGGAGAAAGGGAACACAATGGGAAAGCGAACACAGTGAGAAAGGAAACACAATGAGAAAGGGAACACAATGAGAAAGGGAACACAATGAGAAAGGGAACACAATGAGAAAGCGAACACAGTGAGAAAGGGAATACAATGAGAAAGCGAACACAATGAGAAAGGGAATACAATGAGAAAGGGAATACAATGAGAAAGGGAACGCAATGAGAAATGGAACACAATGAGAAAGCGAACACAATGAGAAAGGGAACACAATGAGAAAGGGATCACAATGAGAAAGGGAACACAATGAGAAAGGGAACACAATGAGAAAGGGAACACAATGAGAAAGGGAGCACAATGAGAAAGAGAACACAATGAGAAAGGGAACACAATGAGAAAGGGAATACAAGGAGAAAGGGAACACAATGGGAAAGCGAACACAGTGAGAAAGGGAACACAATGAGAAAGGGAACACAATGAGAAAGGGAACACAATGAGAAAGGGAACACAATGAGAAAGGGAACACAATGAGAAAGCGAACACAGTGAGAAAGGGAATACAAGGAGAAAGGGATTACAAAGAGAAAGGGAACACAATGAGAAAGGGAATACAATGAGAAAGGGAATACAATGAGAAAGGGAACACAATGAGAAAGGGAGCACAATGAGAAAGGGAACACAATGAGAAAGGGAACACAATGAGAAAGGGAGCACAATGAGAAAGAGAACACAATGAGAAAGGGAACACAATGAGAAAGGGAATACAAGGAGAAAGGGATTACAAAGAGAAAGTGAACACAATGAGAAAGGGAATACAATGAGAAAGGGAATACAATGAGAAAGGGAACACAATGAGAAAGGGAGCACAATGAGAAAGAGAACACAATGAGAAAGGGAACACAATGGGAAAGGGAACACAATGAGAAAGGGAAAACAATGAGAAAGGGATCACAAAGAGAAAGGGAATACAACGAGAAAGGGAACACAACGAGAAAGAGAACACAATGAGAAAGGGAACAAAATGAGAAAGGGATCACAATGAGAAAGAGAATACAATGAGAAAGGGAACACAATGAGAAAAGAAACACAATGAGAAAGGGAACACAATGAGAAAGGGAACACAATGAGAAAGGAAACACAAAAAGAAAGGGAACACAATGAGAAAGGGAATACAATGAGAAAGAGAACACAATGAGAATGGGAATACAATGAGAAAGGGACACAATGAGAAAGGGAATACAATGAGAAAGGGAATACAATGAGAAAGGGAACACAATGAGAAAGGGAATACAATGAGAAAGGGACACAATGAGAAAGGGAATACAATGAGAAAGGGAACACAATGAGAAAGGGAACAAAATGAGAAAGGGAGCACAATGAGAAAGGGAACACAATGAGAAAGGGAACACAATGCGAAAGGGAATACAATGAGAAAGGGAACACAATGAGAAAGGCAACACAATGAGAAAGGGAACACAATGAGAAAGGGAATACAATGAGAAAGGGAACACAATGAGAAAAGAAATACAAAGAGAAAGGGAAGACAATGAGAAAGGGAACACAATGAGAAAGGGAATACAAGGAGAAAGTGAACACAATGGGAAAGCGAACACAGTGAGAAAGGGAACACAATGAGAAAGGGAACACAATGAGAAAGGGAACACAATGAGAAAGGGAACACAATGAGAAAGGGAACACAATGAGAAAGCGAACACAGTGAGAAAGGGAATACAAGGAGAAAGGGATTACAAAGAGAAAGGGAACACAATGAGAAAGGGAATACAATGAGAAAGGGAATACAATGAGAAAGGGAACACAATGAGAAAGGGAGCACAATGAGAAAGGGAACACAATGAGAAAGTGAACACAATGAGAAAGGGAGCACAATGAGAAAGAGAACACAATGAGAAAGGGAACACAATGAGAAAGGGAATACAAGGAGAAAGGGATTACAAAGAGAAAGGGAACACAATGAGAAAGGGAATACAATGAGAAAGGGAATACAATGAGAAAGGGAACACAATGAGAAAGGGGGCACAATGAGAAAGAGAACACAATGAGAAAGGGAACACAATGGGAAAGGGAACACAATGAGAAAGGGAAAACAATGAGAAAGGGAATACAATGATAAAGGGAATACAATGAGAAAGGGAACACAATGAGAAAGGGAATACAATGAGCAAGGTAATACAATGGGAAAGGGAACACAATGAGAAAGGGAAAACAATGAGAAAGGGAACACAATGAGAAAGGGATTACAATGAGAAAGGGAATACAATGAGAAAGGGAATACAAAGAGAAAGGGAATACAATGAGGAAGTAAACACAGTGAGAAAGTGAATACAATGAGAACGGGAACACAATGCGAAAGGGAACACAATGAGAAAGGGAATACAATGAGAAAGGGAACACAATGAGAAAGGGACTACAATGAGAAAGGGAACACAATGAGAAAGGGAACACAATGAGAAAGGGAACAAAATGAGAAAGGGAATACAATGAGAAAGGGAATACAATGAGAAAGGGAACACAATGAGAAAGGGAACTCAAAGAGAAAGGAAACACAATGAGAAAGGGAACACAATGAGAAAGGGAACACAATGAGAAAGGGAACACAATGAGAAAGGGAAAACAATGAGAAAGCGAACACAATGAGAAAGGGAACACAATGAGAAATGGAATACAATGAGAAAGGGAACACAATGAGAAAGGGAACACAATGATAAAGGGAACACAATGAGAAAGGGACAGAATGAGAAAGGGAATACAATGAGAAAGGGAACACAATGAGAAAGGGAACACAATCAGAAAGCAAACACAATGAGAAAGGGAACACAATGAGAAAGGCAATACAATGAGAAAGGGAACACAATGAGAAAGGGAACACAATGAGAAAGGGAATACAATAAGAAAGGGAACACAATGAGAAAGGGAACACAATGAGAAAGGGAACATAATGAGAAAGGGAACACAATGAGAAAGGGAATACAATGAGAAAGGGAACACAAGGAGAAAGCAAACACAATGAGAAAGGGAACACAATGAGAAAGGGAACACAATGAGAAAGGGAAAACAATGAGAAAGGGAACACAATGAGAATGGGAACACAATGAGAAAGGGAACACAATGAGAATGGGAACACAATGAGAAATGGAGCACAATGAGAAAGGTAACACAATGAGAAAGGGAACACAATGAGAAAGGGAAAACAATGAGAAAGGGAACACAATGAGAAAGGGAACACAATGAGAAAGGGAACACAATGAGAAAGGGTCACAAAGAGAAAGGGAATACAACGAGAAAGGGAACACAACGAGAAAGAGAACACAATGAGAAAGGGAACAAAATGAGAAAGGGAACACAATGAGAAAGGGAATACAATGAGAAAGGGAACACAATGAGAAAAGAAACACAATGAGAAAGGGAACACAATGAGAAAGGGAACACAATGAGAAAGGAAACACAAAAAGAAAGGGAACACAATGAGAAAGGGAATACAATGAGAAAGAGAACACAATGAGAATGGGAATACAATGAGAAAGGGACACAATGAGAAAGGGAATACAATGAGAAAGGGAATACAATGAGAAAGGGAACACAATGAGAAACGGAATACAATGAGAAAGGGACACAATGAGAAAGGGAATACAATGAGAAAGGGAACACAATGAGAAAGGGAACACAATGAGAAAGGGAACACAATGAGAAAGGGAACACAATGAGAAAGGGAACACAATGCGAAAGGGAATACAATGAGAAAGGGAACACAATGAGAAAGGCAACACAATGAGAAAGGGAACACAATGAGAAAGGGAATACAATGAGAAAGGGAACACAATGAGAAAATAAATACAAAGAGAAAGGGAACACAATGAGAAAGGGAACACAATGAGGAAGGGAATACAAGGAGAAAGGGAACACAATGGGAAAGCGAACACAGTGAGAAAGGAAACACAATGAGAAAGGGAACACAATGAGAAAGGGAACACAATGAGAAAGGGAACACAATGAGAAAGCGAACACAGTGAGAAAGGGAATACAATGAGAAAGCGAACACAATGAGAAAGGGAATACAATGAGAAAGGGATTACAAAGAGAAAGGGAACACAATGAGAAAGGGAATACAATGAGAAAGGGAATACAATGAGAAAGGGAACACAATGAGAAAGGGAGCACAATGAGAAAGGGAACACAATGAGAAAGGGAACACAATGAGAAAGGGAGCACAATGAGAAAGAGAACACAATGAGAAAGGGAACACAATGAGAAAGGGAATACAAGGAGAAAGGGATTACAAAGAGAAAGTGAACACAATGAGAAAGGGAATACAATGAGAAAGGGAATACAATGAGAAAGGGAACACAATGAGAAAGGGAGCACAATGAGAAAGAGAACACAATGAGAAAGGGAACACAATGGGAAAGGGAACACAATGAGAAAGGGAAAACAATGAGAAAGGGATCACAAAGAGAAAGGGAATACAACGAGAAAGGGAACACAACGAGAAAGAGAACACAATGAGAAAGGGAACAAAATGAGAAAGGGATCACAATGAGAAAGAGAATACAATGAGAAAGGGAACACAATGAGAAAAGAAACACAATGAGAAAGGGAACACAATGAGAAAGGGAACACAATGAGAAAGGAAACACAAAAAGAAAGGGAACACAATGAGAAAGGGAATACAATGAGAAAGAGAACACAATGAGAATGGGAATACAATGAGAAAGGGACACAATGAGAAAGGGAATACAATGAGAAAGGGAATACAATGAGAAAGGGAACACAATGAGAAAGGGAATACAATGAGAAAGGGACACAATGAGAAAGGGAATACAATGAGAAAGGGAACACAATGAGAAAGGGAACAAAATGAGAAAGGGAGCACAATGAGAAAGGGAACACAATGAGAAAGGGAACACAATGCGAAAGGGAATACAATGAGAAAGGGAACACAATGAGAAAGGCAACACAATGAGAAAGGGAACACAATGAGAAAGGGAATACAATGAGAAAGGGAACACAATGAGAAAAGAAATACAAAGAGAAAGGGAAGACAATGAGAAAGGGAACACAATGAGAAAGGGAATACAAGGAGAAAGTGAACACAATGGGAAAGCGAACACAGTGAGAAAGGGAACACAATGAGAAAGGGAACACAATGAGAAAGGGAACACAATGAGAAAGGGAACACAATGAGAAAGGGAACACAATGAGAAAGCGAACACAGTGAGAAAGGGAATACAAGGAGAAAGGGATTACAAAGAGAAAGGGAACACAATGAGAAAGGGAATACAATGAGAAAGGGAATACAATGAGAAAGGGAACACAATGAGAAAGGGAGCACAATGAGAAAGGGAACACAATGAGAAAGTGAACACAATGAGAAAGGGAGCACAATGAGAAAGAGAACACAATGAGAAAGGGAACACAATGAGAAAGGGAATACAAGGAGAAAGGGATTACAAAGAGAAAGGGAACACAATGAGAAAGGGAATACAATGAGAAAGGGAATACAATGAGAAAGGGAACACAATGAGAAAGGGGGCACAATGAGAAAGAGAACACAATGAGAAAGGGAACACAATGGGAAAGGGAACACAATGAGAAAGGGAAAACAATGAGAAAGGGAATACAATGATAAAGGGAATACAATGAGAAAGGGAACACAATGAGAAAGGGAATACAATGAGCAAGGTAATACAATGGGAAAGGGAACACAATGAGAAAGGGAAAACAATGAGAAAGGGAACACAATGAGAAAGGGATTACAATGAGAAAGGGAATACAATGAGAAAGGGAATACAAAGAGAAAGGGAATACAATGAGGAAGTAAACACAGTGAGAAAGTGAATACAATGAGAACGGGAACACAATGCGAAAGGGAACACAATGAGAAAGGGAATACAATGAGAAAGGGAACACAATGAGAAAGGGACTACAATGAGAAAGGGAACACAATGAGAAAGGGAACACAATGAGAAAGGGAACAAAATGAGAAAGGGAATACAATGAGAAAGGGAATACAATGAGAAAGGGAACACAATGAGAAAGGGAACTCAAAGAGAAAGGAAACACAATGAGAAAGGGAACACAATGAGAAAGGGAACACAATGAGAAAGGGAACACAATGAGAAAGGGAAAACAATGAGAAAGCGAACACAATGAGAAAGGGAACACAATGAGAAATGGAATACAATGAGAAAGGGAACACAATGAGAAAGGGAACACAATGATAAAGGGAACACAATGAGAAAGGGACAGAATGAGAAAGGGAATACAATGAGAAAGGGAACACAATGAGAAAGGGAACACAATCAGAAAGCAAACACAATGAGAAAGGGAACACAATGAGAAAGGCAATACAATGAGAAAGGGAACACAATGAGAAAGGGAACACAATGAGAAAGGGAATACAATAAGAAAGGGAACACAATGAGAAAGGGAACACAATGAGAAAGGGAACATAATGAGAAAGGGAACACAATGAGAAAGGGAATACAATGAGAAAGGGAACACAAGGAGAAAGCAAACACAATGAGAAAGGGAACACAATGAGAAAGGGAACACAATGAGAAAGGGAAAACAATGAGAAAGGGAACACAATGAGAATGGGAACACAATGAGAAAGGGAACACAATGAGAATGGGAACACAATGAGAAATGGAGCACAATGAGAAAGGTAACACAATGAGAAAGGGAACACAATGAGAAAGGGAAAACAATGAGAAAGGGAACACAATGAGAAAGGGAACACAATGAGAAAGGGAACACAATGAGAAAGGGTCACAAAGAGAAAGGGAATACAACGAGAAAGGGAACACAACGAGAAAGAGAACACAATGAGAAAGGGAACAAAATGAGAAAGGGAACACAATGAGAAAGGGAATACAATGAGAAAGGGAACACAATGAGAAAAGAAACACAATGAGAAAGGGAACACAATGAGAAAGGGAACACAATGAGAAAGGAAACACAAAAAGAAAGGGAACACAATGAGAAAGGGAATACAATGAGAAAGAGAACACAATGAGAATGGGAATACAATGAGAAAGGGACACAATGAGAAAGGGAATACAATGAGAAAGGGAATACAATGAGAAAGGGAACACAATGAGAAACGGAATACAATGAGAAAGGGACACAATGAGAAAGGGAATACAATGAGAAAGGGAACACAATGAGAAAGGGAACACAATGAGAAAGGGAACACAATGAGAAAGGGAACACAATGAGAAAGGGAACACAATGCGAAAGGGAATACAATGAGAAAGGGAACACAATGAGAAAGGCAACACAATGAGAAAGGGAACACAATGAGAAAGGGAATACAATGAGAAAGGGAACACAATGAGAAAATAAATACAAAGAGAAAGGGAACACAATGAGAAAGGGAACACAATGAGGAAGGGAATACAAGGAGAAAGGGAACACAATGGGAAAGCGAACACAGTGAGAAAGGAAACACAATGAGAAAGGGAACACAATGAGAAAGGGAACACAATGAGAAAGGGAACACAATGAGAAAGCGAACACAGTGAGAAAGGGAATACAATGAGAAAGCGAACACAATGAGAAAGGGAATACAATGAGAAAGGGAAGACAATGAGAAAGGGAACGCAATGGGAAGTGGAACACAATGAGAAAGCGAACACAATGAGAAAGGGAACACAATGAGAAAGGGATCACAGTGAGAAAGGGAACACAATGAGAAAGGGAACACAATGAGAAAGGGAACACAATGAGAAAGGGAGCACAATGAGAAAGAGAACACAATGAGAAAGGGAACACAATGAGAAAGGGAATACAAGGAGAAAGGGAACACAATGGGAAAGCGAACACAGTGAGAAAGGGAACACAATGAGAAAGGGAACACAATGAGAAAGGGAACACAATGAGAAAGGGAACACAATGAGAAAGGGAACACAATGAGAAAGCGAACACAGTGAGAAAGGGAATACAAGGAGAAAGGGATTACAAAGAGAAAGGGAACACAATGAGAAAGGGAATACAATGAGAAAGGGAATACAATGAGAAAGGGAACACAATGAGAAAGGGAGCACAATGAGAAAGGGAACACAATGAGAAAGGGAACACAATGAGAAAGGGAGCACAATGAGAAAGAGAACACAATGAGAAAGGGAACACAATGAGAAAGGGAATACAAGGAGAAAGGGATTACAAAGAGAAAGTGAACACAATGAGAAAGGGAATACAATGAGAAAGGGAATACAATGAGAAAGGGAACACAATGAGAAAGGGAGCACAATGAGAAAGAGAACACAATGAGAAAGGGAACACAATGGGAAAGGGAACACAATGAGAAAGGGAAAACAATGAGAAAGGGAATACAAAGATAAAGGGAATACAATGAGAAAGGGAACACAATGAGAAAGGGAATACAATGAGCAAGGGAATACAATGGGAAAGGGAACACAATGAGAAAGGGAAAACAATGAGAAAGGGAACACAATGAGAAAGGGAATACTGTGAGAAAGGGAACACAATGAGAAAGGGGACACAATGATAAAGGGAACACAATGAGAAAGGGACAGAATGAGAAAGGGAATACAATGAGAAAGGGAACACAATGAGAAAGGGAACACAATCAGAAAGCAAACACAATGAGAAAGGGAACACAACGAGAAAGGCAATACAATGAGAAAGGGAACACAATGAGAAAGGGAACACAATGAGAAAGGGAATACAATAAGAAAGGGAACACAATGAGAAAGGGAACACAATGAGAAAGGGAACATAATGAGAAAGGGAACACAATGAGAAAGGGAATACAATGAGAAAGGGAACACAAGGAGAAAGCAAACACAATGAGAAAGGGAACACAATGAGAAAGGGAACACAATGAGAAAGGGAAAACAATGAGAAAGGGAACACAATGAGAATGGGAACACAATGAGAAAGGGAACACAATGAGAATGGGAACACAATGAGAAATGGAGCACAATGAGAAAGGTAACACAATGAGAAAGGGAACACAATGAGAAAGGGAAAACAATGAGAAAGGGAACACAATGAGAAAGGGAACACAATGAGAAAGGGAACACAATGAGAAAGGGATCACAAAGAGAAAGGGAATACAACGAGAAAGGGAACACAACGAGAAAGAGAACACAATGAGAAAGGGAACAAAATGAGAAAGGGAACACAATGAGAAAGGGAATACAATGAGAAAGGGAACACAATGAGAAAAGAAACACAATGAGAAAGGGAACACAATGAGAAAGGGAACACAATGAGAAAGGAAACACAAAAAGAAAGGGAACACAATGAGAAAGGGAATACAATGAGAAAGAGAACACAATGAGAATGGGAATACAATGAGAAAGGGACACAATGAGAAAGGGAATACAATGAGAAAGGGAATACAATGAGAAAGGGAACACAATGAGAAAGGGAATACAATGAGAAAGGGACACAATGAGAAAGGGAATACAATGAGAAAGGGAACACAATGAGAAAGGGAACACAATGAGAAAGGGAACACAATGAGAAAGGGAACACAATGAGAAAGGGAACACAATGCGAAAGGGAATACAATGAGAAAGGGAACACAATGAGAAAGGCAACACAATGAGAAAGGGAACACAATGAGAAAGGGAATACAATGAGAAAGGGAACACAATGAGAAAAGAAATACAAAGAGAAAGGGAACACAATGAGAAAGGGAACACAATGAGAAAGGGAATACAAGGAGAAAGGGAACACAATGGGAAAGCGAACACAGTGAGAAAGGGAACACAATGAGAAAGGGAACACAATGAGAAAGGGAACACAATGAGAAAGGGAACACAATGAGAAAGCGAACACAGTGAGAAAGGGAATACAATGAGAAAGCGAACACAATGAGAAAGGGAACACAATGAGAAAGGGAGCACAATGAGAAAGAGAACACAATGAGAAAGGGAACACAATGAGAAAGGGAACACAATGAGAAAGGGAACACAATGAGAAAGGGAGCACAATGAGAAAGAGAACACAATGAGAAAGGGAACACAATGAGAAAGGGAATACAAGGAGAAAGGGAACACAATGAGAAAGGGAATACAATGAGAAAGGGAGCACAATGGGAAAGGGAACACAATGAGAAAGGGAACACAAAGAGAAAGGGAATACAACGAGAAAGGGAATACAATGAGATAGGGAACACAATGAGAAAGGGAATACAATGAAAAAGGGAATACAAAGGGAAAGGGAACACAATGAGAAAGGGAACACAATGAGAAAGGGAATACAATGAGAAAGGGAATACAATGAGAAAGGGAACAGAATGAGAAAGGGAACACAATGAGAAAGGGAACACAATGAGAAAGGGAATACAAGGAGAAAGGGAACACAATGAGAAAGGGAACACAATGAGAAAGGGAACACAATGAGAAAGGGAATACAAGGAGAAAGGGAACACAATGAGAAAGGGAACACAAAGTGAAAGGGAATACAAAGAGAAAGGGAATACAATGAGATAGGGAACACAATGAGAAAGGGAATACAATGAAAAAGGGAATACAAAGGGAAAGGGAACACAATGAGTAGGGGAGCACAATGAGAAAGGGAACACAATGAGAAAGGGAATACAATGAGAAAGGGAACACAATGAGAAAGGGAACACAATGAGAAAGGGAATACAAGGAGAAAGGGAACACAATGAGAAAGGGAACACAAAGTGAAAGGGAATACAACGAGAAAGGGAATACAATGAGATAGGGAACCCAATGAGAAAGGGAATACAATGAAAAAGGGAATACAAAGGGAAAGGGAACACAATGAGAAGGGGAGCACAATGAGAAAGGGAACACAATGAGAAAGGGAATACAATGAGAAAGGGAACACAATGAGAAAGGGAACACAATGAGAAACGGAATACAAGGAGAAAGGGATTACAAAGAGAAAGGGAACACAATGAGAAGGGGAATACAATGAGAAAGGGAATACAATGAGAAAGGGAACACAATGAGAAAGGGAGCACAAGGAGAATGAGAACACAATGAGAAAGGGAACACAATGGGAAAGGGAACACAATGAGAAAGGGAAAACAATGAGAAAGGGAATACAATGATAAAGGGAATACAATGAGAAAGGGAACACAATGAGAAAGGGAATACAATGAGCAAGGGAATACAATGGGAAAGGGAACACAATGAGAAAGGGAAAACAATGAGAAAGGGAACACAATGAGAAAGGGAATACAATGAGAAAGGGAATACAATGAGAAAGGGAATACAAAGAGAAAGGGAATACAATGAGGAAGTAAACACAGTGAGAAAGTGAATACAATGAGAACGGGAACACAATGAGAAAGGGAACACAATGAGAAAGGGAATACAATGAGAAAGGGAACACAATGAGAAAGGGACTACAATGAGAAAGGGAACACAATGAGAAAGGGAACACAATGAGAAAGGGAATACAATGAGAAAGGGAATACAATGAGAAAGGGAACTCAAAGAGAAAGGAAACACAATGAGAAAGGGAACACAATGAGAAAGGGAACACAATGAGAAAGGGAACACAATGAGAAAGGGAAAACAATGAGAAAGCGAACACAATGAGAAAGCGAACACAATGAGAAAGGGAACACAATGAGAAAGGGAACACAATGAGAAATGGAATACAATGAGAAAGGGAACACAATGAGAAAGGGAACACAATGATAAAGGGAACACAATGAGAAAGGGAACACAATGAGAAAGGCAATACAATGAGAAAGGGAACACAATGAGAAAGGGAACACAATGAGAAAGGGAATACAATAAGAAAGGGAACACAATGAGAAAGGGAACACAATGAGAAAGGGAACATAATGAGAAAGGGAACACAGTGAGAAAGGGAATACAATGAGAAAGGGAACACATGGAGAAAGCAAACACAATGAGAAAGGGAACACAATGAGAAAGGGAACACAATGAGAAAGGGAAAACAATGAGAAAGGGAACACAATGAGAATGGGAACACAATGAGAAAGGGAACACAATGAGAATGGAAACACAATGAGAAATGGAGCACAATGAGAAAGGTAACACAATGAGAAAGGGAACACAATGAGAAAGGGAAAACAATGAGAAAGGGAACACAATGAGAAAGGGAACACAATGAGAAAGGGAACACAATGAGAAAGGGATCTCAAAGAGAAAGGGAATACAACGAGAAAGGGAACACAACGAGAAAGAGAACACAATGAGAAAGGGAACAAAATGAGAAAGGGAACACAATGAGAAAGGGAATACATTGAGAAAGGGAATACAAGGAGAAAGTGAACACAATGGGAAAGCGAACACAGTGAGAAAGGGAACACAATGAGAAAGGGAACACAATGAGAAAGGGAACACAATGAGAAAGGGAACACAATGAGAAAGGGAACACAATGAGAAAGCGAACACAGTGAGAAAGGGAATACAAGGAGAAAGGGATTACAAAGAGAAAGGGAACACAATGAGAAAGGGAATACAATGAGAAAGGGAATACAATGAGAAAGGGAACACAATGAGAAAGGGAGCACAATGAGAAAGGGAACACAATGAGAAAGTGAACACAATGAGAAAGGGAGCACAATGAGAAAGAGAACACAATGAGAAAGGGAACACAATGAGAAAGGGAATACAAGGAGAAAGGGATTACAAAGAGAAAGGGAACACAATGAGAAAGGGAATACAATGAGAAAGGGAATACAATGAGAAAGGGAACACAATGAGAAAGGGAGCACAATGAGAAAGAGAACACAATGAGAAAGGGAACACAATGGGAAAGGGAACACAATGAGAAAGGGAAAACAATGAGAAAGGGAATACAATGATAAAGGGAATACAATGAGAAAGGGAACACAATGAGAAAGGGAATACAATGAGCAAGGGAATACAATGGGAAAGGGAACACAATGAGAAAGGGAAAACAATGAGAAAGGGAACACAATGAGAAAGGGATTACAATGAGAAAGGGAATACAATGAGAAAGGGAATACAAAGAGAAAGGGAATACAATGAGGAAGTAAACACAGTGAGAAAGTGAATACAATGAGAACGGGAACACAATGCGAAAGGGAACACAATGAGAAAGGGAATACAATGAGAAAGGGAACACAATGAGAAAGGGACTACAATGAGAAAGGGAACACAATGAGAAAGGGAACACAATGAGAAAGGGAACAAAATGAGAAAGGGAATACAATGAGAAAGGGAATACAATGAGAAAGGGAACACAATGAGAAAGGGAACTCAAAGAGAAAGGAAACACAATGAGAAAGGGAACACAATGAGAAAGGGAACACAATGAGAAAGGGAACACAATGAGAAAGGGAAAACAATGAGAAAGCGAACACAATGAGAAAGGGAACACAATGAGAAATGGAATACAATGAGAAAGGGAACACAATGAGAAAGGGAACACAATGATAAAGGGAACACAATGAGAAAGGGACAGAATGAGAAAGGGAATACAATGAGAAAGGGAACACAATGAGAAAGGGAACACAATCAGAAAGCAAACACAATGAGAAAGGGAACACAATGAGAAAGGCAATACAATGAGAAAGGGAACACAATGAGAAAGGGAACACAATGAGAAAGGGAATACAATAAGAAAGGGAACACAATGAGAAAGGGAACACAATGAGAAAGGGAACATAATGAGAAAGGGAACACAATGAGAAAGGGAATACAATGAGAAAGGGAACACAAGGAGAAAGCAAACACAATGAGAAAGGGAACACAATGAGAAAGGGAACACAATGAGAAAGGGAAAACAATGAGAAAGGGAACACAATGAGAATGGGAACACAATGAGAAAGGGAACACAATGAGAATGGGAACACAATGAGAAATGGAGCACAATGAGAAAGGTAACACAATGAGAAAGGGAACACAATGAGAAAGGGAAAACAATGAGAAAGGGAACACAATGAGAAAGGGAACACAATGAGAAAGGGAACACAATGAGAAAGGGTCACAAAGAGAAAGGGAATACAACGAGAAAGGGAACACAACGAGAAAGAGAACACAATGAGAAAGGGAACAAAATGAGAAAGGGAACAGAATGAGAAAGGGAATACAATGAGAAAGGGAACACAATGAGAAAAGAAACACAATGAGAAAGGGAACACAATGAGAAAGGGAACACAATGAGAAAGGAAACACAAAAAGAAAGGGAACACAATGAGAAAGGGAATACAATGAGAAAGAGAACACAATGAGAATGGGAATACAATGAGAAAGGGACACAATGAGAAAGGGAATACAATGAGAAAGGGAATACAATGAGAAAGGGAACACAATGAGAAACGGAATACAATGAGAAAGGGACACAATGAGAAAGGGAATACAATGAGAAAGGGAACACAATGAGAAAGGGAACACAATGAGAAAGGGAACACAATGAGAAAGGGAACACAATGAGAAAGGGAACACAATGCGAAAGGGAATACAATGAGAAAGGGAACACAATGAGAAAGGCAACACAATGAGAAAGGGAACACAATGAGAAAGGGAATACAATGAGAAAGGGAACACAATGAGAAAATAAATACAAAGAGAAAGGGAACACAATGAGAAAGGGAACACAATGAGGAAGGGAATACAAGGAGAAAGGGAACACAATGGGAAAGCGAACACAGTGAGAAAGGAAACACAATGAGAAAGGGAACACAATGAGAAAGGGAACACAATGAGAAAGGGAACACAATGAGAAAGCGAACACAGTGAGAAAGGGAATACAATGAGAAAGCGAACACAATGAGAAAGGGAATACAATGAGAAAGGGAAGACAATGAGAAAGGGAACGCAATGGGAAGTGGAACACAATGAGAAAGCGAACACAATGAGAAAGGGAACACAATGAGAAAGGGATCACAGTGAGAAAGGGAACACAATGAGAAAGGGAACACAATGAGAAAGGGAACACAATGAGAAAGGGAGCACAATGAGAAAGAGAACACAATGAGAAAGGGAACACAATGAGAAAGGGAATACAAGGAGAAAGGGAACACAATGGGAAAGCGAACACAGTGAGAAAGGGAACACAATGAGAAAGGGAACACAATGAGAAAGGGAACACAATGAGAAAGGGAACACAATGAGAAAGGGAACACAATGAGAAAGCGAACACAGTGAGAAAGGGAATACAAGGAGAAAGGGATTACAAAGAGAAAGGGAACACAATGAGAAAGGGAATACAATGAGAAAGGGAATACAATGAGAAAGGGAACACAATGAGAAAGGGAGCACAATGAGAAAGGGAACACAATGAGAAAGGGAACACAATGAGAAAGGGAGCACAATGAGAAAGAGAACACAATGAGAAAGGGAACACAATGAGAAAGGGAATACAAGGAGAAAGGGATTACAAAGAGAAAGTGAACACAATGAGAAAGGGAATACAATGAGAAAGGGAATACAATGAGAAAGGGAACACAATGAGAAAGGGAGCACAATGAGAAAGAGAACACAATGAGAAAGGGAACACAATGGGAAAGGGAACACAATGAGAAAGGGAAAACAATGAGAAAGGGAATACAAAGATAAAGGGAATACAATGAGAAAGGGAACACAATGAGAAAGGGAATACAATGAGCAAGGGAATACAATGGGAAAGGGAACACAATGAGAAAGGGAAAACAATGAGAAAGGGAACACAATGAGAAAGGGAATACTGTGAGAAAGGGAACACAATGAGAAAGGGGACACAATGATAAAGGGAACACAATGAGAAAGGGACAGAATGAGAAAGGGAATACAATGAGAAAGGGAACACAATGAGAAAGGGAACACAATCAGAAAGCAAACACAATGAGAAAGGGAACACAACGAGAAAGGCAATACAATGAGAAAGGGAACACAATGAGAAAGGGAACACAATGAGAAAGGGAATACAATAAGAAAGGGAACACAATGAGAAAGGGAACACAATGAGAAAGGGAACATAATGAGAAAGGGAACACAATGAGAAAGGGAATACAATGAGAAAGGGAACACAAGGAGAAAGCAAACACAATGAGAAAGGGAACACAATGAGAAAGGGAACACAATGAGAAAGGGAAAACAATGAGAAAGGGAACACAATGAGAATGGGAACACAATGAGAAAGGGAACACAATGAGAATGGGAACACAATGAGAAATGGAGCACAATGAGAAAGGTAACACAATGAGAAAGGGAACACAATGAGAAAGGGAAAACAATGAGAAAGGGAACACAATGAGAAAGGGAACACAATGAGAAAGGGAACACAATGAGAAAGGGATCACAAAGAGAAAGGGAATACAACGAGAAAGGGAACACAACGAGAAAGAGAACACAATGAGAAAGGGAACAAAATGAGAAAGGGAACACAATGAGAAAGGGAATACAATGAGAAAGGGAACACAATGAGAAAAGAAACACAATGAGAAAGGGAACACAATGAGAAAGGGAACACAATGAGAAAGGAAACACAAAAAGAAAGGGAACACAATGAGAAAGGGAATACAATGAGAAAGAGAACACAATGAGAATGGGAATACAATGAGAAAGGGACACAATGAGAAAGGGAATACAATGAGAAAGGGAATACAATGAGAAAGGGAACACAATGAGAAAGGGAATACAATGAGAAAGGGACACAATGAGAAAGGGAATACAATGAGAAAGGGAACACAATGAGAAAGGGAACACAATGAGAAAGGGAACACAATGAGAAAGGGAACACAATGAGAAAGGGAACACAATGCGAAAGGGAATACAATGAGAAAGGGAACACAATGAGAAAGGCAACACAATGAGAAAGGGAACACAATGAGAAAGGGAATACAATGAGAAAGGGAACACAATGAGAAAAGAAATACAAAGAGAAAGGGAACACAATGAGAAAGGGAACACAATGAGAAAGGGAATACAAGGAGAAAGGGAACACAATGGGAAAGCGAACACAGTGAGAAAGGGAACACAATGAGAAAGGGAACACAATGAGAAAGGGAACACAATGAGAAAGGGAACACAATGAGAAAGCGAACACAGTGAGAAAGGGAATACAATGAGAAAGCGAACACAATGAGAAAGGGAACACAATGAGAAAGGGAGCACAATGAGAAAGAGAACACAATGAGAAAGGGAACACAATGAGAAAGGGAACACAATGAGAAAGGGAACACAATGAGAAAGGGAGCACAATGAGAAAGAGAACACAATGAGAAAGGGAACACAATGAGAAAGGGAATACAAGGAGAAAGGGAACACAATGAGAAAGGGAATACAATGAGAAAGGGAGCACAATGGGAAAGGGAACACAATGAGAAAGGGAACACAAAGAGAAAGGGAATACAACGAGAAAGGGAATACAATGAGATAGGGAACACAATGAGAAAGGGAATACAATGAAAAAGGGAATACAAAGGGAAAGGGAACACAATGAGAAAGGGAACACAATGAGAAAGGGAATACAATGAGAAAGGGAATACAATGAGAAAGGGAACAGAATGAGAAAGGGAACACAATGAGAAAGGGAACACAATGAGAAAGGGAATACAAGGAGAAAGGGAACACAATGAGAAAGGGAACACAATGAGAAAGGGAACACAATGAGAAAGGGAATACAAGGAGAAAGGGAACACAATGAGAAAGGGAACACAAAGTGAAAGGGAATACAAAGAGAAAGGGAATACAATGAGATAGGGAACACAATGAGAAAGGGAATACAATGAAAAAGGGAATACAAAGGGAAAGGGAACACAATGAGTAGGGGAGCACAATGAGAAAGGGAACACAATGAGAAAGGGAATACAATGAGAAAGGGAACACAATGAGAAAGGGAACACAATGAGAAAGGGAATACAAGGAGAAAGGGAACACAATGAGAAAGGGAACACAAAGTGAAAGGGAATACAACGAGAAAGGGAATACAATGAGATAGGGAACCCAATGAGAAAGGGAATACAATGAAAAAGGGAATACAAAGGGAAAGGGAACACAATGAGAAGGGGAGCACAATGAGAAAGGGAACACAATGAGAAAGGGAATACAATGAGAAAGGGAACACAATGAGAAAGGGAACACAATGAGAAACGGAATACAAGGAGAAAGGGATTACAAAGAGAAAGGGAACACAATGAGAAGGGGAATACAATGAGAAAGGGAATACAATGAGAAAGGGAACACAATGAGAAAGGGAGCACAAGGAGAATGAGAACACAATGAGAAAGGGAACACAATGGGAAAGGGAACACAATGAGAAAGGGAAAACAATGAGAAAGGGAATACAATGATAAAGGGAATACAATGAGAAAGGGAACACAATGAGAAAGGGAATACAATGAGCAAGGGAATACAATGGGAAAGGGAACACAATGAGAAAGGGAAAACAATGAGAAAGGGAACACAATGAGAAAGGGAATACAATGAGAAAGGGAATACAATGAGAAAGGGAATACAAAGAGAAAGGGAATACAATGAGGAAGTAAACACAGTGAGAAAGTGAATACAATGAGAACGGGAACACAATGAGAAAGGGAACACAATGAGAAAGGGAATACAATGAGAAAGGGAACACAATGAGAAAGGGACTACAATGAGAAAGGGAACACAATGAGAAAGGGAACACAATGAGAAAGGGAATACAATGAGAAAGGGAATACAATGAGAAAGGGAACTCAAAGAGAAAGGAAACACAATGAGAAAGGGAACACAATGAGAAAGGGAACACAATGAGAAAGGGAACACAATGAGAAAGGGAAAACAATGAGAAAGCGAACACAATGAGAAAGCGAACACAATGAGAAAGGGAACACAATGAGAAAGGGAACACAATGAGAAATGGAATACAATGAGAAAGGGAACACAATGAGAAAGGGAACACAATGATAAAGGGAACACAATGAGAAAGGGAACACAATGAGAAAGGCAATACAATGAGAAAGGGAACACAATGAGAAAGGGAACACAATGAGAAAGGGAATACAATAAGAAAGGGAACACAATGAGAAAGGGAACACAATGAGAAAGGGAACATAATGAGAAAGGGAACACAGTGAGAAAGGGAATACAATGAGAAAGGGAACACATGGAGAAAGCAAACACAATGAGAAAGGGAACACAATGAGAAAGGGAACACAATGAGAAAGGGAAAACAATGAGAAAGGGAACACAATGAGAATGGGAACACAATGAGAAAGGGAACACAATGAGAATGGGAACACAATGAGAAATGGAGCACAATGAGAAAGGTAACACAATGAGAAAGGGAACACAATGAGAAAGGGAAAACAATGAGAAAGGGAACACAATGAGAAAGGGAACACAATGAGAAAGGGAACACAATGAGAAAGGGATCACAAAGAGAAAGGGAATACAACGAGAAAGGGAACACAGCGAGAAAGAGAACACAATGAGAAAGGGAACAAAATGAGAAAGGGAACACAATGAGAAAGGGAATACATTGAGAAAGGGAACACAATGAGAAAAGAAACACAATGAGAAAGGGAACACAATGAGAAAGGGAACACAATGAGAAAGGAAACACAAAAAGAAAGGGAACACAATGAGAAAGGGAATACAATGAGAAAGAGAACACAATGAGAATGGGAATACAATGAGAAAGGGACACAATGAGAAAGGGAATACAATGAGAAAGGGAATACAATGAGAAAGGGAACACAATGAGAAAGGGAATACAATGAGAAAGGGACACAATGAGAAAGGGAATACAATGAGAAAGGGAACACAATGAGAAAGGGAACACAATGAGAAAGGCAACACAATGAGAAAGGGAACACAATGAGAAAGGGAATACAATGAGAAAGGGAAAACAATGAGAAAAGAAATACAAAGAGAAAGGGAACACAATGAGAAAGGGAACACAATGAGAAAGGGAATACAAGGAGAAAGGGAACACAATGGGAAAGCGAACACAGTGAGAAAGGGAACACAATGAGAAAGGGAACACAATGAGAAAGGGAACACAATGAGAAAGGGAACACAATGAGAAAGGGAACACAATGAGAAAGCGAACACAGTGAGAAAGGGAATACAATGAGAAAGCGAACACAATGAGAAAGGGAATACAATGAGAAAGGGAATACAATGAGAAAGGGAACGCAATGAGAAATGGAACACAATGAGAAAGCGAACACAATGAGAAAGGGAACACAATGAGAAAGGGATCACAATGAGAAAGGGAACACAATGAGAAAGGGAACACAATGAGAAAGGGAACACAATGAGAAAGGGAGCACAATGAGAAAGAGAACACAATGAGAAAGGGAACACAATGAGAAAGGGAATACAAGGAGAAAGGGAACACAATGAGAAAGGGAATACAATGAGAAAGGGAGCACAATGGGAAACGGAACACAATGAGAAAGGGAACACAAATAGAAAGGGAATACAACGAGAAAGGGAATACAATGAGATAGGGAACACAATGAGAAAGGGAATACAATGAAAAAGGGAATACAAAGGGAAAGGGAACACAATGAGAAAGGGAACACAATGAGAAAGGGAATACAATGAGAAAGGGAATACAATGAGAAAGGGAACAGAATGAGAAAGGGAACACAATGAGAAAGGGAACACAATGAGAAAGGGAATACAATGAGCAAGGGAATACAATGGGAAAGGAAACACAATGAGAAAGGGAAAACAATGAGAAAGGGAATACAATGAGAAAGGGAACTCAAAGAGAAAGGAAACACAGTGAGAAAGTGAATACAATGAGAACGGGAACACAATGAGAAAGGGAACACAATGAGAAAGGGAATACAATGAGAAAGGGAATACAATGAGCAAGGGAATACAATGGGAAAGGGAACACAATGAGAAAGGGAAAACAATGAGAAAGGGAGCACAATGAGAAAGGGAATACAATGAGAAAGGGAATACAATGAGAAAGGGAATACAAAGAGAAAGGGAATACAATGAGGAAGTAAACACAGTGAGAAAGTGAATACAATGAGAACGGGAACACAATGAGAAAGGGAACACAATGAGAAAGGGAATACAATGAGAAAGGGAACACAATGAGAAAGGGACTACAATGAGAAAGGGAACACAATGAGAAAGGGAACACAATGAGAAAGGGAACACAATGAGAAAGGGAATACAATGAGAAAGGGAATACAATGAGAAAGGGAATACAATGAGAAAGGGAACTCAAAGAGAAAGGAAACACAATGAGAAAGGGAACACAATGAGAAAGGGAACACAATGAGAAAGGGAACACAATGAGAAAGGGAAAACAATGAGAAAGCGAACACAATGAGAAAGCGAACACAATGATAAAGGGAACACAATGAGAAAGGGAACACAATGAGAAATGGAATACAATGAGAAAGGGAACACAATGAGAAAGGGAACACAATGATAAAGGGAACACAATGAGAAAGGGACAGAATGAGAAAGCGAACACAATGAGAAAGGGAATACAATGAGAAAGGGAACACAATGAGAAAGGGAATACAATGAGAAGGGGAATACAATGAGAAAGCGAACACAGTGAGAAAGCGAACACAATGAGAAAAGGAATACAATGAGAAATGGAGCACAATGAGAAAGGGAACACAATGAGAAAGGGAACACAATGAGAAAGGGAACTCAATGAGAAATGGAGCACAATGAGAAAGGGAACACAATGAGAAAGGGAACACAATGAGAAAGGGAACACAATGAGAAAGGGAACACAATGAGAAAGGGAAGACAATGAGAAAGCGAACACAATGAGAAAGGGAACACAATGAGAAATGGAGCACAATAAGAAAGGGAACACAATGAGAAAGGGAACACAATGAGAAAGGGAACACAATGAGAAAGCGAACACAATGAGAAATGGAACACAATGAGAAAGGGAACACAATGGGAAAGGGCACACAATGAGAAAGGGAACACAATGAGAAAGGGAACACAATGAGAAAGGGAATACAATGAGAAAGGGAATACAATGAGAAAGGGAACACCATGAGAAAGGGAATAAAATGAGAAAGGGAACACAATGAGAAAGGGAATACAATGAGAAAGGAAATACAACGAGGAAGGGAACACAATGAGAAAGGGAATACAATGGGAAAGGGAACACAATGAGAACGGGAATACAATGAGAAAGGGAACACAATGAGAAAGGTAACACAATGAGAATGGGAACACAATGAGAAAGGGAACACAATGAGTAAGGGAACACAATGCGAAAGGGAATACAATGTGAAAGGGAACACAATGAGAAAAGAAATACAAAGAGAAAGGGAACAAAATGAGAAAGGGAACACAATGAGAAAGGGAATACAAGGAGAAAGGGAACACAATGAGAAAGGGAACACAAAGTGAAAGGGAATACAACGAGAAAGGGAATACAATGAGATAGGGAACACAATGAGAAAGGGAATACAATGAAAAAGGGAATACAAAGGGAAAGGGAACACAATGAGAAGGGGAGCACAATGAGAAAGGGAACACAATGAGAAAGGGAATACAATGAGAAAGGGAACACAATGAGAAAGGGAATAGAAAGAGAAAGGGAATACAATGAGAAAGGGAACACAGTGAGAAAGGGAATACAATGAGAAAGGGAACACAATGAGAAAGGGAACACAATGAGGAAGGGAATACAATGAGAAAGGGAACAAAATGAGAAAGGAATACAATGAGGAAGGGAACACAATGAGAAAGGGAACACAGTGAGAAAGCGAACACAATGAGAAAGGGAATACAATGAGAAAGGGAACACAATGAGAAAGGGAATACAATGAGAAGGGGAATACAATGAGAAAGCGAACACAGTGAGAAAGCGAACACAATGAGAAAAGGAATACAATGAGAAATGGAGCACAATGAGAAAGGGAACACAATGAGAAAGGGAACACAATGAGAAAGGGAACTCAATGAGAAATGGAGCACAATGAGAAAGGGAACACAATGAGAAAGGGAACACAATGAGAAAGGGAACACAATGAGAAAGGGAACACAATGAGAAAGGGAAGACAATGAGAAAGCGAACACAATGAGAAAGGGAACACAATGAGAAATGGAGCACAATAAGAAAGGGAACACAATGAGAAAGGGAACACAATGAGAAAGGGAACACAATGAGAAAGCAAACACAATGAGAAATGGAACACAATGAGAAAGGGAACACAATGGGAAAGGGAACACAATGAGAAAGGGAACACAATGAGAAAGGGAACACAATGAGAAAGGGAATACAATGAGAAAGGGAATACAATGAGAAAGGGAACACCATGAGAAAGGGAATACAATGAGAAAGGGAACACAATGAGAAAGGGAATACAATGAGAAAGGAAATACAACGAGGAAGGGAACACAATGAGAAAGGGAATACAATGAGAAAGGGAACACAATGAGAAAGGGAATACAATGAGAAAGGGAACACAATGAGAAAGGTAACACAATGAGAATGGGAACACAATGAGAAAGGGAACACTATGAGTAAGGGAACACAATGCGAAAGGGAATACAATGTGAAAGGGAACACAATGAGAAAAGAAATACAAAGAGAAAGGGAACAAAATGAGAAAGGGAACACAATGAGAAAGGGAAAACAATGAGAAAGCGAACACAGTGAGAAAGGGGATACAAGGAGAAAGGGAATACAATGAGAAAGCGAACACAGTGAGAAAGGGAACACAATGAGAAAGGGAACACAATGAGAAAGGGATTACAATGAGAAAGGGAACACAATGAGAAAGGGAACAAAATGGGAAAGGGAACACAATGAGAAAGGGTACACAATGAGAAATGGAGCACAATGAGAAAGGGAACACAATGAGAAAGGGAACACAATGAGAAAGGGAATACAATGAGAAAGGGAATACAATGAGAAAGGGAATACAATGAGAAAGGGAACACAATGAGAAAGGGAACACAATGAGAAAGCGAACACAATGAGAAAGTGAATACAATGAGAAAGGGAGCACAATGAGAAAGGGAACACAATGAGAATTGGAACACAATGAGAAAGGGAATACAACGAGAAAGGGAATACAATGAGAAAGGGAACACAATGAGAAAGGGAATACAATGAGAAAGTGAATACAAAGGGAAAGGGAACACAATGAGAAAGGTAACACAATGAGAAAGGGAACACCATGAGAAAGGGAATACAATGAGAAAGTGAACACAATGAGAAAGGGAATACAAAGAGAAAGGGAATACAATGAGAAGGGGAACACAGTGAGAAAGGGAATACAATGAGAAAGGGAACACAATGAGTAAGGCAACACAATGAGAAAGGGAATACAATGAGAAACGGAACAAAATGAGAAAGGGAATAGAATGAGGAAGGGAACACAATGAGAAAGGGAACAGAGTGAGAAAACGAACACAATGAGAAAGGGAACACAATGAGAAATGGAATAAAATGAGAAAGGGAACACAATGAGAAAGGGAACACAATGAGGAAGAGAATACAATGAGAAAGGGAGCACAATGAGAAAGGGAATACAATGAGAAAGGGAATACAATGAGAAAGCGAACACAGTGAGAAAGAGAACACAATGAGAAAGGGAATACAATGAGAAATGGAGCACAATGAGAAAGGGAACACAATGAGAAAGGGAACACAATGAGAAAGGGAACACAATGAGAAAGGTAACACAATGAGAAAGGGAACACAATCAGAAAGTGTATACAATGAGAAAGGGAACACAATGAGAAAGGGAACACAATGAGAAAGGGAACACAATGAGAAAGGGAACACAATGCGAAAAGGAACACAATGAAAAAGGGAACAAAGTGAGAAAGGGAACACAATGAGAAAGGGAGCACAATGAGAAAGGGAACACAATGAGAAAGGGAACACAATGAGAAAGGGAACACAATGAGAAAGGGAACACAATGAGAAAGGGAATACAAGGAGAAAGGGAACACAATGGGAAAGCGAACACAGTGAGAAAGGGAACACAATGAGAAAGGGAACACAATGAGAAAGGGAACACAATGAGAAATGGAACACAATGAGAAAGGGAACACAATGAGAAAGCGAAGACAGTGAGAAAGGCAATACAATGAGAAAGCGAACACAATGAGAAAGGGAATACAATGAGAAAGGGAATACAATGAGAAAGGGAACGCAATGAGAAATGGAACACAATGAGAAAGCGAACACAATGAGAAAGGGAACACAATGAGAAAGGGATCACAATGAGAAAGGGAACACAATGAGAAAGGGAACACAATGAGAAAGGGAACACAATGAGAAAGGGAGCACAATGAGAAAGAGAACACAATGAGAAAGGGATCACAATGAGAAACGGAATACAAGGAGAAAGGGAACACAATGAGAAAGGGAATACAATGAGAAAGGGAGCACAATGGGAAAGGGAACACAATGAGAAAGGGAACACAAATAGAAAGGGAATACAACGAGAAAGGGAATACAATGAGATAGGGAACACAATGAGAAAGGGAATACAATGAAAAAGGGAATACAAAGGGAAAGGGAACACAATGAGAAAGGGAACACAATGAGAAAGGGAATACAATGAGAAAGGGAATACAATGAGAAAGGGAACAGAATGAGAAAGGGAACACAATGAGAAAGGGAACACAATGAGAAAGGGAATACAAGGAGAAAGGGAACACAATGAGAAAGGGAACACAATGAGAAAGGGAACACAATGAGAAAGGGAATACAAGGAGAAAGGGAACACAATGAGAAAGGGAACACAAAGTGAAAGGGAATACAACGAGAAAGGGAATACAATGAGATAGGGAACACAATGAGAAAGGGAATACAATGAAAAAGGGAATACAAAGGGAAAGGGAACACAATGAGAAGGGGAGCACAATGAGAAAGGGAACACAATGAGAAAGGGAATACAATGAGAAAGGGAACGCAATGAGAAAGGGAATAGAAAGAGAAAGGGAATACAATGAGAAAGGGAACACAGTGAGAAAGGGAATACAATGAGAAAGGGAACACAATGAGAAAGGGAACACAATGAGGAAGGGAATACAATGAGAAAGGGAACAAAATGAGAAAGGAATACAATGAGGAAGGGAACACAATGAGAAAGGGAACACAGTGAGAAAGCGAACACAATGAGAAAGGGAATACAATGAGAAAGGGAACACAATGAGAAAGGGAATACAATGAGAAGGGGAATACAATGAGAAAGCGAACACAGTGAGAAAGCGAACACAATGAGAAAAGGAATACAATGAGCAATGGAGCACAATGAGAAAGGGAACACAATGAGAAAGGGAACACAATGAGAAAGGGAACTCAATGAGAAATGGAGCACAATGAGAAAGGGAACACAATGATAAAGGGAACACAATGAGAAAGGGAACACAATGAGAAAGGGAACACAATGAGAAAGGGAAGACAATGAGAAAGCGAACACAATGAGAAAGGGAACACAATGAGAAATGGAGCACAATAAGAAAGGGAACACAATGAGAAAGGGAACACAATGAGAAAGGGAACACAATGAGAAAGCGAACACAATGAGAAATGGAACACAATGAGAAAGGGAACACAATGGGAAAGGGAACACAATGAGAAAGGGAACACAATGAGAAAGGGAACACAATGAGAAAGGGAATACAATGAGAAAGGGAATACAATGAGAAAGGGAACACCATGAGAAATGGAATAAAATGAGAAAGGGAACACAATGAGAAAGGGAATACAATGAGAAAGGAAATACAACGAGGAAGGGAACACAATGAGAAAGGGAATACAATGGGAAAGGGAACACAATGAGAACGGGAATACAATGAGAAAGGGAACACAATGAGAAAGGTAACACAATGAGAATGGGAACACAATGAGAAAGGGAACACAATGAGTAAGGGAAAACAATGCGAAAGGGAATACAATGTGAAAGGGAACACAATGAGAAAAGAAATACAAGGAGAAAGGGAACAAAATGAGAAAGGGAACACAATGAGAAAGGGAATACAAGGAGAAAGGGAACACAATGAGAAAGGGAACACAAAGTGAAAGGGAATACAACGAGAAAGGGAATACAATGAGATAGGGAACACAATGAGAAAGGGAATACAATGAAAAAGGGAATACAAAGGGAAAGGGAACACAATGAGAAGGGGAGCACAATGAGAAAGGGAACACAATGAGAAAGGGAATACAATGAGAAAGGGAACACAATGAGAAAGGGAATAGAAAGAGAAAGGGAATACAATGAGAAAGGGAACACAGTGAGAAAGGGAATACAATGAGAAAGGGAACACAATGAGAAAGGGAACACAATGAGGAAGGGAATACAATGAGAAAGGGAACAAAATGAGAAAGGAATACAATGAGGAAGGGAACACAATGAGAAAGGGAACACAGTGAGAAAGCGAACACAATGAGAAAGGGAATACAATGAGAAAGGGAACACAATGAGAAAGGGAATACAATGAGAAGGGGAATACAATGAGAAAGCGAACACAGTGAGAAAGCGAACACAATGAGAAAAGGAATACAATGAGCAATGGAGCACAATGAGAAAGGGAACACAATGAGAAAGGGAACACAATGAGAAAGGAAATACAACGAGGAAGGGAACACAATGAGAAAGGGAATACAATGGGAAAGGGAACACAATGAGAACGGGAATACAATGAGAAAGGGAACACAATGAGAAAGGTAACACAATGAGAATGGGAACACAATGAGAAAGGGAACACAATGAGTAAGGGAAAACAATGCGAAAGGGAATACAATGTGAAAGGGAACACAATGAGAAAAGAAATACAAGGAGAAAGGGAACAAAATGAGAAAGGGAACACAATGAGAAAGGGAATACAAGGAGAAAGGGAACACAATGAGAAAGGGAACACAAAGTGAAAGGGAATACAACGAGAAAGGGAATACAATGAGATAGGGAACACAATGAGAAAGGGAATACAATGAAAAAGGGAATACAAAGGGAAAGGGAACACAATGAGAAGGGGAGCACAATGAGAAAGGGAACACAATGAGAAAGGGAATACAATGAGAAAGGGAACACAATGAGAAAGGGAATAGAAAGAGAAAGGGAATACAATGAGAAAGGGAACACAGTGAGAAAGGGAATACAATGAGAAAGGGAACACAATGAGAAAGGGAACACAATGAGGAAGGGAATACAATGAGAAAGGGAACAAAATGAGAAAGGAATACAATGAGGAAGGGAACACAATGAGAAAGGGAACACAGTGAGAAAGCGAACACAATGAGAAAGGGAATACAATGAGAAAGGGAACACAATGAGAAAGGGAATACAATGAGAAGGGGAATACAATGAGAAAGCGAACACAGTGAGAAAGCGAACACAATGAGAAAAGGAATACATTGAGCAATGGAGCACAATGAGAAAGGGAACACAATGAGAAAGGGAACACAATGAGAAAGGGAACTCAATGAGAAATGGAGCACAATGAGAAAGGGAACACAATGAGAAAGGGAACACAATGAGAAAGGGAACACAATGAGAAAGGGAACACAATGAGAAAGGGAAGACAATGAGAAAGCGAACACAATGAGAAAGGGAACACAATGAGAAATGGAGCACTATAAGAAAGGGAACACAATGAGAAAGGGAACACAATGAGAAAGGGAACACAATGAGAAAGCGAACACAATGAGAAATGGAACACAATGAGAAAGGGAACACAATGGGAAAGGGAACACAATGAGAAAGGGAACACAATGAGAAAGGGAACACAATGAGAAAGGGAATACAATGAGAAAGGGAATACAATGAGAAAGGGAACACCATGAGAAATGGAATAAAATGAGAAAGGGAACACAATGAGAAAGGGAATACAATGAGAAAGGAAATACAACGAGGAAGGGAACACAATGAGAAAGGGAATACAATGGGAAAGGGAACACAATGAGAACGGGAATACAATGAGAAAGGGAACACAATGAGAAAGGTAACACAATGAGAATGGGAACACAATGAGAAAGGGAACACAATGAGTAATGGAACACAATGCGAAAGGGAATACAATGTGAAAGGGAACACAATGAGAAAAGAAATACAAAGAGAAAGGGAACAAAATGAGAAAGGGAACACAATGAGAAAGGGAATACAAGGAGAAAGGGAACACAATGAGAAAGGGAACACAAAGTGAAAGGGAATACAACGAGAAAGGGAATACAATGAGATAGGGAACACAATGAGAAAGGGAATACAATGAAAAAGGGAATACAAAGGGAAAGGGAACACAATGAGAAGGGGAGCACAATGAGAAAGGGAACACAATGAGAAAGGGAATACAATGAGAAAGGGAACACAATGAGAAAGGGAATAGAAAGAGAAAGGGAATACAATGAGAAAGGGAACACAGTGAGAAAGGGAATACAATGAGAAAGGGAACACAATGAGAAAGGGAACACAATGAGGAAGGGAATACAATGAGAAAGGGAACAAAATGAGAAAGGAATACAATGAGGAAGGGAACACAATGAGAAAGGGAACACAGTGAGAAAGCGAACACAATGAGAAAGGGAATACAATGAGAAAGGGAACACAATGAGAAAGGGAATACAATGAGAAGGGGAATACAATGAGAAAGCGAACACAGTGAGAAAGCGAACACAATGAGAAAAGGAATACAATGAGAAATGGAGCACAATGAGAAAGGGAACACAATGAGAAAGGGAACACAATGAGAAAGGGAACTCAATGAGAAATGGAGCACAATGAGAAAGGGAACACAATGAGAAAGGGAAGACAATGAGAAAGGGAACACAATGAGAAAGGGAACACAATGAGAAAGGGAAGACAATGAGAAAGCGAACACAATGAGAAAGGGAACACAATGAGAAATGGAGCACAATAAGAAAGGGAACACAATGAGAAAGGGAACACAATGAGAAAGGGAACACAATGAGAAAGCGAACACAATGAGAAATGGAACACAATGAGAAAGGGAACACAATGGGAAAGGGAACACAATGAGAAAGGGAACACAATGAGAAAGGGAACACAATGAGAAAGGGAATACAATGAGAAAGGGAATACAATGAGAAAGGGAACACCATGAGAAAGGGAATACAATGAGAAAGGGAACACAATGAGAAAGGGAATACAATGAGAAAGGAAATACAACGAGGAAGGGAACACAATGAGAAAGGGAATACAATGAGAAAGGGAACACAATGAGAAAGGGAATACAATGAGAAAGGGAACACAATGAGAAAGGTAACACAATGAGAATGGGAACACAATGAGAAAGGGAACACAATGAGTAAGGGAACACAATGCGAAAGGGAATACAATGTGAAAGGGAACACAATGAGAAAAGAAATACAAAGAGAAAGGGAACAAAATGAGAAAGGGAACACAATGAGAAAGGGAAAACAATGAGAAAGCGAACACAGTGAGAAAGGGGATACAAGGAGAAAGGGAATACAATGAGAAAGCGAACACAGTGAGAAAGGGAACACAATGAGAAAGGGAACACAATGAGAAAGGGATTACAATGAGAAAGGGAACACAATGAGAAAGGGAACAAAATGGGAAAGGGAACACAATGAGAAAGGGTACACAATGAGAAATGGAGCACAATGAGAAAGGGAACACAATGAGAAAGGGAACACAATGAGAAAGGGAATACAATGAGAAAGGGACTATAATGAGAAAGGGAATACAATGAGAAAGGGAACACAATGAGAAAGGGAACACAATGAGAAAGCGAACACAATGAGAAAGGGAACACAATGAGAATTGGAACACAATGAGAAAGGGAATACAACGAGAAAGGGAATACAATGAGAAAGGGAACACAATGAGAAAGGGAATACAATGAGAAAGTGAATACAAAGGGAAAGGGAACACAATGAGAAAGGTAACACAAAGAGAAAGGGAACACCATGAGAAAGGGAATACAATGAGAAAGTGAACACAATGAGAAAGGGAATACAAAGAGAAAGGGAATACAATGAGAAGGGGAACACAGTGAGAAAGGGAATACAATGAGAAAGGGAACACAATGAGTAAGGCAACACAATGAGAAAGGGAATACAATGAGAAACGGAACAAAATGAGAAAGGGAATAGAATGAGGAAGGGAACACAATGAGAAAGGGAACAGAGTGAGAAAACGAACACAATGAGAAAGGGAACACAATGAGAAATGGAATAAAATGAGAAAGGGAACACAATGAGAAAGGGAACACAATGAGGAAGAGAATACAATGAGAAAGGGAGCACAATGAGAAAGGGAATACAATGAGAAAGGGAATACAATGAGAAAGCGAACACAGTGAGAAAGAGAACACAATGAGAAAGGGAATACAATGAGAAATGGAGCACAATGAGAAAGGGAACACAATGAGAAAGGGAACACAATGAGAAAGGGAACACAATGAGAAAGGTAACACAATGAGAAAGGGAAAACAATCAGAAAGTGTATACAATGAGAAAGGGAACACAATGAGAAAGGGAACACAATGAGAAAGGGAACACAATGAGAAAGGGAACACAATGCGAAAAGGAACACAATGAAAAAGGGAACAAAGTGAGAAAGGGAACACAATGAGAAAGGGAGCACAATGAGAAAGGGAACACAATGAGAAAGGGAACACAATGAGAAAGGGAACACATTTGAGAATGGGAATACAATGAGAAAGGGAACACAATGAGAAAGGGAACACAATGAGAAAGGGAACACAATGAGAAAGGGTACACAATGAGAAAAGAGACACAATTAGAAAGGGAACACAATGAGAAAGGGAACACAATGAGAAACGAATCACAATGAGAAAGGGAACACAATGAGAAAGGGAGTACAATGAGAAAGGGAATACAATGAGAAAGGGAACACAATGAGAAAGGGAATACAATGAGAAAGGGAATACAATGGGAAAGGGAACACAATGAGAAAGGGAACACAATGAGAAAGGGAACAAAATGAGAAAGGGAATACAATGAGAAAGGAAACACAATGAGAAAGGGAATACAAAGAGAAAGGGAATACAATGAGAAAGGAACACAGAGAGAAAGGGAATACAATGAGAAACGGAACACAATGAGAAAGGGAACACAGTGAGAAAGGGAATACAATGAGAGAGGGAACACAATGAGAAAGGGAGCACAGTGAGAAAAGTAACACAATGAGTAAGGGAACACAATGAGAAAGTGAATACAATGAGAAAGGGAACACAATGAGAAAGGGAACACAATGAGAAAGGGAATACAATGAGAAAGGGAGCACAATGAAAAAGGGAGCAAATTGAGAAAGGGAGCACAATGAGAAAGGGAGCACAATGAGAAAGGGAACACAATGAGAAAGGGAACACAATGTGAAAGGGAACACAATGAGAATGGGTACACAATGAGAAAGGGAACACAATGACAAAGGGAACACAATGAGAAAGGGAACACAATGAGAAAGGGAACACAATGAGAAAAGAAACACAATGAGAAAGGGAACACAATGAGAAAGGGAACACAATGAGAAAGGAAACATAAACGGAAAGGGAACACAATGAGAAAGGGAATACCATGAGAAAGAGAACACAATGAGAATGGGAATGCAATGAGAAAGGGAATACAAAGAGAAAGGGAATACAATGAGAAAGGAACACAGTGAGAAAGGGAATACAATGAGAAATGGAACACAATGAGAAAGGGAACACAGTGAGAAAGGGAATACAATGAGAGAGGGAACACAATGAGAAAGGGAGCACAGTGAGAAAGGTAACACAATGAGAAAGGGAACACAATGATAAAGTGAATACAATGAGAAAGGGAACACAATGAGAAAGGGAACACAATGAGAAGGGGAACACAATGAGAAAGGGAACACAATGCGAAAAGGAACACAATGAAAAAGGGAGCAAATTGAGAAAGGGAACACAATGAGAAAGGGAGCACAATGAGAAAGGGAACACAATGAGAAAGGGAACACAATGTGAAAGGGAACACAATGAGAATGGGTACACAATGAGAAAGGGAACACAATGACAAAGGGAACACAATGAGAAAGGGAACACAATGAGAAAGGGAACACAATGAGAAAAGAAACACAATGAGAAAGGGAACACAATGAGAAAGGGAACACAATGAGAAAGGAAACATAAAAGGAAAGGGAACACAATGAGAAAGGGAATACAATGAGAAAGAGAACACAATGAGAATGGGAATGCAATGAGAAAGGGACACAATGAGAAAGGGAATACAATGAGAAAGGGAACACAATGAGAAAGGGAACACAATGAGAAAGGGAATACAATGAGAAAGGGACACAATGAGAAAGGGAATACAATGAGAAAGGGAACACAATGAGAAAGGGAACACAGTGAGAAAGGGAACACAATGAGAAAGGGAACACAATGAGAAAGGGAACACAATGCGAAAGGGAATACAATGAGAAAGGGAACACAATGAGAAAGGGAACACAATGAGAAAGGGAACACAATGAGAAAGGGTATACAATGAGAAAGGGAACACAATGAGAAAAGAAATAAAAAGGGAAAGGGAACACAATGAGAATGGGAACACAATGAGAAAGGGAATACAAGGAGAAAGGGAACACAATGGGAAAGCGAACACAGTGAGAAAGGGAACACAATGAGAAAGGGAACACAATGAGAAAGGGAACACAATGAGAATGGGAATACAATGAGAAAGGGAACACAATGAGAAACCGAACACAGTGAAAAAGGGAATACAATGAGAAAGGGAACACAATGAGAAAGGGAACACAATGAGAAAGGGTATACAAAGAGAAAGGGACACAATGAGAAAGGGAATACAATGAGAAAGGGAACACAATGAGAAAGGGAACACAATGAGAAAGGGAACACAATGAGAAAGGGAACACAATGAGAAAGGGAACACAATGCGAAAGGGAATACAATGAGAAAGGGAACACAATGAGAAAGGGAACACAATGAGAAAAGGGAACACAATGAGAAAGGGTATACAATGAGAAAGGGAACACAATGCGAAAGGGAATACAATGAGAAAGGGAACACAATGAGAAAGGGAACACAATGAGAAAGGGAATACAAGGAGAAAGGGAATACAATGAGAAGGGGAATACAATGAGAAAGCGAACACAGTGAGAAAGCGAACACAATGAGAAAAGGAATACAATGAGCAATGGAGCACAATGAGAAAGGGAACACAATGAGAAAGGGAACACAATGAGAAAGGGAACTCAATGAGAAATGGAGCACAATGAGAAAGGGAACACAATGAGAAAGGGAACACAATGAGAAAGGGAACACAATGAGAAAGGGAACACAATGAGAAAGGGAAGACAATGAGAAAGCGAACACAATGAGAAAGGGAACACAATGAGAAATGGAGCACAATAAGAAAGGGAACACAATGAGAAAGGGAACACAATGAGAAAGGGAACACAATGAGAAAGCGAACACAATGAGAAATGGAACACAATGAGAAAGGGAACACAATGGGAAAGGGAACACAATGAGAAAGGGAACACAATGAGAAAGGGAACACAATGAGAAAGGGAATACAACGAGAAAGGGAATACAATGAGAAAGGGAACACCATGAGAAATGGAATAAAATGAGAAAGGGAACACAATGAGAAAGGGAATACAATGAGAAAGGAAATACAACGAGGAAGGGAACACAATGAGAAAGGGAATACAATGGGAAAGGGAACACAATGAGAACGGGAATACAATGAGAAAGGGAACAAAATGAGAAAGGTAACACAATGAGAATGGGAACACAATGAGAAAGGGAACACAATGAGTAAGGGAACACAATGCGAAAGGGAATACAATGTGAAAGGGAACACAATGAGAAAAGAAATACAAAGAGAAAGGGAACAAAATGAGAAAGGGAACACAATGAGAAAGGGAATACAAGGAGAAAGGGAACACAATGAGAAAGGGAACACAAAGTGAAAGGGAATACAACGAGAAAGGGAATACAATGAGATAGGGAACACAATGAGAAAGGGAATACAATGAAAAAGGGAATACAAAGGGAAAGGGAACACAATGAGAAGGGGAGCACAATGAGAAAGGGAACACAATGAGAAAGGGAATACAATGAGAAAGTGAACACAATGAGAAAGGGAATAGAAAGAGAAAGGGAATACAATGAGAAAGGGAACACAGTGAGAAAGGGAATACAATGAGAAAGGGAACACAATGAGAAAGGGAACACAATGAGGAAGGGAATACAATGAGAAAGGGAACAAAATGAGAAAGGAATACAATGAGGAAGGGAACACAATGAGAAAGGGAACACAGTGAGAAAGCGAACACAATGAGAAAGGGAATACAATGAGAAAGGGAACACAATGAGAAAGGGAATACAATGAGAAGGGGAATACAATGAGAAAGCGAACACAGTGAGAAAGCGAACACAATGAGAAAAGGAATACAATGAGAAATGGAGCACAATGAGAAAGGGAACACAATGAGAAAGGGAACACAATGAGAAAGGGAACTCAATGAGAAATGGAGCACAATGAGAAAGGGAACACAATGAGAAAGGGAACACAATGAGAAAGGGAACACAATGAGAAAGGGAACACAATGAGAAAGGGAAGACAATGAGAAAGCGAACACAATGAGAAAGGGAACACAATGAGAAATGGAGCACAATAAGAAAGGGAACACAATGAGAAAGGGAACACAATGAGAAAGGGAACACAATGAGAAAGCGAACACAATGAGAAATGGAACACAATGAGAAAGGGAACACAATGGGAAAGGGAACACAATGAGAAAGGGAACACAATGAGAAAGGGAACACAATGAGAAAGGGAATACAATGAGAAAGGGAATACAATGAGAAAGGGAACACCATGAGAAAGGGAATACAATGAGAAAGGGAACACAATGAGAAAGGGAATACAATGAGAAAGGAAATACAACGAGGAAGGGAACACAATGAGAAAGGGAATACAATGAGAAAGGGAACACAATGAGAAAGGGAATACAATGAGAAAGGGAACACAATGAGAAAGGTAACACAATGAGAATGGGAACACAATGAGAAAGGGAACACAATGAGTAAGGGAACACAATGCGAAAGGGAATACAATGTGAAAGGGAACACAATGAGAAAAGAAATACAAAGAGAAAGGGAACAAAATGAGAAAGGGAACACAATGAGAAAGGGAAAACAATGAGAAAGCGAACACAGTGAGAAAGGGGATACAAGGAGAAAGGGAATACAATGAGAAAGCGAACACAGTGAGAAAGGGAACACAATGAGAAAGGGAACACAATGAGAAAGGGATTACAATGAGAAAGGGAACACAATGAGAAAGGGAACAAAATGGGAAAGGGAACACAATGAGAAAGGGTACACAATGAGAAATGGAGCACAATGAGAAAGGGAACACAATGAGAAAGGGAACACAATGAGAAAGGGAATACAATGAGAAAGGGAATACAATGAGAAAGGGAATACAATGAGAAAGGGAACACAATGAGAAAGGGAACACAATGAGAAAGCGAACACAATGAGAAAGTGAATACAATGAGAAAAGGAGCACAATGAGAAAGGGAACACAATGAGAATTGGAACACAATGAGAAAGGGAATACAACGAGAAAGGGAATACAATGAGAAAGGGAACACAATGAGAAAGGGAATACAATGAGAAAGTGAATACAAAGGGAAAGGGAACACAATGAGAAAGGTAACACAATGAGAAAGGGAAGACCATGAGAAAGGGAATACAATGAGAAAGTGAACACAATGAGAAAGGGAATACAAAGAGAAAGGGAATACAATGAGAAGGGGAACACAGTGAGAAAGGGAATACAATGAGAAAGGGGACACAATGAGTAAGGCAACACAATGAGAAAGGGAATACAATGAGAAATTGAACAAAATGAGAAAGGGAATAGAATGAGGAAGGGAACACAATGAGAAAGGGAACAGAGTGAGAAAACGAACACAATGAGAAAGGGAACACAATGAGAAATGTAATAAAATGAGAAAGGGAACACAATGAGAAAGGGAACACAATGAGGAAGAGAATACAATGAGAAAGGGAGCACAATGAGAAAGGGAATACAATGAGAAAGGGAATACAATGAGAAAGCGAACACAGTGAGAAAGAGAACACAATGAGAAAGGGAATACAATGAGAAATGGAGCACAATGAGAAAGGGAACACAATGAGAAAGGGAACACAATGAGAAAGGGAACACAATGAGAAAGGTAACACAATGAGAAAGGGAACACAATCAGAAAGTGTATACAAAGAGAAAGGGAACACAATGAGAAAGGGAACACAATGAGAAAGGGAACACAATGAGAAAGGGAACACAATGCGAAAAGGAACACAATGAAAAAGGGAACAAAGTGAGAAAGGGAACACAATGAGAAAGGGAGCACAATGAGAAAGGGAACACAATGAGAAAGGGAACACAATGAGAAAGGGAACACAATGAGAATGGGAATACAATGAGAAAGGGAACACAATGAGAAAGGGAACACAATGAGAAAGGGAACACAATGAGAAAGGGTACACAATGAGAAAAGAGACACAATTAGAAAGGGAACACAATGAGAAAGGGAACACAATGAGAAACGAATCACAATGAGAAAGGGAACACAATGCGAAAGGGAGTACAATGAGAAAGGGAATACAATGAGAAAGGGAACACAATGAGAAAGGGAATACAATGAGAAAGGGAATACAATGGGAAAGGGAACACAATGAGAAAGGGAACACAATGAGAAAGGGAACAAAATGAGAAAGGGAATACAATGAGAAAGGAAACACAATGAGAAAGGGAATACAAAGAGAAAGGGAATACAATGAGAAAGGAACACAGAGAGAAAGGGAATACAATGAGAAACGGAACACAATGAGAAAGGGAACACAGTGAGAAAGGGAATACAATGAGAGAGGGAACACAATGAGAAAGGGAGCACAGTGAGAAAGGTAACACAATGAGTAAGGGAACACAATGAGAAAGTGAATACAATGAGAAAGGGAACACAATGAGAAAGGGAACACAATGAGAAAGGGAACACAATGTGAAAGGGAACACAATGAGAATGGGTACACAATGAGAAAGGGAACACAATGACAAAGGGAACACAATGAGAAAGGGAACACAATGAGAAAGGGAACACAATGAGAAAAGAAACACAATGAGAAAGGGAACACAATGAGAAAGGGAACACAATGAGAAAGGAAACATAAAAGGAAAGGGAACACAATGAGAAAGGGAATACCATGAGAAAGAGAACACAATGAGAATGGGAATGCAATGAGAAAGGGAATACAAAGAGAAAGGGAATACAATGAGAAAGGAACACAGTGAGAAAGGGAATACAATGAGAAACGGAACACAATGAGAAAGGGAACACAGTGAGAAAGGGAATACAATGAGAGAGGGAACACAATGAGAAAGGGAGCACAGTGAGAAAGGTAACACAATGAGAAAGGGAACACAATGAGAAAGTGAATACAATGAGAAAGGGAACACAATGAGAAAGGGAACACAATGAGAAGGGGAACACAATGAGAAAGGGAACACAATGCGAAAAGGAACACAATGAAAAAGGGAGCAAATTGAGAAAGGGAACACAATGAGAAAGGGAGCACAATGAGAAAGGGAACACAATGAGAAAGGGAACACAATGTGAAAGGGAACACAATGAGAATGGGTACACAATGAGAAAGGGAACACAATGACAAAGGGAACACAATGAGAAAGGGAACACAATGAGAAAGTGAACACAATGAGAAAAGAAACACAATGAGAAAGGGAACACAATGAGAAAGGGAACACAATGAGAAAGGAAACATAAAAGGAAAGGGAACACAATGAGAAAGGGAATACAATGAGAAAGAGAACACAATGAGAATGGGAATGCAATGAGAAAGGGACACAATGAGAAAGGGAATACAATGAGAAAGGGAACACAATGAGAAAGGGAACACAATGAGAAAGGGAATACAATGAGAAAGGGACACAATGAGAAAGGGAATACAATGAGAAAGGGAACACAATGAGAAAGGGAACACAGTGAGAAAGGGAACACAATGAGAAAGGGAACACAATGAGAAAGGGAACACAATGCGAAAGGGAATACAATGAGAAAGGGAACACAATGAGAAAGGGAACACAATGAGAAAGGGAACACAATGAGAAAGGGTATACAATGAGAAAGGGAACACAATGAGAAAAGAAATAAAAAGGGAAAGGGAACACAATGAGAATGGGAACACAATGAGAAAGGGAATACAAGGAGAAAGGGAACACAATGGGAAAGCGAACACAGTGAGAAAGGGAACACAATGAGAAAGGGAACACAATGAGAAAGGGAACACAATGAGAATGGGAATACAATGAGAAAGGGAACACAATGAGAAAGCGAACACAGTGAAAAAGGGAATACAATGAGAAAGGGAACACAATGAGAAAGGGAACACAATGAGAAAGGGTATACAAAGAGAAAGGGACACAATGAGAAAGGGAATACAATGAGAAAGGGAACACAATGAGAAAGGGAACACAATGAGAAAGGGAACACAATGAGAAAGGGAACACAATGAGAAAGGGAACACAATGCGAAAGGGAATACAATGAGAAAGGGAACACAATGAGAAAGGGAACACAATGAGAAAAGGGAACACAATGAGAAAGGGTATACAATGAGAAAGGGAACACAATGCGAAAGGGAATACAATGAGAAAGGGAACACAATGAGAAAGGGAACACAATGAGAAAGGGAATACAAGGAGAAAGGGAACACAATGGGAAAGCGAACACAGTGAGAAAGGGAACACAATGAGAAAGGGAACACAATGAGAAAGGGAACACAATGAGAAAGTGAATACAATGAGAAAGGGAATACAATGAGAAAGGGAACGCAATGAGAAAGGGAACACAATGAGAAAGCGAACACAATGAGAAAGGGAACACAATGAGAAAGGGATCACAATGAGAAAGGGAACACAATGAGAAAGGGAACACAATAAGAAAGGGAACACAATGAGAAAGGGAACACACTGAGAAAGGGAACACAATGAGAAAGGGAACACAATGAGAAAGGGAATACAATGAGAAAGGGAACACAATGAGAAAGGGAACACAATGAGAAAGGGAACACAATGAGAAAGGGAATACAAGGAGAAAGGGAACACAATGAGAAAGGGAATTCAATGAGAAAGGGAACACAATGGGAAAGGGAACACAATGGGAATGGGAACACAAAGAGAAAGGGAATACAACGAGAAAGGGAATACAATGAGATAGGGAACACAATGAGAAAGGGAACACAATGAGAAAGGTAATACAAGGAGAAAGGGAACACAATGAGAAAGGGAACACAATGAGAAAGGGAACACAATAAGAAAGGGAATACAAGGAGAAAGGGAATACAACGAGAAAGGGAATACAATGAGAAAGGGAACACAATGAGAAAGGGAATACAATGAGAAAGGGAACACAATGAGAAAGGGAATAGAAAGAGAAAGGGAATACAATGAGAAAGGGAACACAGTGAGAAAGGGAATACAATGAGAATGGGAACACAATGAGAAAGGGAACACAATGAGGAAGGGAATACAATGAGAAAGGGAACAAAATGAGAAAGGAATACAATGAGGAAGGGAAAACAATGAGAAAGGGAACACAGTGAGAAAGCGAACACAATGAGAAAGGGAATACAATGGGAAAGGGAACACAATGAGAAAGGGAATACAATGAGAAGGGGAATACAATGAGAAAGCGAACACAGTGAGAAAGCGAACAAAATGAGAAAAGGAACACAATGAGAAATGGAGCACAATGAGAAAGGGAACACAATGAGAAAGGGAACACAATGAGAAAGGGAACTCAATGAGAAATGGAGCACAATGAGAAAGGGAACACAATGAGAAAGGGAACACAATGCGAAAAGGAACACAATGAAAAAGGGAACAAATTGAGAAAGGGAACACAATGAGAAAGGGAGCACAATGAGAAAGGGAACACAATGTGAAAGGGAACACAATGAGAATGGGTACACAATGAGAAAGGGAACACAATGAGAAAGGGAACACAATGAGAAAGGGAACACAATGAGAAAGGGAACACAATGAGAAAATAAACACAATGAGAAAGGGAACACAATGAGAAATGGAACACAATGAGAAAGGAAACATAAAAAGAAAGGGAACACAATGAGAAAGGGAATACAATGAGAAAGAGAACACAATGAGAATGGGAATACAATGAGAAAGGGACACAATGAGAAAGGGAATACAATGAGAAAGGGAACACAATGAGAAAGGGAACACAATGAGAAAGGGAATAAAATGAGAAAGGGACACAATGAGAAAGGGAATACAATGAGAAAGGGAACACAATGAGAAAGGGAACACAATGAGAAAGGGAACACAATGAGAAAGGGAACACAATGCGAAAGGGAATACAATGAGAAAGGGAACACAATGAGAAAGGGAACACAATGAGAAAGGGAACACAATGAGAAAGGGTATACAATGAGAAAGGGAACACAATGAGAAAAGAAATACAAAGAGAAAGGGAACACAATGAGAAAGGGAACACAATGAGAAAGTGAATACAATGAGAAAGGGAACACAATGAGAAAGGGAACACAATGAGAAAGGGAACACAATGAGAAAGGGAACACAATGCGAAAAGGAACACAATGAAAAAGGGAGCAAATTGAGAAAGGGAACACAATGAGAAAGGGAGCACAATGAGAAAGGGAACACAATGAGAAAGGGAACACAATGTGAAAGGGAACACAATGAGAATGGGTACAAAATGAGAAAGGGAACACAATGAGAAAGGGAACACAATGAGAAAGGGAACACAATGAGAAAAGAAACACAATGAGAAAGGGAACACAATGAGAAAGGGAACACAATGAGAAAGGAAACATAAAAAGAGAGGGAACACAATGAGAAAGGGAATACAATGAGAAAGAGAACACAATGAGAATGGGAATACAATGAGAAAGGGACACAATGAGAAGGGGAATACAATGAGAAAGGGAACACAATGAGAAAGGGAACACAATGAGAAAGGGAATACAATGAGAAAGGGACACAATGAGAAAGGGAATACAATGACAAAGGGAACACAATGAGAAAGGGAACACAATGAGAAAGGGAACACAATGAGAAAGGGAACACAATGAGAAAGGGAACACAATGCGAAAGGGAATACAATGAGAAAGGGAACACAATGAGAAAGGGAACACAATGAGAAAGGGAACACAATGAGAAAGGGTATACAATGAGAAAGGGAACACAATGAGAAAAGAAATACAAAGAGAAAGGGAACACAATGAGAATGGGAACACAATGAGAAAGGGAATACAAGGAGAAAGGGAACACAATGGGAAAGCGAACACAGTGAGAAAGGGAACACAATGAGAAAGGGAACACAATGAGAAAGGGAACACAATGAGAAAGGGAATACAATGAGAAAGGGAACACAATGAGAAAGCGAACACAGTGAGAAAGGGAATACAATGAGAAAGGGAACACAATGAGAAAGGGAACACAATGAGAAAGGGTATACAATGAGAAAGGGACACAATGAGAAAGGGAATACAATGAGAAAGGGAACACAATGAGAAAGGGAACACAATGAGAAAGGGAACACAGTGAGAAAGGGAATACAATGAGAAAGCGAACACAGTGAGAAAGGGAATACAAGGAGAAAGGGAATACAATGGGAAAGCGAACACAGTGAGAAAGGGAACACAATGAGAAAGGGAACACAATGAGAAAGTGAATACAATGAGAAAGGGAATACAATGAGAAAGGGAACGCAATGAGAAAGGGAACACAATGAGAAAGCGAACACAATGAGAAAGGGAACACAATGAGAAAGGGATCACAATGTGAAAGGGAACACAATGAGAAAGGGAACACAATGAGAAAGGGAACACAATGAGAAAGGGAACACAATGAGAAAGGGAACACAATGAGAAAGGGAACACAATGAGAAAATAAACACAATGAGAAAGGGAACACAATGAGAAATGGAACACAATGAGAAAGGAAACATAAAAAGAAAGGGAACACAATGAGAAAGGGAATACAATGAGAAAGAGAACACAATGAGAATGGGAATACAATGAGAAAGGGACACAATGAGAAAGGGAATACAATGAGAAAGGGAACACAATGAGAAAGGGAACACAATGAGAAAGGGAATAAAATGCGAAAGGGACACAATGAGAAAGGGAATACAATGAGAAAGGGAACACAATGAGAAAGGGAACACAATGAGAAAGGGAACACAATGAGAAAGGGAACACAATGAGAAAGGGAACACAATGCGAAAGGGAATACAATGAGAAAGGGAACACAATGAGAAAGGGAACACAATGAGAAAGGGAACACAATGAGAAAGGGTATACAATGAGAAAGGGAACACAATGAGAAAAGAAATACAAAGAGAAAGGGAACACAATGAGAAAGGGAACACAATGAGAAAGTGAATACAATGAGAAAGGGAACACAATGAGAAAGGGAACACAATGAGAAAGGGAACACAATGAGAAAGGGAACACAATGCGAAAAGGAACACAATGAAAAAGGGAGCAAATTGAGAAAGGGAACACAATGAGAAAGGGAGCACAATGAGAAAGGGAACACAATGAGAAAGGGAACACAATGTGAAAGGGAACACAATGAGAATGGGTACAAAATGAGAAAGGGAACACAATGAGAAAGGGAACACAATGAGAAAGGAAACATAAAAAGAGAGGGAACACAATGAGAAAGGGAATACAATGAGAAAGAGAACACAATGAGAATGGGAATACAATGAGAAAGGGACACAATGAGAAGGGGAATACAATGAGAAAGGGAACACAATGAGAAAGGGAACACAATGAGAAAGGGAATACAATGAGAAAGGGACACAATGAGAAAGGGAATACAATGACAAAGGGAACACAATGAGAAAGGGAACACAATGAGAAAGGGAACACAATGAGAAAGGGAACACAATGAGAAAGGGAACACAATGCGAAAGGGAATACAATGAGAAAGGGAACACAATCAGAAAGGGAACACAATGAGAAAGGGAACACAATGAGAAAGGGTATACAATGAGAAAGGGAACACAATGAGAAAAGAAATACAAAGAGAAAGGGAACACAATGAGAATGGGAACACAATGAGAAAGGGAATACAAGGAGAAAGGGAACACAATGGGAAAGCGAACACAGTGAGAAAGGGAACACAATGAGAAAGGGAACACAATGAGAAAGGGAACACAATGAGAAAGGGAATACAATGAGAAAGGGAACACAATGAGAAAGCGAACACAGTGAGAAAGGGAATACAATGAGAAAGGGAACACAATGAGAAAGGGAACACAATGAGAAAGGGAATACAATGAGAAAGGGACACAATGAGAAAGGGAATACAATGAGAAAGGGAACACAATGAGAAAGGGAACACAATGAGAAAGGGAACACAATGAGAAAGGGAACACAATGAGAAAATAAACACAATGAGAAAGGGAACACAATGAGAAATGGAACACAATGAGAAAGGAAACATAAAAAGAAAGGGAACACAATGAGAAAGGGAATACAATGAGAAAGTGAATACAATGAGAAAGGGAATACAATGAGAAAGGGAACGCAATGAGAAAGGGAACACAATGAGAAAGCGAACACAATGAGAAAGGGAACACAATGAGAAAGGGATCACAATGTGAAAGGGAACACAATGAGAAAGGGAACACAATGAGAAAGGGAACACAATGAGAAAGGGAACACAATGAGAAAGGGAACACAATGAGAAAGGGAACACAATGAGAAAATAAACACAATGAGAAAGGGAACACAATGAGAAATGGAACACAATGAGAAAGGAAACATAAAAAGAAAGGGAACACAATGAGAAAGGGAATACAATGAGAAAGAGAACACAATGAGAATGGGAATACAATGAGAAAGGGACACAATGAGAAAGGGAATACAATGAGAAAGGGAACACAATGAGAAAGGGAACACAATGAGAAAGGGAATAAAATGCGAAAGGGACACAATGAGAAAGGGAATACAATGAGAAAGGGAACACAATGAGAAAGGGAACACAATGAGAAAGGGAACACAATGAGAAAGGGAACACAATGAGAAAGGGAACACAATGCGAAAGGGAATACAATGAGAAAGGGAACACAATGAGAAAGGGAACACAATGAGAAAGGGAACACAATGAGAAAGGGTATACAATGAGAAAGGGAACACAATGAGAAAAGAAATACAAAGAGAAAGGGAACACAATGAGAAAGGGAACACAATGAGAAAGTGAATACAATGAGAAAGGGAACACAATGAGAAAGGGAACACAATGAGAAAGGGAACACAATGAGAAAGGGAACACAATGCGAAAAGGAACACAATGAAAAAGGGAGCAAATTGAGAAAGGGAACACAATGAGAAAGGGAGCACAATGAGAAAGGGAACACAATGAGAAAGGGAACACAATGTGAAAGGGAACACAATGAGAATGGGTACAAAATGAGAAAGGGAACACAATGAGAAAGGGAACACAATGAGAAAGGAAACATAAAAAGAGAGGGAACACAATGAGAAAGGGAATACAATGAGAAAGAGAACACAATGAGAATGGGAATACAATGAGAAAGGGACACAATGAGAAGGGGAATACAATGAGAAAGGGAACACAATGAGAAAGGGAACACAATGAGAAAGGGAATACAATGAGAAAGGGACACAATGAGAAAGGGAATACAATGACAAAGGGAACACAATGAGAAAGGGAACACAATGAGAAAGGGAACACAATGAGAAAGGGAACACAATGAGAAAGGGAACACAATGCGAAAGGGAATACAATGAGAAAGGGAACACAATCAGAAAGGGAACACAATGAGAAAGGGAACACAATGAGAAAGGGTATACAATGAGAAAGGGAACACAATGAGAAAAGAAATACAAAGAGAAAGGGAACACAATGAGAATGGGAACACAATGAGAAAGGGAATACAAGGAGAAAGGGAACACAATGGGAAAGCGAACACAGTGAGAAAGGGAACACAATGAGAAAGGGAACACAATGAGAAAGGGAACACAATGAGAAAGGGAATACAATGAGAAAGGGAACACAATGAGAAAGCGAACACAGTGAGAAAGGGAATACAATGAGAAAGGGAACACAATGAGAAAGGGAACACAATGAGAAAGGGAATACAATGAGAAAGGGACACAATGAGAAAGGGAATACAATGAGAAAGGGAACACAATGAGAAAGGGAACACAATGAGAAAGGGAACACAGTAAGAAAGGGAATACAATGAGAAAGCGAACACAGTGAGAAAGGGAATACAAGGAGAAAGGGAATACAATGGGAAAGCGAACACAGTGAGAAAGGGAACACAATGAGAAAGGGAACACAATGAGAAAGGGAATACAATGAGAAAGGGAACGCAATGAGAAAGGGAACACAATGAGAAAGCGAACACAATGAGAAAGGGAACACAATGAGAAAGGGATCACAATGTGAAAGGGAACACAATGAGAAAGGGAACACAATGAGAAAGGGAACACAATGAGAAAGGGAACACAATGAGAAAGGGAACACAATGAGAAAGGGAACACAATGAGAAAATAAACACAATGAGAAAGGGAACACAATGAGAAATGGAACACAATGAGAAAGGAAACATAAAAAGAAAGGGAACACAATGAGAAAGGGAATACAATGAGAAAGAGAACACAATGAGAATGGGAATACAATGAGAAAGGGACACAATGAGAAAGGGAATACAATGAGAAAGGGAACACAATGAGAAAGGGAACACAATGAGAAAGGGAATAAAATGAGAAAGGGACACAATGAGAAAGGGAATACAATGAGAAAGGGAACACAATGAGAAAGGGAACACAATGAGAAAGGGAACACAATGAGAAAGGGAACACAATGAGAAAGGGAACACAATGCGAAAGGGAATACAATGTGAAAGGGAACACAATGAGAAAGGGAACACAATGAGAAAGGGAACACAATGAGAAAGGGTATACAATGAGAAAGGGAACACAATGAGAAAAGAAATACAAAGAGAAAGGGAACACAATGAGAAAGGGAACACAATGTGAAAGTGAATACAATGAGAAAGGGAACACAATGAGAAAGGGAACACAATGAGAAAGGGAACACAATGAGAAAGGGAACACAATGCGAAAAGGAACACAATGAAAAAGGGAGCAAATTGAGAAAGGGAACACAATGAGAAAGGGAGCACAATGAGAAAGGGAACACAATGAGAAAGGGAACACAATGTGAAAGGGAACACAATGAGAATGGGTACAAAATGAGAAAGGGAACACAATGAGAAAGGGAACACAATGAGAAAGGGAACACAATGAGAAAAGAAACACAATGAGAAAGGGAACACAATGAGAAAGGGAACACAATGAGAAAGGAAACATAAAAAGAGAGGGAACACAATGAGAAAGGGAATACAATGAGAAAGAGAACACAATGAGAATGGGAATACAAAGAGAAAGGGACACAATGAGAAGGGGAATACAATGAGAAAGGGAACACAATGAGAAAGGGAACACAATGAGAAAGGGAATACAATGAGAAAGGGACACAATGAGAAAGGGAATACAATGACAAAGGGAACACAATGAGAAAGGGAACACAATGAGAAAGGGAACACAATGAGAAAGGGAACACAATGAGAAAGGGAACACAATGCGAAAGGGAATACAATGAGAAAGGGAACACAATGAGAAAGGGAACACAATGAGAAAGGGAACACAATGAGAAAGGGTATACAATGAGAAAGGGAACACAATGAGAAAAGAAATACAAAGAGAAAGGGAACACAATGAGAATGGGAACACAATGAGAAAGGGAATACAAGGAGAAAGGGTACACAATGGGAAAGCGAACACAGTGAGAAAGGGAACACAATGAGAAAGGGAACACAATGAGAAAGGGAACACAATGAGAAAGGGAATACAATGAGAAAGGGAACACAATGAGAAAGCGAACACAGTGAGAAAGGGAATACAATGAGAAAGGGAACACAATGAGAAAGGGAACACAATGAGAAAGGGTATACAATGAGAAAGGGACACAATGAGAAAGGGAATACAATGAGAAAGTTAACACAATGAGAAAGGGAACACAATGAGAAAGGGAACACAGTGAGAAAGGGAATACAATGAGAAAGCGAACACAGTGAGAAAGGGAATACAAGGAGAAAGGGAATACAATGGGAAAGCGAACACAGTGAGAAAGGGAACACAATGAGAAATGGAACACAATGAGAAAGTGAATACAATGAGAAAGGGAATACAATGAGAAAGGGAACGCAATGAGAAAGGGAACACAATGAGAAAGCGAACACAATGAGAAAGGGAACACAATGAGAAAGGGATCACAATGAGAAAGGGAACACAATGAGAAAGGGAACACAATGAGAAAGGGAACACAATGAGAAAGGGAACACAATGAGAAAGGGAACACAATGAGAAAGGGAATACAATGAGAAAGGGAACACAATGAGAAAGGGAACACAATGAGAAAGGGAACACAATGAGAAAGGGAATACAAGGAGAAAGGGAACACAATGAGAACGGGAATACAATGAGAAAGGGAACACAATGGGAAAGGGAACACAATGAGAATGGGAACACAAAGAGAAAGGGAATACAACGAGAAAGGGAATACAATGAGATAGGGAACACAATGAGAAAGGGAACACAATGAGAAAGGTAATACAAGGAGAAAGGGAACACAATGAGAAAGGGAACACAATGAGAAAGGGAATACAATGAGATAGGGAACACAATGAGAAAGGGAATACAATGAAAAAGGGACTACAAAGGGAAAGGGAACACAATGAGAAAGGGAAAACAATGAGAAAGGGAACACAATGAGAAAGGGAATACAATGAGAAAGGGAACACAAAGAGAAAGGGAATAGAAAGAGAAAGGAAATACAATGAGAAAGGGAACACAGTGAGAAAGGGAATACAATGAGAAAGGGAACACAATGAGAAAGGGAACACAATGAGGAAGGGAATACAATGAGAAAGAGAACACAATGAGAATGGGCATACAATGAGAAAGGGACACAATGAGAAGGGGAATACAATGAGAAAGGGAACACAATGAGAAAGGGAACACAATGAGAAAGGGAATACAATGAGAAAGGGACACAATGAGAAAGGGAATACAATGACAAAGGGAACACAATGAGAAAGGGAACACAATGAGAAAGGGAACACAATGAGAAAGGGAACACAATGAGAAAGGGAACACAATGCGAAAGGGAATACAATGAGAAAGGGAACACAATGAGAAAGGGAACACAATGAGAAAGGGAACACAATGAGAAAGGGTATACAATGAGAAAGGGAACACAATGAGAAAAGAAATACAAAGAAAAAGGGAACACAATGAGAATGGGAACACAATGAGAAAGGGAATACAAGGAGAAAGGGAACACAATGGGAAAGCGAACACAGTGAGAAAGGGAACACAATGAGAAAGGGAACACAATGAGAAAGGGAACACAATGAGAAAGGGAATACAATGAGAAAGGGAACACAATGAGAAAGCGAACACAGTGAGAAAGGGAATACAATGAGAAAGGGAACACAATGAGAAAGGGAACACAATGAGAAAGGGTATACAATGAGAAAGGGACACAATGAGAAAGGGAATACAATGAGAAAGGGAACACAATGAGAAAGGGAACACAATGAGAAAGGGAACACAGTGAGAAAGGGAATACAATGAGAAAGCGAACACAGTGAGAAAGGGAATACAAGGAGAAAGGGAATACAATGGGAAAGCGAACACAGTGAGAAAGGGAACACAATGAGAAAGGGAACACAATGAGAAAGTGAATACAATGAGAAAGGGAATACAATGAGAAAGGGAACGCAATGAGAAAGGGAACACAATGAGAAAGCGAACACAATGAGAAAGGGAACACAATGAGAAAGGGATCACAATGAGAAAGGGAACACAATGAGAAAGGGAACACAATGAGAAAGGGAACACAATGAGAAAGGGAACACAATGAGAAAGGGAACACAATGAGAAAGGGAATACAATGAGAAAGGGAACACAATGAGAAAGGGAACACAATGAGAAAGGGAACACAATGAGAAAGGGAATACAAGGAGAAAGGGAACACAATGAGAAAGGGAATACAATGAGAAAGGGAACACAATGGGAAAGGGAACACAATGAGAATGGGAACACAAAGAGAAAGGGAATACAACGAGAAAGGGAATACAATGAGATAGGGAACACAATGAGAAAGGGAACACAATGAGAAAGGTAATACAAGGAGAAAGGGAACACAATGAGAAAGGGAACACAATGAGAAAGGGAACACAATAAGAAAGGGAATACGAGGAGAAAGGGAATACAACGAGAAAGGGAATACAATGAGATAGGGAACACAATGAGAAAGGGAATACAATGAAAAAGGGAGTACAAAGGGAAAGGGAACACAATGAGAAAGGGAAAACAATGAGAAAGGGAACACAATGAGAAAGGGAATACAATGAGAAAGGGAACACAAAGAGAAAGGGAATAGAAAGAGAAAGGAAATACAATGAGAAAGGGAACACAGTGAGAAAGGGAATACAATGAGAAAGGGAACACAATGAGAAAGGGAACACAATGAGGAAGGGAATACAATGAGAAAGGGAACAAAATGAGAAAGGAATACAATGAGGAAGGGAACACAATGAGAAAGGGAACACAGTGAGAAAGCGAACACAATGAGAAAGGGAATACAATCGGAAAGGGAACACAATGAGAAAGGGAATACAATGAGAAGGGGAATACAATGAGAAAGCGAACACAGTGAGAAAGCGAACACAAAGAGAAAAGGAACACAATGAGAAATGGAGCACAATGAGAAAGGGAACACAATGAGAAAGGGAACACAATGAGAAAGGGAACTCAATGAGAAATGGAGCACAATGAGAAAGGGAACACAATGAGAAAGGGAATACAATGGGAAAGGGAACACAATGAGAAAGGGAATACAATGAGAAGGGGAATACAATGAGAAAGCGAACACAATGAGAAAGGGAGCACAATGAGAAAGGGAACACAATGAGAAAGGGAACACAATGTGAAAGGGAACACAATGAGAATGGGTACACAATGAGAAAGGGAACACAATGAGAAAGGGAACACAATGAGAAAGGGAACACAATGAGAAAGGGAACACAATGAGAAAATAAACACAATGAGAAAGGGAACACAATGAGAAATGGAACACAATGAGAAAGGAAACATAAAAAGAAAGTGAACACAATGAGAAAGGGAATACAATGAGAAAGAGAACACAATGAGAATGGGAATACAATGAGAAAGGGACACAATGAGAAAGGGAATACAATGAGAAAGGGAACACAATGAGAAAGGGAACACAATGAGAAAGGGAATAAAATGAGAAAGGGACACAATGAGAAAGGGAATACAATGAGAAAGGGAACACAATGAGAAAGGGAACACAATGAGAAAGGGAACACAATGAGAAAGGGAACACAATGCGAAAGGGAATACAATGAGAAAGGGAACACATTGAGAAAGGGAACACAATGAGAAAGGGAACACAATGAGAAAGGGTATACAATGAGAAAGGGAACACAATGAGAAAAGAAATACAAAGAGAAAGGGAACACAATGAGAAAGGGAACACAATGAGAAAGTGAATACAATGAGAAAGGGAACACAATGAGAAAGGGAACACAATGAGAAAGGGAACACAATGCGAAAAGGAACACAATGAAAAAGGGAGCAAATTGAGAAAGGGAACACAATGAGAAAGGGAGCACAATGAGAAAGGGAACACAATGAGAAAGGGAACACAATGTGAAAGGGAACACAATGAGAATGGGTACAAAATGAGAAAGGGAACACAATGAGAAAGGGAACACAATGAGAAAGGGAACACAATGAGAAAAGAAACACAATGAGAAAGGGAACACAATGAGAAAGGGAACACAATGAGAAAGGAAACATAAAAAGAGAGGGAACACAATGAGAAAGGGAATACAATGAGAAAGAGAACACAATGAGAATGGGAATACAATGAGAAAGGGACACAATGAGAAGGGGAATACAATGAGAAAGGGAACACAATGAGAAAGGGAACACAATGAGAAAGGGAATACAATGAGAAAGGGACACAATGAGAAAGGGAATACAATGACAAAGGGAACACAATGAGAAAGGGAACACAATGAGAAAGGGAACACAATGAGAAAGGGAACACAATGAGAAAGGGAACACAATGCGAAAGGGAATACAATGAGAAAGGGAACACAATGAGAAAGGGAACACAATGAGAAAGGGAACACAATGAGAAAGGGTATACAATGAGAAAGGGAACACAATGAGAAAAGAAATACAAAGAGAAAGGGAACACAATGAGAATGGGAACACAATGATAAAGGGAATACAAGGAGAAAGGGAACACAATGGGAAAGCGAACACAGTGAGAAAGGGAACACAATGAGAAAGGGAACACAATGAGAAAGGGAACACAATGAGAAAGGGAATACAATGAGAAAGGGAACACAATGAGAAAGCGAACACAGTGAGAAAGGGAATACAATGAGAAAGGGAACACAATGAGAAAGGGAACACAATGAGAAAGGGTATACAATGAGAAAGGGACACAATGAGAAAGGGAATACAATGAGAAAGGGAACACAATGAGAAAGGGAACACAATGAGAAAGGGAACACAGTGAGAAAGGGAATACAATGAGAAAGCGAACACACTGAGAAAGGGAATACAAGGAGAAAGGGAATACAATGGGAAAGCGAACACAGTGAGAAAGGGAACACAATGAGAAAGGGAACACAATGAGAAAGTGAATACAATGAGAAAGGGAATACAATGAGAAAGGGAACGCAATGAGAAAGGGAACACAATGAGAAAGCGAACACAATGAGAAAGGGAACACAATGAGAAAGGGATCACAATGAGAAAGGGAACACAATGAGAAAGGGAACACAATGAGAAAGGGAACACAATGAGAAAGGGAACACAATGAGAAAGGGAATACAATGAGAAAGGGAACACAATGAGAAAGGGAACACAATGAGAAAGGGAACACAATGAGAAAGGGAATACAAGGAGAAAGGGAACACAATGAGAAAGGGAATACAATGAGAAAGGGAACACAATGGGAAAGCGAACACAGTGAGAAAGGGAACACAATGAGAAAGGGAACACAATGAGAAAGGGAACACAATGAGAAAGGGAATACAATGAGAAAGGGAACACAATGAGAAAGCGAACACAGTGAGAAAGGGAATACAATGAGAAAGGGAACACAATGAGAAAGGGAACACAATGAGAAAGGGTATACAATGAGAAAGGGACACAATGAGAAAGGGAATACAATGAGAAAGGGAACACAATGAGAAAGGGAACACAATGAGAAAGGGAACACAGTGAGAAAGGGAATACAATGAGAAAGCGAACACAGTGAGAAAGGGAATACAAGGAGAAAGGGAATACAATGGGAAAGCGAACACAGTGAGAAAGGGAACACAATGAGAAAGGGAACACAATGAGAAAGTGAATACAATGAGAAAGGGAATACAATGAGAAAGGGAACGCAATGAGAAAGGGAACACAATGAGAAAGCGAACATAATGAGAAAGGGAACACAATGAGAAAGGGATCACAATGAGAAAGGGAACACAATGAGAAAGGGAACACAATGAGAAAGGGAACACAATGAGAAAGGGAACACAATGAGAAAGGGAATACAATGAGAAAGGGAACACAATGAGAAAGGGAACACAATGAGAAAGGGAACACAATGAGAAAGGGAATACAAGGAGAAAGGGAACACAATGAGAAAGGGAATACAATGAGAAAGGGAACACAATGGGAAAGGGAACACAATGAGAAAGGGAACACAAAGAGAAAGGGAATACAACGAGAAAGGGAATACAATGAGATAGGGAACACAATGAGAAAGGGAACACAATGAGAAAGGTAATACAAGGAGAAAGGGAACACAATGAGAAAGGGAACACAATGAGAAAGGGAACACAATAAGAAAGGGAATACAAGGAGAAAGGGAATACTACGAGAAAAGGAATACAATGAGATAAGGAACACAATGAGAAAGGGAATACAATGAAAAAGGGACTACAAAGGGAAAGGGAACACAATGAGAAAGGGAAGACAATGAGAAAGGGAACACAATGAGAAAGGGAATACAATGAGAAAGGGAACACAAAGAGAAAGGGAATAGAAAGAGAAAGGAAATACAATGAGAAAGGGAACACAGTGAGAAAGGGAATACAATGAGAAAGGGAACACAATGAGAAAGGGAACACAATGAGGAAGGGAATACAATGAGAAAGGGAACAAAATGGGAAAGGAATACAATGAGGAAGGGAACACAATGAGAAAGGGAACACAGTGAGAAAGCGAACACAATGAGAAAGGGAATACAATGGGAAAGGGAACACAATGAGAAAGGGAATACAATGAGAAGGGGAATACAATGAGAAAGCGAACACAGTGAGAAAGCGAACACAATGAGAAAAGGAACACAATGAGAAATGGAGCACAATGAGAAAGGGAACACAATGAGAAAGGGAACACAATGAGAAAGGGAACTCAATGAGAAATGGAGCACAATGAGAAAGGGAACACAATGAGAAAGGGAACACAATGCGAAAAGGAACACAATGAAAAAGGTAACAAATTGAGAAAGGGAACACAATGAGAAAGGGAGGACAATGAGAAAGGGAACTCAATGTGAAAGGGAACACAATGTGAAAGGGAACACAATGAGAATGGGAACACAATGAGAAAGGGAACACAATGAGAAAGGGAACACAATGAGAAAGGGAACACAATGAGAAAAGAAACACAGTGAGAAAGGGAACACAATGAGAAAGGGAACACAATGAGAAATGGAACACAATGAGAAAGGGAACACAATCAGAAAGGGAATACAATGAGAAAGGGAATACAATGAGAAAGGGAACACAATGAGAAAGGGAACACAATGACAAAGTGAATACAATGAGAAAGGGAACACAATGAGAAAGGGAACACAATGCGTAAAAGAACACAATGAAAAAGGGAACAAATTGAGAAAGGGAACACAATGAGAAAGGTAGGACAATGAGAAAGGGAACTCAATGTGAAAGGGAACACAATGTGAAAGGGAACACAATGAGAAAGGGAACACAATGAGAAAGGGAACACAATGAGAAAGGGAACACAATGAGAAAAGAAACACAATGAGAAAGGGAACACAATGAGAAAGGGAACACAATGAGAAACGGAACACAATGAGAAAGGGAACACAATCAGATAGGGAATACAATGAGAAAGGGAACACAATGAGAATGGGAATACAATGAGAAAGGGAATACAATGGGAAAGGGAACACAATGAGAAAGGGAACACAATGAGAAAGGGTACACAATGAGAAAGGGAATACAATGAGAAAGGGAACACAATGACAAAGGGAATACAAAGAGAAAGGTATACAATGAGAAAGGGAACACAATGAGAAAGGGAACACAAAGCGAAAGGCAATACAATGTGAAAGGGAACACAATGAGAAAGGGAACACAATGAGAAAGCGAACACAATGAGAAAGGGAATACAAGGAGAAAGGGAATACAATGAGAAAGCGAACACAGTGAGAAAGGGAACACAATGAGAAAGGGAACACAATGAGAAAGGGATTACAATGAGAAAGGGAACACAATGTGAAAGGGAACACAATGAGAAAGGGAACACAATGAGAAAGGGAACACAATGAGAAATGGAGCACAATGAGAAAGGGAACACAAAGAGAAAGGGAATACAATGAGAAAGGGAACACAATGAGAAAGGGAACACAAAGAGAAATGGAATACAATGAGAAAGGGAATACAATGAGAAAGGGAATACAATGAGATAGGGAACACAATGAGAAAGGGAACACAGTGAGAAAGCGAACACAATGAGAAAGGGAATACAATGAGAAAGGGAACACAATGAGAAAGGGAACACAATGAGAATGGGAACACAATGAGAAAGGGAATGCAACGAGAAAGGGAATACAATGAGAAAGGGAACACAATGAGAAAGGGAATACAATGAGAAAGGGAATACAATGAGATAGGGAACACAATGAGAAAGGGAACACAATGAGAAAGCGAACACAATGAGAAAGGGAATACAATGAGAAAGGGAACACAATGTGAAAGGGAACACAATGAGAATGGGAACACAATGAGCAAGGGAATACAAAGAGAAAGGGAATACAATGAGAAAGGGAACACAATGAGAAAGGGAATACAATGAGAAAGGGAATACAAAGGGAAAGGGAACACAATGAGAAAGGGAACACAATGAGAAAGGGAACACAAAGAGAAAGGGAATACAATGAGGAAGGGAACACAATGAGAAAGGGAATACAAAGAGAAAGGGAATACAATGAGAAAGGGAAAACTGTGAGAAAGGGAATACAATGAGAAAGGGAACACAATGAGAAAGGGAACACAATGAGAAAGGGAATACAATGAGAAAGGGAACAAAATGAGAAAGGGAATACAATGAGGAAGGGAACACAATGAGAAAGGGAACACAGTGAGAAATCGAACACAATGAGAAAGGGAACACAATGAGAAATGGAATAAAATGAGAAAGGGAACACAATGAGAAAGGGAACACAATGAGAAAGAGAATACAATGAGAAAGGGAACACAATGAGAAAGGGACTACAATGAGAAAGGGAATACAATGAGAAAGCGAACACAGTGAGAAAGCGAACACAATGAGAAGGCGAATACAATGAGAAATGGAGCACTATGAGAAAGGGAACACAATGAGAAAGGGAACACAATGAGAAAGGAAACACAATGAGAAAGGTAACACAGTGAAAAAGGGCACACAATCAGAAAGTGAATACAATGAGAAAGGGAACACAATGAGATAAGAAACACAATGAGAAAGGGAACACAATGAGAAAGGGAACACAATGAGAAATGGAACACAATGAGAAAGGGAACACTATGAGAAAGGGAGTACAATGAGAAAGGGAATACAATGAGAAAGGGAACACAATGAGAAAGGGAATACAATGAGAAAGTGAATACAATGGGAAAGGGAACACAAAGAGAAAGGGAACACAATGAGAAAGCGAACAAAATGAGAAAGGGAATACAATGAGAAAGGAAACACAATGGGAAAGGGAATACAAAGAGAAAGGGAATACAATGAGAAAGGGAACACAGTGAGAAAGGGAATACAATGAGAAACGGAACACAATGAGAAAGGGAACACAATGAGAAAGGGAATACAATGAGAGAGGGAACACAATGAGAAAGGGAGCACAATGACAAAGGTAACACAATGAGAAAGGGAACACAATGCGAAAAGGGACACAATGAAAAAGGGAACAAATTGAGAAAGGGAACACAATGAGAAAGGGAGCACAATGAGAAAGGGAACTCAATGAGAAAGGGAACACAATGTGAAAGGGAACACAATGAGAATGGGAACACAATGAGAAAGGGAACACAATGAGAAAGGGAACACAATGAGAAAGGGAACACAATGAGAAAGGGAACACAATGAGAAAAGAAACACAATGAGAAAGGGAACACAATGAGAAAGGGAACACAATGAGAAACGGAACACAATGAGAAAGGTAACACAATGAGAAAGGGAATACAATGAGAAAGGGAATACAATGAGAAAGGGAACACAATGAGAAAGGGAGTACAATGAGAAAGGGAATACAGTGGGAAAGGGAACACAATGAGAAAGGGAACACAATGAGAAAGGGAACACAATGAGAAAGGGAATACAATGAGAAAGGGAACACAATGACAAAGGGAATACAAAGAGAAAGGGAATACAATGAGAAAGGGAACACAATGAGTAAGGGAACACAATGCAAAAGGGAATACAATGTGAAAGGGAACACAATGTGAAAGGGAACACAATGAGAAAGGGAACACAATGAGAAAGGGAATACAATGGGAAAGGGAACATAATGAGAAAAGAAATACAAAGAGAAAGGGAACACAATGAGAAAGGGAACACAATGAGAAAGGGAACACAATGAGAAAGCGAACACAGTGAGAAAGGGAATACAAGGAGAAAGGGAATACAATGAGAAAGCGAACACAGTGAGAAAGGGAATACAATGAGAAAGGGAACACAATGAGAAAGGGATGACAATGAGAAAGGGAACACAATGAGAAAGGGAACACAATGAGAAAGGGAACACAATGAGAAAGGGAACACAATGAGAAATGGAGCACAATGAGAAAGGGAACACAATGAGAAAGGGAATACAATGAGAAAGGGAACACAATGAGAAAGGGAACACAATGAGAAATGGAATACAATGAGAAAGGGAATACAATGAGAAAGGGAATACAATGAGATAGGGAACACAATGAGAAAGGGAAGACAATGAGAAAGCGAACACAATGAGAAAGGGAATACAATGAGAAAGGGAACACAATGAGAAAGGGAACACAATGAGAATGGGAACACAATGAGAAAGGGAATACAACGAGAAAGGGAATACAATGAGAAAGGGAACACAATGAGAAAGGGAATACAATGAGAAAGGGAATACAAAGGGAAAGGGAACACAATGAGAAAGGGAACACAATGAGAAAGGGAACACAAAGAGAAAGGGAATACAATGAGGAAGGGAACACAATGAGAAAGGGAATACAAAGAGAAAGGGAATACAATGAGAAAGGGAAAACAGTGAGAAAGGGAATACAATGAGAAAGGGAAGACAATGAGAAAGGGAACACAATGAGAAAGGGAATACAATGAGAAAGGGAACAAAATGAGAAAGGGAATACAATGAGGAAGGGAACACAATGAGAAAGGGAACACAGTGAGAAAGCGAACACAATGAGAAAGGGAACACAATGAGAAATGGAATAAAATGAGAAAGGGAACACAATGAGAAAGGGAACACAATGAGAAAGAGAATACAATGAGAAAGGGAACACAATGAGAAAGGGAATACAATGAGAAAGGGAATACAATGAGAAAGCGAACACAATGAGGAAGCGAATACAAAGAGAAATGGAGCACAATGAGAAAGGGAACACAATGAGAGAGGGAACACAATGAGAAAGGGAACACAATGAGAAAGGTAACACAATGAAAAAGGGCACACAATCAGAAAGTGAATACAATGAGAAATTGAACACAATGAGAAAGGTAACACAATGAAAAAGGGCACACAATCAGAAAGTGAATACAATGAGAAAGGGAACACAATGAGAAAGGGAACACAGTGAGAAAGGGAATACAATGGGAAAGGGAACACAATGAGAAAGGGAACACAATGAGAAAGGGAACAAAATGAGAAAGGGAATACAATGACAAAGGAAACACAATGAGAAAGGGAATACAAAGAGAAAGGGAATACAATGAGAAAGTGAACACAGTGAGAAAGGGAACACAATGAGAAACGGAACACAATGAGAAAGGGAACACAATGAGAAAGGGAATACAATGAGAGATGGAACACAATGAGAAAGGGAGCAAAATGAGAAAGGTAACACAATGAGAAGGGAACACAATGAGAAAGTGAATACAATGAGAAAGGGAACACAATGAGAAAGGGAACACAATGAGAAAGGGAACACAATGAGAAAGGGAACACAATGAGAAAGGGAACACAATGCGAAAAGGAATTCAATGAAAATGGGAACAAATTGAGAAAGGGAACACAATGAGAAAGTGAGCATAATGAGAAAGGGAACACAATGAGAAAGGGAACACAATGAGAATGGGAACACAATGAGAAAGGGAACACAATGAGAAAGGGAACACAATGAGAAAGGGAACACAATGAGAAAGAGAACACAATGAGTAAAGAAACACAATGAGAAAGGGAACACAATGAGAAAGGGAACACAATGACAAACAGAACACAATGAGAAAGGGAACACAATGAGAAAGGGAATACAATGAGAAAGGGAATACAATGAGAAAGGGAACACAATGAGAATGGGAATACAATGAGAAAGGGAATACAATGGGAAAGGGAACACAATGAGAAAGGGAACACAATGAGAAAGGGAACACAATGAGAAAGGGAATACAATGAGAAAGGGAACACAATGAGAAAGGGAATACAAAGGGAAAGGGAATACAATGAGAAAGGGAACACAGTGAGAGAATACAATGAGAAAGGGAACACTATGAGAAAGGGAACTCAATGAGAAAGGGAATACAATGAGAAAGGGAACACAATGAGAAAGAGAATACAATGAGAAGGGGAAAACAATGAGAAAGGGAACATAGTGAGAAGGCGAACACAATAAGAAAGGGAACACAATGAGAAATGGAATACAATGAGAAAGGGAACACAATGAGAAAGGGAGCACAATGAGAAAGGGAATACAATGAGAAAGGGAACACAATGAGAAAGGGAATACAATGAGAAAGGGAATACAATGAGAAAGCGAACACAGTGATAAAGCGAACACAATGAGAAAGGGAACACAATGAGAAATGGAGCACAATGAGAAAGGGAACACAATGAGAAAGGGAACACAATGAGAAATGGAACACAATGAGAAAGGGAAAACAATGAGAAAGGGAACACAATGAGTAAGGGAACACAATGAGAAAGGGAACATAATGAGAAAGGGAACACAATGAGAAAGGGAACACAATGAGAAAGGGAATACAATGAGAAAGGGAACACAATGAGAAAGGGAACACAATGAGAAAGGGAACACAATGAGAACGGGAACACAATGCGAAAAGGAACACAATGAGAAAGGGAACACAATGAGAAAGGGAACACAATGAGAAAGGGAATACAATGAGAAAGGGAACACAATGAGAAAGCGAACACAGTGAGAAAGCAAACACAATGAGAAAGGGAACACAATGAGAAATGGAGCACAATGTGAAAGGGAACACAATGAGAATGGGAATACAATGAGAAAGGGAACACAATGAGAAAGGGAACACAATGAGAAAGGGAACACAATGAGAAAGGGAACACAATGAGAAAGGGAACACAATGAGAAATGGAGCACAATGAGAAAGGGAACACAATGAGAAAAGAAACACAATGAGAAAGGGAACACAATGAGAAAGGGAACACAATGAGAAAGGGAATACAATGAGAAGGGGAACACAATGAGAAAGGGAACATAGTGAGAAAGCGAACACAATAAGAAAGGGAACACAATGAGAAATGGAATACAATGATAAAGGGAACACAATGAGAAAGGGAACACATTGAGAATGGGAATGCAATGAGAAAGGGAACACAATGAGAAAGGGAATACAATGAGGAAGGGAATACAATGAGAAAGCGAACACAGTGAGTAAGCGAACACAATGAGAAAGGAACACAATGAGAAATGGAGCACAATGAGAAAGGGAACACAATGAGAAAGGGAACACAATGAGAAACGGAACACAATGAGAAAGGGAACACAATGAGAAAGGGAACACAATGAGTAAGGGAACACAATGAGAAAGGAACATAATGAGAAAGGGAACACAATGAGAAAGGGAACACAATGAGAAAGGGAATACAATGAGAAAGGGAACACAATGAGAAAGGGAACACAATGAGAAAGGGAACACAATGAGAAAGGGAACACAGTGTGAAAAGGAACACAATGAGAAAGGGAACACAATGAGAAAGGGAACACAATGAGAAAGGGAACACAATGAGATAGGGAATACAATGAAAAAGGGAACACAAT